>NC_084536.1:23726331-24058831 GCF_024500275.1 Phycodurus eques
CCCTTGCATTCAACCTCGTGTCTCCTTCTTTCTCGTGGCGTTCCAGCATTCCTTGTTTCCACGTCACAGACTCCCAGTCAGACTTGCCCCTGTTCCGATGATCGACCTCGCCTCTTTGTCTCACGTTTTTGGATACCGTTGCCTTTCTTGGATTGCCTGCTGTGTGCCGACCTTTGCCCGTCTATTAAAGCTCTCTCTTTGGAAACTGTCCATTTGGTTTGGAGTCGTGCATGTTTGGGTCCTATCCTCTGTTCCGTTCATGACAGTCAAGTTAGGACATTATTCTGTTGGATATACGTTGATTTCTATGGACATTACAAAACATTTGGCCAATATGGGGTTAATTTCTACATTGAAACTTTGAAAACATGTCTTTATAATGTCGAACATAAGAGCAGTACACAAACATGAATAAACAAATGATTTCAGACACACACATGCACCACAACTGGACCAAATTGCTGCCCTTCACAGCCACTTGGTTGCCCATTGTGGCATTGTGCTCGATATCTGACAGCACTTTTGGCCCAATTTCACATTTACGAGACTCGAAACTCTGATTCCAATTGGGTGTGTGTGTGTGTTCTGAAACCATTTGTGACCTGCTGGGAAACACACACACAGCATCAGTGATGATAATTAGTGTTCACAATCACACACAACAAAACAAAAGCACCCCCAGGCTCCTCAATACAGGTGTGTGTGTGTGTGTGTGTGTGTGTGAGGGAAAAAGAGACCACCCCCATTTGATGCTATCACACCTTCACAGCTGTGGTCACAAGACTGTTGACCCTCTGAAAGTTTTATCGGGCTTTCATAAACAAACACGAGTTGGAAGTATGTTTGACAACAATGATCAGTTCGGGTTCGACTCACGTTTTTGTATTCAGACACCTGGAAGCTGTGGGGTTTACACCCATCCAGTTTCCGTACCGCTTTTCGTCACTAGGGTCGCCGGAACCTACCCCAGCTGTCTTCGGGCAAGAGGCGGGGTACACCCTGAAGTGGTCACCAACCAATTGCAGGGCACATATTAACAATCAACCACTCACACTGCCATTTAAATCTACAGGCAATTTAGCATCTTCAGTTCAACTACTATGCAGAAGAAAGCACAGTACCTGGAGAAAACTCACGCAGGCATAGGTAAGAGCATGCAAACTATACATAGGCGATGCCGGAATTGAACACAGGTCCTCAATACTGTGAGGCAGATGTTCACCGGTGTTTCCACCCATCCATCCGTTTTCTATCGCACTCACCTGTCCTGGAGCCCAGCCCAGCTGACTTTGGGCGAGAGGCTAGGGACACCCCGGACCAGTCGGCAGTCAATCGCAGAGCACGTATTGAGGAACAACATTTCACACACAGTTACTGCTAAGGATAATGTAGTTTTAATAAACTTAAGAAGCATGTTCTTGGAATGTGGGAGGAAGTACCATGAAAACAACCCACGCAAGCACACAGAGAACATGCAAACTCCACGCAGTAATGCCAAAGCCCCGATTCAAGCTCCCAGCCGAAGAAATGCGAGGCAACCGGACCTGCGTGAATGAGAATTTTTGAAAACGTATTTGAATGAGAATATCAAATGTCATTGGCACAAATGCTCATTGTGTGGAAAGCTGAGAAAAACATTCGAGCTGACTGAACTTTCAATATGACAGCCATTTTCCAAAAAGTACATCAATCTACTGCCTCACAGCCAAACTATGTTAAGTTATATGCTGGGATGATTTGAATCCATGTACATAATACCATTGAACAGTAAGTAAATGTAAACTGTGTGCATGACAGGTTTCTCCTAATTTGTCACGGATGCAGCTTTGCATGGTGGAGTGGGTGGCAAAGGTGGCGGACACAAGCACAGGGAAGCAGGGAGAAGAGTACAGGACGAATACAAAATACCTATTTTCAAAAACAAATGGCTAAACAAGGCATGTGGAAAAATGTAAATATTAAATCACACGACCGAGCAAAACATCGAGAATGCAAATAAAAAGAAACACAAGGAAACGATACCCTCTCCACTATAAGATGACACATCACAAAATACAACAATTAGCTGAGAGACAGACTGAAAGAAAGAAAGCAGGGAATTAAATACAATTGATGAGCTGACAAGGCACACCTGTGGCTGGAGTGAACTGATTGATTGGCACAAGGAACAGAGCTGACAGGAACCAAATGAGCAGACAAAAATCAACACGGGACCGAGGACAGGACGTAACATGAAACAAACCGACATCGAATCAAAACAATGCAAAAATCCACACAAACACCCATCATGACATACATCGATGCTGACCAGTCTTTATTGAGCCAAGGCATATGTTTTATGTTGGAAAACAAATCTTGACACACCGCCACAAAAAAATGTCATACATAGCATACTTACTGAAATAATGATCTTGTCCCAACTTTACTTCTTCATAGTATGAAATGTGAGCCTGTTTAGTGGACCACTTGGAAGTTATTCTGTTGTATCAATGGCCAAAAGGGGCTACACTGCTTAATTGTACTTTCTGCCATTGACTGACACTATACGTGGCTGGCATAGATAGACGAAATAATTCACAAACCATTTAAAGTCCCCCTAAAGTCACAAAGATGTCTTGTGCATTTGATATATCACAGAAAACCATTTACAGTAGTGCTGTCTGCAGAAGTCAGCCTGGAACACTTTTCTTCTACTGGCCCTCCTCCTCGCCCCACGATGTCCCAATTGTGTGCCCGATGACCCTAACGCCGTTGCACCAGACCTCTGGCAGCTACTCGAACCGCTGGATGCCACAGGGTGGTGGATCATGTCCAGTTCGCCATCGCCTCACAAGGGGCCAGATGGCAGCGACACTAGCCCGAATAACACAAAACACATTATACTTCAAGGAAGATGGATATTTTTGGAGCTGTGGACATGTTGATGCTCCACTGGTAGGTAGAGCTATACTGCTAGAACTCGGGCAAGATTTTATGAAAAAGGAAGTGGCAATTTCACCAAATGGAAAAAGAAATCAGGGCACTTGGCATGTATATAGTGGGAGAGGGCCTCATGCTATAAATTATACGCCCCGGCCCACTGTGGTCACGGGGCTACTTTTTAGCCCCGCCCAAATAATCCAGCCATTTAACTTGATGAAAAATAGTTTAAAACTACAGCTCAACAATTCCGTACTATATTGTTCAGTTTTACCACATTTTCAGCACTTCTCTTCAAACACATGTCATGTATTTAGAAACAAAACAATAACTTTGGGGGGACTTCAAGTGAAATCGGATCATTTCACACGGTACGCCTGATCAGAATCAGAATCAGAATCAGAATCATCTTTATTTGCCAAGTATGTCCAAAACACACAAGGAATTTGTCTCCGGTAGTTGGAGCCGCTCTAGTACAACAGCATGAGGCCCTCTCCCACTATATACATGCCAAGTGCCCTGATTTATTTTTTCATTTGGTGAAATTGCCACTTCCTTTTTCAGAACCGCTGACTGAAACAACTACAAAGATGGCTCTACGTACAGAAGCACAACTCCGCTCATTCCTGCAATGTAGGCAAATGTGGAATTAGCCTCGAAGGGCAGGAATCCTTGACTTTAGGCCTCGAGAAGATGACAAAGTGAGCTCTTGCAGCCTCAAGGCTACCACACGGCTAAAGCGCTTGGAGTTGGCGAAACGTCCTTTCAAAGCTTAAATATAGAGGGTTAGAGCCTTGTCAAAACTGTCAGCTCAGAATTCATTTTGAAATATTACTGTCGTTGCACTTTGTTAAAATTGGCACTAATCTGTTTATACATGTGAAACATTGTTTATTATGACAAACAGACAAATGCATCGCACGGCCGTGGGATGTCGTTGGAAATGCATTTCACACCTTTACCTATAGTGTTAGGTTTAGGGCCAGACACAACTAAATAACTCTTTCGGCCCAGAAACACACTGAAAAAAATGATACGAAAAACATTCTCATTGCACATTTATTTCTCAAATAATCACTTTCACAGTATACTGATACCACGTTGCATGTTTGGATCAGCAACTGAATAATTCAGGACAAAAATGACATTTAGCTGCTCCACTATTTCGTGTGACATCGGATGAGATTTTTTGTGACAATTGGCGAGTCCCAGAGGACAGATTTTGAAATATGGGTCATGCCACGGATGTACCACTCAACACAAGTTAATGACATTTCTTCGAGGCACTTATTCGAAATAGGCATCGTTGGGCAATCGAGCGGCCGCTTTAACTTTACAGTTATTTCATAACTGTAAACAAACAACGACCATTTTACAACGGCTATTTGGAATTGATGCAGAAATCTCCCAAAATAATCAAAGAAGGATCAATCGATTGCTTCAGAACGAGGAGGAGACAATATTGACTTCCATTTTTAAGTGTCGATCATATTTCCGTTCAAGCGACTCGGACAAAATAACAAAAACGGTCGACTATTTTGCGACATCGATCACCCAGAAACATTTTCGGCTTACATACGACCAGAATTTGAGCTCGATGGGAACACGGAGCGGCCGGTAGAACCTGCTAAGTGTTTTCAAGAAAATCAGGTCCAAATGTTACAAGCTTCGATCTCAAACGGTCAAGTTAGTAGCAACGATGAAAAGCGAGTTTGTATAAAATAAGATGCTTTCTTGTTTGATTCATTGAAGGAGAAATGATTGGTGAATTTCGAGCGTTTTCTATCGCTAGTGCACAGGCTGTTTTCTGTGTCTCCTGACTGCTCTGCTGACTCGCTGGTAATTTTGACGAGTCACAGCAGTGTTGAGGATGTGGTCGTGATTACGCGCATTCTTTAATCCTTATTATTAAACTTGGATTCAGTTTTGATTATAAACGCCTCCCATCAAACGTTTTAAACTATTTTTGATCACCTACGGGGTACCAAACCCCCTGTTCGCTCCCTGTACGACCGGAGTCAGAGTTTGGTCCGGATATCCGGCAGTAAGTCGGACTCGTTTCCGGTGAGGGTTGGACTCCGCCGAGGCTGCCCTTTGTCACCGATTCTGTTCATAACTTTTATGGATAGAATTTCTAGGCGCAGCCGAGGCGTAGAGGGGGATCCGGTTTGGTGGCCACAGTAGTGCATCTCTGCTTTTCGCAGGTGATGTGGTTCTGTTGGCTTCATCAAGCCGTGATCCCCAACTCTCGCGGGAGCGGTTCGCAGCAGTGTGAAGCGGCTGGGATGAGAATCAGCACCTCCAAATCTGAGACCGCGGTCCTCAGTCGGAAAAGGGTGGCGTGCTCTCTCCAGGTCGGGGATGAGATCCTGCCCCGAGTGGAGGAGCTCAAGTATCTCGGGGTCTTGTTCACAAGTGAAGGAAAAATGGAACGGGTATCGACAGGCGTATCAGTGCTGCAGTGATGCGGACTTTGTAACGGTCCGTTGTGGTAAAGAAGGAGCTAAGCCGAGAGGCGAAGCTCTCGATTTACCGGTCGATCTACGTTCCTACCCTCACCTATGGTCACGAGCGGTGGGTCGTGACTGAAAGAACGAGATCCCGGATGCAAGCGGCCGAAATGAGTTTCCTCCGAAGGGTGTCCGGGCTCTCCCTTAGAGATAGGGTGAGAAGCTCGGTCATCCGGGAGGATCTCAGAGTAGAGCCGCTGCTCCTCCGCATCGAGAGGAGCCAGATGAAGTGGCTGGGGCATCTGATTGGGATGCCTCCCGGACGCCTCCCTGATGAGGTGTTCCCGGGGATGTCTCGGGGGACAAAAAGTTGTCTTTGGTTCTCAAAATCTGTGACTATTTCGTGCGTGTGTGAATTTCTGCCTGTTGGTGGGCGGTGGCCCTTTGACTCTCCCTCCTCGGGGAGGAAGATTTTAGCATGTCGAAGTAACTTGCGAATTGTTTCCATTTTTCCTCAATATTTTCAGAGGAAAGGATCTTAAACCAATCTGTGCTTTCCATTGCTTCCCCAAAGCTCTGTTTCATGTCCTTGATGCGTTTGTTATTCCGGTTGTTTTTTCAACTAATTGCTGCAAGTTATGAGCAGCCATGGTTGGTTTGAGGTTCCTAACGGTTTTTCATTCCAATTACATTAAAACCCTATCATATAATCTTTCACAGGAGCTTAAACTGGTCATAAATGTCTATTTTAGCAGTTGGTTGTCGGTAAGAGGCAGATCAGACAGAATGACATTTAGTTTGACGGAGTAATTTTTACCCCGATACAATCAGAGTTCAAATCACTTGACCATATCCCTGTCATTTCTTTCCAGCCCTCGTCCTGTCTTTTCGAAACACATTATAACCTGGCATGGATGCAAGGGTTTCAGGGTTGGCAGTTTTAACCATGATTCAGATATTCCTAAACAATGTAAGTTGGACTCATGTAGGATACACTCTTAACTTTTGTTACACAGACGGCAAATCAAATGTCTGAACAAGAGTGCCTTCGGTTTGCACCATTGATCCCAGACTTGTCTGGCTCGGTTGAAGGATTTAAACAGTAAAATTGAAATGCTTTCTTGCTGTTATGTTTAACCATTAACAATTGCTAACATTTGTTGGCATAACGTTTCTTTTATTAATCAATGGAGTTTGTGCGTCAAAGATTTAAATTAGCTTTGTAACATTCAATTGTTTTTCTTTAGATTGACATCTCATCTTGAATGAGGTAACGTCATTTAAATCGTTGTATTGGGAAGTGTAATATTGTAGATATTTATTTACTTACAATCCAGCGAGTGGAGGGTAATCAAGTCAAACAGCTAAATAAAATCATGACAAGCAGCATATGATTAACAGCTTAATAATACAATACATAATAGTTCCAAACCAAAAAAAAAAAAAAAGGAAACACAAAAATGCAACAAATTTATTGTTTAAGGGATCAATGAGTTTTTTTCCATTCAGCTTGGGGCACAGAGAAATACAATGTCCGAATTTTTTAAATCCGATTCATCAAGGCAAGAGTATCATCCATGAGACCAGCAGGAAAGACATGAGAACACGCACATGAGCAATTTATCTGTTTAATGTATTTTCACAGATGCATATTTTGTATAAGCACACCGTTTATCTCAGCAATACAACAACTAAGATGCTCCTTTTGCTCTCAACTTGGACAGCAGCATTTCATTCTTTCGACATTCCTGGTGGAACAAAATTGTGAGTTGACCACATTGATGAAACGGATTTTCAATTTTCATGTCCATTAATAGTTATGTATTAGTTGATATACCTTATGCTTTAACCATTACCTCTTTGAAGTCTTTGACTGTTTTGAAATAAAGCCTCCGGATGTCGAGCAGCTCCAGGTATTTGTCGTTCAGCTGATCTCTCCTCATTTTGTTCTCCTGCTTCTTCTTCTCCATCTGCCCGCAAGCATAAAGCACACATCTTACCTTATATCGGAGAAGTAATATGTCAAAATTGGAACAAATGTCGCACTTTGGGGAGAGGTTTTTGCAATTTGTACTCTTGTCTGGACCAAAGATTAAAAAGAGAAAGAAAAAAAGATACATAGAATGCAAATTTGGTCAAGTTCAATTCGCATTCACACAACAAACATTTTTATCAGCAGACCAAAGTAACTACCTCTCATTGGTCCACGTCGCGCCCACATACCACAGCTGAGTCTTGGTGTCTCTCATGGTCAAAATAGCGTTGGCGCAGCCGCTGCACGGCAAGAGTTCACTTGTGCTTCTTTTATAGTTGGTTTAGTGTTGAATGTATTAGTTTTTGAGACACTTGCTACTGTGGGATAAGACTGCTACGGATGCACGAGTTTTTGGACTTTCATGTTACTCCAGACCTTGGATGTTAAGACTTGTGAGCTGCATGCCCTGTTCGGCTTCACGTAGGTGAGTGGCCACGTCAGAGATGCTGACGATCGGGCGATGAGACTCGCCAACCTCGGAGAGGCCAACGCGGCCACGACTGCTGGGAGGATCCATCACCAGCAACAAGCCTGGTCAGTGCCAGAGACATCCTCTTTGAGACAAGCGAGGAGGGCTGCTCGCCAGACTTTGCGACTGCCCTTTCATGGTCCTAATGTCAACTATTTATAAGGGGAACATTCAATCTGCCAAACAAAACGGACAACTTGCTGAGGTCTATCAGACAGGAAAGGGCTGGACTCAGTCATGCAACCATAAGGTTTCAAATACATTAAGACAAAAAACTACATATTGACTGTACAAAGATTTACTGTTCACTTGTTTTTATTAAATTATGTCCCGAATGTGCTGCATTTTCTCACTAGAAAGTAAAACATTTGTGTCTTGAGCAGGCAACACAAATTTCAGTAAGTGGGGCATATTGCATAAATCCTTAATATATAAAATAAACCATTTTGGTCCTAACACTGACACCTAGGAGACCCCAAACATTTCGATTTAAACACACCCAATTCCACAAACTGTTGCCTTTCTGTTCAGTAGGTTCTGATCCAGTTTAAGGCTATAACCCTCATGCTATAAGCTTCCAATTTATCGATCAATACAGGATATCATGGTTTATGGTATTGAATGCTTTTTGGTGTAACGACTATTCCCTACAAGACTATCGACTGCGCCACCCAAGACCTGATGACCTTTGCATTCCTGCCTCCTGAACCCTCAGCCAGCAGATCAGTTTTTGCAGGACACAGGACATCTGTTCCGACTCAAGTGGGCCCATAAAAATAGCTATACTCCCTCCCAGCCATTTTAATGATTCTCCTAACAAATACCTTTTTTCTGTCAGACCCAATAACAAGAATCTGGGAGGCCTCCTGACCAGATGTGGCAGTAGTGACCAGTCTCCACATGAACTCGCCAGAGGAATTAGAATAGACCCTCTTGACATTCTTAACATCCCACAATGACCTCCCACTGGACTCTCTGGGCTCTTTAGTAGTGCATGAGCGACGCCCGCTAGTGCTTAAGAGTGACTGCAAGCTGAATTAAAGACTGCATTATTTAGCGTGTTAAATTTCTGCTTTAAAACCATACAAACCCTGCATGAATGTTCCAAGTGTATATCGTGATACCAGCTCTAATACACATTTGATATGGTCTTTCGGGCCAAATTTGGCCCCCGGGCTTGAGTTTGACATATATGCTCTAAGCTTTCTGTGAATGTGTCGTTTTACCTCACTGCTTACCCTCAGAGCCTGAGAAAAAGAAACAGTAGTCTTAGAGCTCGTCAATACCCATTCCTCAGAAGGATACACATTGTTAGCATCTTCCCATCCATTTTCCACCTCTCATCCTGTTCAAGGTAGTGGGAAAGCGGAAGCCTAACCCAAGACAGTTGGGAAAGGCAAACGACAACCCTGGATTGTTTCCCAGTCAATCGCAGCACACAAAGTGATAAACAACAATTCACACTAATTTGCACACTACAGTCAATGAGCAGGAATCGATAGTTCAGGAATGAAGTCTGCTTAAACATTTTCAACCATTGAAGATGTACATACACTGATATAATAAAAATAGCCCAATCAAGAGTTGTTTTTGTATGTTTTTAGGAATTGTGATAAAAGTGTTTTCTTGCTAGTGAAATCAAATTGGAATTATGACAAAAAGATAAAACATATCAGGTTGGGTTCAGACCTACTGTTATGTTCTTACGCTTCAAAAAAGTTAACTATACCTTGATACGACTCTGTCTGATTCCCTCCACTATCTGTTCCATCTGTCTGAGGAACTGTTCCTTCGCTGCTGAAGATGACATGGCTCTAGACAAACATCCATGCATACAATACAGATAAAAACAGCTGACAGACACCATGTAGAAAAGGGCAGGTACTATCTAAAAAACTAACTGTTTCTTGTGACAACAATTCTGGGCAAAAATAATCGAATCAACATTTACTTGTGCTGCAACCCAAAGTTCTACTTTGGTAGAAGAACAAAACCATAACCGAGTTAGGCCATTCATTGTGTTTTCTGTTCCTAAATCAAAATGTCAGTTCCGATTAATTTGCTTTTATGGCAATTTCAATGGCAATCTCTTCAGCATTGTTGGGGTGGGTGTGAAGTCGTTAATGACTTTGTCCAGGTTTTCTTGAAAAATCACCAAAAAAACGACGATGAGGGCTATCATGTTTGAATGTGACTTCTTTGGCAGTTCTAAATGCCACATCCCCAACAATAGGCCGACATGCTTACCACATACTGTAGATTTGAGTTGCACTTACTATTTCAATGTCAGTCTTTCCCCGACAAATATTTAAGTTTGTTTTTCAATTGAATTGTGTTAGAAAACATTTGAAAGGACGTTCATTTGTACTTCCATTGATAAAATTCCTGGCTGACGCTTTCAAGTTTCATTAAGTCCACAACACACTCTTTATGGTTAGGATTGTGCAATTTTAAATTTTTAATGTTTTACTATATTTAATATATACACTGCCATGAAAGATTATCTGCACTCTTCCTGATTGATGTGCATGGAATTTGCATGCAAAGACAACCCAAGTATATATAAAATCCGGTTTGTAAATCAGGTGGGCAATTAATGAGAAACAGGAACGGTTGCCGAGGGTCATGCAAACATGCTAACCACATTTGTGTTCCATATTAATGTATCTATATCTTCTTTTCCTTTCGGCTTGTCCCGTTAGGGGTCGCCACAGCGCGTCATCCTTTTCCATGTAAGCCTATCTCCTGCATCCTCCTCTCGAACACCAACTGCCATCATGTCTTCCCTCACGACATCCATCAACTTTCTCTTTGGTCTTCCTCGAGCTCTCTTGCCTGGCAGCTCCATCCTCATCATCCTTCTTCCAATATACTCACTATTTCTCCTCTGGACGTGTCCAAACCATTGAAGTCTGCGCTCTCTAACTTTGTCTCCAAAACATCGAACCTTGGCTGTCCCTCTGATGAGCTCATTTCTAATTTTATCCAACCTGGTCACTCCAAGAGCGAACCTCAACATCTTCATTTCCGCCACCTCCAGCTCTGCTTCCTGTTGTCTCTTCAGTGCCACTGTCTCTAATCCGTACATCATGGCTGGCCTCACTACTGTTTTATAAACTTTGCCCTTCATCCTAGCAGAGACTCTTCTGTCACATAACACACCTGACACCTTCCTCCACCCGTTCCAACCTGCTTTGACCCGTTTCTTCACTTCCTGACCACACTCACCATTGCTCTGGACGGTTGACCCCAAGTATTTAAAGTCCTCCACCCTTGCTATCGCTTCTCCCTGTAGCCTCATTCTTCCCCCACCAGCCCTCTCATTCATGCACATATATTCTGTTTTACTTCGGCTAATCTTCATTCCTCTTCTTTCCAGTGCATGCCTCCATCTCTCTAACTGTTCCTCCAGCTGCTCCCTGCTTTCACTGCAGATCACAATGTCATCTGCAAACATCATGGTCCACGGGGATTCCAGTCTAACCTCATCTGTCAGCCTATCCATCACCACTGCAAAAAGGAAGGGGCTCAGGGCTGATCCCTGATGCAGTCCCACGTCCACCTTAAATTCTTCTGTCACACCTACAGCACACCTCACCGCTGTTCTGCTGCCCTCGTACATGTCCTGTATTATTCTAACATACTTCTCTGCCACTCCAGACTTCCGCATGCAGTACCACAGTTCTTCTCTGGGTACTCTGTCATAGGCTTTCTCTAGATCTACAAAGACACAATGTAGCGCCTTCTGACCTTCTCTGTACTTTTCCATCAACATCCTCAAGGCAAATAATGCATCTGTGGTACTCTTTCTAGGCATGAAACCATACTGTTGCTCGCAAATACTCACTTCTGTCCTGAGTCTATCCTCCACTACTCTTTCCCATAACTTCATTGTGTGGCTCATCAACTTTATTCCTCTATAGTTGCCACAGCTCTGCACATCACCTTTGTTCTTAAAAATGGGCACCAGTACACTTTTCCTCCATTCCTCAGGCATCTTCTCACGCACTAGAATTCTATTGAACAAGCTGGTCAAAAACTTCACAGCCACCTCTCCTAGATGCTTCCATACCTCCACAGGAATGTCATCAGGACCAACTGCCTTTCCATTTTTCATCCTCTTTAATGCCTTTCTAACTTCCCCCTTACTAATCATTGCCACTTCCTGGTCCACCACACTTACCTCTTCTACTCTCCCTTCTCTATCATTTTCCTCATTCATCAACTCCTCGAAGTATTCTTTCCATCTAGCAAGCACACTGCTGGCACCAGTCAACATATTTCCATCTCTATCCTTAATCACCCTAACCTGCTGCACATCCTTCCCATCTCTGTCCCTCTGTCTGGCCAGCCTGTATAGATCATTTTCTCTTTTTTCTATTAATGTATCTATATAATGCATGAAATTATATTCTTTTTGTAAGGTGGTACTTGTTATATGTTATGATTGGAAAATAGAAATGTTAAAATTGACATTTGGTAGCATTCGCAAAAAAACCTGTCTACAGTGTGCATCATTTTTTAAAATATTTTCAAAATAAACCAACCACTAACTTGTATATTAGCCATTCCTAGTTGGGACTACCAAATCATTACGGGGGCTAATCCCCCCTTCCCTCCACCTTGCAGGAAATAAGAACATTGCTAAAATAAGGACTATACTGGCGCCATTGTTGCTCGTCACTTTTTATAATATCGTCACTCGAGGGGTCGGAGAAGTCGCTAATATAGATACTAGGGATGTTCGATACCACTTTTTTCCAGACTGATACCCGTACGAGTACTCAACTCTTGAGTACTCACCAATACCAAGTACTAGTAATTGTTTTATACATACAATTTCAATTAACACAAAGACAGATGATTTTGAAAAAAAGAGCTTTTTTTACTTCTGATAATAGGCAGAACAGTCCCTCAGCAATAGAGAATTAAAGTCCAAAATAAAACACTGAGTTAGGATTAATTCGTAATAAATTAACAAAAGTGCAAAATAAAACGAGCAACTCTCTCAGTATTAGTATTTGTTTAAAATAAAAGTGTAAAATAAAACGGTTCAACCGTGAACTCTCGCTGAGTTTTATTCAAGTCCTATGGCCACGGCATCTGATCGAGATTTTTGAGCAAGCAAGCCTTCATTCACAGCCAGCTGGAGTGTGTGCGCGACACACAAGAGACTGGGAAGCTCTAACTCATCCATACCTGTTATCATGTTCTTCTCATTGTCGTATGTAACACAACGTTAATAGCTTCTTTAGGAATATTCCACGTATCATGCATCTCTTCAAATTTCACTGCGATCGCTTGTCCTGTCTGCGATCCACTAACTCTGCCATACAGGATGATGTAAACTATGAAGTCGCAAATCATAATCCACTGCGCAGACTGGCTGATGAGAGACATTGGATTCACATTGCTGCTCCTAATATCAGTGTGGAAGTTAACCACTGTTGTGTTACACAACAACCTTCTGTTTTTTGTTTAAAATGTTTTTTTTTAACATGGTCATGTACCTGTGGCATTACAGTCCTCATATAATTGTGGCTTGAGGGCAATTTATACGTCAGCTCCACAACCGTCACGGACTGTCGGAATCCCACATCCTCAAATGAAAGTGGAAAGCTATCAAATAAGATCATTTCTGCGAGTCCTTGTGTTATTTGTAATGATCTCAGATTGGTGCTTTTCAATTTTCTGTCTTCTGTAGAGTTTGCCATAAAGTTGGCAGCTGGAGTTTCCACTTTTCCCACGACAGTTTTGACCTCTTTTTGCTCGTTCTCTTTGTACCACCTATTGAAAGTTTGGTTCCTCTTCGTTCACCTTGAAGTATTTCCAAACTGACAAAGTTTTGGCGAGAAAATCAGCCATGCAGGCAAGTTTGTTGTTGCCAGAGCAGGAAGTGACACACGATTTGCCGTAGTGTCAAACCGCGAGGGTAGCACGAACTACTGGCGTGGAGCAATTAAGGTCAGATTTTATTTTTTTTGCCTCCAGGCATTGGTTGCTGGTATTGGTTGCTTGCACGAGTATTCAATACCTTGAATTAAGGCTAGTATCGGCCCGGTACCTGGTATCGGTACTCGCCCATCCCTAATAGAGACAATTTCGCTTAGTTGGCAACACTGAAGGACTTCTTGGTTTTTCTCGCTTGCACCATCCACACATGTACACCACTTTCACAAAAGTAACGCATATTTTATGTTTTATTTTGACTTCATAAAGACTGTGAGGTCGAGTCAGAGACTGTCTGTACTTTGCCTGGGTCTGCTTTAAATCATGATTTTATTATTTATTCATCCAAACCTATCTGGCCCAATGGGAAAAAAATAATTACCCCTTGAACCTAATAACAGGTTATGTATGACACCCTAGGGTGCATCTGAAATCAAGGGTTTGGGATAACTGGCGATGAGACTTCTGTATTGCTGTGGAGGAATTTCGGCCCACTCTTTGCGGAATTGTTGGAACGCCATGATTATTGGAGGGTTTTCGAGAATGCCCCATCCATTTATTTCAAAACCTTTATTGTTTTTTTTTGTCATTCAGAAGTTGGTATGATTCAGTTTCTTGCTGCACAACCCAAGAGCACATCAGCTTCACGGCACAAAATATCCTCAGTCTGCAGAATTCACTGTTTCATTGTTTAATCACATCAAGTCTTCCAGATCCTGAAGAAAAAAAGCTGCCCCAGACCATCACACTTCCACTGCGTTTGACTCTGCTGAGTTATAACCTTCTTAAAGAGTAACTATGAGTCTTTGTGGTTTGCACCTTGGAACTCACATGGTGATGCTATTTTTATCCCAGTGTCTTTCTTATGGTTGAGTCATGAACACTGCCTTTAACTAAGTTGAGGCTTGCAGTTGTTTGAATGTCGTTCCGGGTTCTTCTGTGACGAAATGGATAATCGTCGTTGCGGTCTTGGGAGTAATTTTGGTTGAACAATCACTCCTGTAAAAGTTCACCACTGTTCACAGTTTTCTGGAGTCCCAGAAATGGCTTTAACCTTTTCCAGACTGATATAGTTCAATCACTTTGCTTCTCATTTGTTTAATTTCTTTGGATCACGGTAAATTTATTTATCACATCTTGTAGTCGACTTCGTTTCGTTGAACAAGTACTATTTAAGTGATTTTTTTTCATTCAACAAATCTGGCGGTTATCATCATTTAGAAGGTGCATTTTATATTTACTTAGGTTGTCTTTTTAAGATAGCTGGAGATGGTCGAAGATCCAAAACATTCACGTGTGATAAATAGGAAAAAAGAAAAGAGAAATCTGAGAACAGCAAAGGGGCAAATACTTTTTCACGGCACAGTTCATTGTGACAACAAGAAGATACATCATACCATACTGTATATAGACATACAATTTTATACACATACATACACATATTTGATATATAATGTTCATATGATAATGCAGGCTTCGATCTAATTATTCTTTTTTTTTTTTTTTTTAGAAAATAACTTAATAATGGGCTACTTCCTTTATGACATTATTTTTCAAGATTATCCTTATATTTGGAAAAAATAAAAATGAATCAAATCATTTTTAGTTATTCTGTCAGTTTTACTGATGTTTTAAATGCTTGAGTACTTGAGTTTTGCAACTATTGAACATCCTGAGTCAATCCAATGCCTTGAACCATTAAGCCTGTCAAATAGGCAAAGGGGAGTAACCTGGTACATTCAATGTGTATCTCAAAGTGAGTTTATGGTTGATTAAAACAATAATACCACAACAACATTAATGTACTTACAGTTGGAAGTTGTCATGAATGGAATTCAGCAAATTAACCTAATGGGGAAAGTGTTTATTGTCATTAAGATTTAGCATTTATTAAATTTCAACAGGTGAATTTGAAACTGGACATATATACAGAAAAGTAAAAATTTCAGAATGAATTACCTTTTACAGCTACAAATACTTACTTCCTTCTCGAGATAAACTTTCTTGTCATCTAAAGTATTATACAAAGTGAAGAACTGTTTGGTCTCTTTGTGTGTTGCAGAAACTGAAAGAAAAAAAAAAAATCAAAAATTTGTTTAGCTTGTTGGTCATTAGTTGGAAGTGAGGGGAGATTTGGCAGGATCCACCTTGGCAAAACAGTTCGATGAATCTCTTCTGGTACTGTGTGAGTTCTGCACGGCAAGGCACTTCATCAATCTTTCTCTGCAAAATGGCGATGTCTCGATTCCTCCTAGCCTGAACAGAAAAAAGTCAAGTGAAGCTGTAGGGCTGAATGATGAACTGAAAATATGACTGATTTGGCTCGAGGTCTCTTTCTGATATGATACATGTTCTGTTCTGATAATGTTCAAGCTCGAAGACTGATGTAGTCCTCATTCTTTCTATTCTCAAAGTACTTCTTTAAATAACAGCTCTGTAACACCCACCACTTCGCACCACCACCCAATTTCTAGGGATTTGCAAATTTTACTTACCATAAGCAGACGGAGCTTGTGTAATTTGTCTCGGTCTGTATTATGCTGTTGGTCAATCAATTGGTTTCTTTCCTGAAAAACAGGAAAAAGTGCATTGGAGAAAAAAGCTCATGTGACAACAAGGCACAAGGTTTTTATATAAAATTAAATAATAACGGTGGCCGACTGGTTAGCAGATCTGCCTAACAGTTGTGAGGACCTGGGTTCAAATCCAGCCTCGCCTGTGTGGAGTTTGCATGTTCTCCTCGTGCCTGCGTGGGCTTTCTCCGGGTACTCCAGTTTCCTCCTCCCATCTCAAAAACATGCATGGTAGGTTAATTGAAAACTAAATTGCCCTTAGGTGTGAATGTAAGTGCAAATGGTTGTTTGTTTATGTGCCCTGCAATTGGCTGGCGACCACTTCAGGTGTACCCTGCCTCTCGCCCAGAGTCAGCTGGGATAGGCTCCAGCATGCCCACTACTCTAGTGAAGATAAGCAGTAGGGAAAATAAATGAATGAATTTTCAGAGGGAAACATGCACCCTTACCAATCCTAGGAATAAAAAAATCTGAATGATTGCCAAGACCAACGAGATGAAAGTTGAACTTTTGGGAAGGTGTGTGTCTCAGTACATCTGGCGTAAATGTAGCACAGCATTTCCGTAAAAGAACATCATATCATCAGTCAAACACAGTGGTGGTAGTGTGATGGTCTTGGGCTGCATTGCTCCCTCAGGACCTGGAAAACTTGCTGTGATTGTCGGAACCATGAATTTTGCTCTTAAACAGAAAATCATGAAGGGGAATGTTCAGCCATGAATCTGTGACTTCAAGCAGAAGCGCACTTAGGTTCTGCAGCAGGATAACGATTCAAAACACACCAGCAAGTCAACTTCTGAATGGCTTAAAAAAACAAAATGAAAGTTTTTGAAGTGGCCTAGTCAAAGTCCAGACTTGAATCTGATTGAAACTCAGTGGCATGACCTTAAAATGGCCGTTCAAGCTAGAAAACCCTCCATTTCTGCCCTATTCAAACACTTCTGCAAGGAGGATTGGGCCAAAATATATCCACAGAGATGTTAAAGACTCATTGCCAATTATATAAAAGGCTTGATTTCAGTTGTTGGTGCTGAGGATGGTTAAAACCGTTATTAAGTTTAGAGGGCCATTAGTTTTTTCACACAGGGCCAGGTAACATTAATTATGAAATGAAATCATTTAAAAACAGCATTTTAAGTTCACTTGGGTTATATTTGTCTGATATTTACATTTGTTTGCTGTTCTCAAACAAAGTGGGGAGAAACTATGCAAAAACATACGAAATTAAGAAGGGGTCCAATACTTTATCACGGCACTGTAAAGATGCTTTTGCGCCGCTGATCTCAAAGTCTCCCATGATCACATGTAATCTCATAAAACCGGAGAAGAAGAAACACTTCCGGATACGTGGCAATGTTTCCCGAGTGTTGAAGATTGTTGGCCCTGACCTGTTTCGGACCCTAAAATCAAGACAAATCTACTCTTAACTTAAGGACAATCTTATAGGATAATCTTATAAGCCATAAGATTGTCTGCCCTTTGATGTGCTTGGTCGGGAAGGGCTAAATCAGCACAAAAACAGGCCAATTGTCTATGTGAGCCTCGGGCCGAAGTTGTCTGGGGCTTTATGCCCCTGGCATGGCTCTGAACCCCTGTGATGAGGACTAATTTTGGATAAAGTTTTCTCCCGAACGTACACTGGTCACCGGGGCCCCCCTCTGGACCTGAGACCTGAAGGTGGCCCAGCCAGGTACAGCCTGAAGAGGGAATGTGGGTCCCCCCTTCCCATGGGTTCACCACCTGTGGGAGGGGCTGACGGGGTCGGGTCCAAGAGAGCTATGTGGCAACTGAAGGCGGGGGCCGTTGCTGTCGGATCCCTGGCTACAGAAGGTGGCTCTTGGAACTTGGAATGTCACCTCTCTGGCAGGGAAGGACGAGAAGTTCCGACGAGATATAGTTGGGCTCACCTCGACACAGCTTCTGCTCTGGCATCCGTCCTCTTGAGAGGAGTTGGACTAGTTTTCCACCCTGGAGTTGCCCATGGTGAGAGGCACCGAGCAGGTGTGGGCATATTTATTGCCCTATGTCTTGGTACCTGTATGTTGGGGTTCACCCCAGTTGACGAAAGGTTAGCCTCCCTCCACTTTCAGGACAGGCGACGGGTCCTGACTTTTTTTTGTGCCTCTGCACCAAACAGCCGCTCAGAGTACTCACCCTTCTTGGTGTCGTTGGAGGGGGGGCTGGACAGCACTCCCATTGGGGAGTCCCTCCTTCTCCTGGGGGACTTCAATGCTCACGTTGGCAATGACAGTGAGACCTGGAAGGGCGTGATGAGGAGGAACAGTCACCCCTCTATCAGAACAAGCAGTGTTCTATTATTGGACTATTGGTCCAAGATGAACATGCTGATCAGATGAAGATGATGAGGGTGGCTAAATGTGCACTTGGCATAAGGATACCCTAGGCTGCGGTTCTATGATTGACTTTGTGGTCATGTCATTGGACTTGTGTCTTGAACACTCAGGTGAAAAGAGAGGTAGAGCAGAGCTGTCACAAATGGTGGTATGTTGGCTCTGGTGGTGGGGGAAGATCCCGGACCGACCTGGCAGACCCAAACATATTGTGAGGGTCTGCTGCGAATGTCTTGCAGAATCCTCAGTCAGAAGGCGTTTAAACTCCCGTCTACAGCAGGGGTGGGCGGCTGTGGATCAGTTGGTAGAACGGGTCGTCCAGTGACCAAAGGGTCACAGGTTTGAATCCTGGCTCTGACTGTCTTTATCTCGAAGTGTCCTTGGGCAAGACACTAACTATAATTTGCTCCCAGTGGACCTGACAGCGCCTTGCATGGCATCAGCCACACATTAGTGTATGAATGTGTGTGTGAATGGGTGAAAGTGAGGCTTTGTAAAGCACTTTGGGCACTGATGGTATTGATAAAGCGCTATATAAGTGGTGCATTTATAACCTCCGGCAGTACTTTGACCACATCCTGGGGAAGGCAGGGGATATTGAATCGAAGTGGGCCATGTTCCATGCCTCCATTGTTGAGGGGGCCGACCGGAGCTGTGGCCGTAAGGTGGTCGGTGCCTGTCAGGTCAGCAATC
The DNA here is from genome assembly GCF_024500275.1 of Phycodurus eques. Taxonomy (NCBI): domain Eukaryota; kingdom Metazoa; phylum Chordata; class Actinopteri; order Syngnathiformes; family Syngnathidae; genus Phycodurus; species Phycodurus eques. The sequence continues at coordinate 23,745,771 of NC_084536.1, forward strand.
CCTGAACCCGTTGGTGGACACCAGCGATCAGGGTTGTCGTCAAACTGAAGGAGTCCTATCGGGCCTTTTTGGAATGTGGGACTCTGCAGGCAGCTGATGGGTACCAACAGGCCAAGCAGAATGCAGCTTTGGTGGACGGTGAGGCAAAAACTTGGGCATGGGAGGAGTTCGGTGAGGCCATGGAGAACGACTTCTGGATGGTTTTGAAGAAATTCTGGTCCACCATCTGACGTCTCAGAAGGGGGAAGCAGTGTACAGTCAACACAGTGTATAGTGGGGACTAGGTAACGGTGAGGACATTGTGGGGCTGTCCTGGTTGACAGCCCCACAATGCCTCTGCAACATTGCATGGACCTCTGGATTAAGAACGGGGGTCGGAGGGTGTGTTCCAACTATAGAAAGATTACACTCCTCAGCCTCCCTGGTTAACTCAGGGGTGCTGGAGAGGACAGTTTGAGGGTAAGTCGAATCTCAGATTCAGGAGTAGCAGTGTGGTTTTCGTCCTGGCTGTTGAACAGTTCACCAGCTCTACACCCCTGGCAGGATGGCATGGGAGAAGGGCACCACATGCTTTAGGAGCATGGGGTACTGGAACGCCTAATATGGGCTGTTTAGTCGCTGTACGACCAGTGTCAGAGTTTGGTCTGCGTTGCAGGTAGTAAGTCGGTTTCGTTTCCAGTGAAGGTTGGCCTCGGCCAAGGCTGCCCTTTGTCACCGATTTTGTTCACAACTTTATGGACAGAATTTCTAAGCGCAGCCACGGTATTGAGGGGGTCCGGTTCGGTGGTCCCAGTATTGCGTCTCTTATTTTTGCAAATTATGTAGTTATATTGGCTTCATCAAGCCATGATATCCAACTCTCACTGGAGCGGTTTGCAGCAGAGTATGAAGTGGTTTGGAAGAGAAACAGTGCCTCCAAATATGAGACCATGGTACTCATCAGAAAAGGGTGTGTGTCCTCTCTAGGTCAGGGATGAGATCCTTCCCAAAGTAGAGGAAGAGGAGTTCAAGTATCTTGGGGTCTTGTTCGTTTAGGATAAAATGGAGCGTGAGATTGACAAGGCAGCTCAATGCAGCGTTTGCAGTGATGTGGACTCTGCATCAGTCTGTCATGGTAAAGACGAAGCTGAGCCGAAAGGCGAAGATCTTGATTTACCAGTCGATTTACATTCCTATCCTCACCTATGGTCACAAGCTGTGGGTCGTAACCGAAAGAACAAGGTTGCGGATCCAAGCGGCCGAAATTAGTTTCCTCCGCAGGTTGTCTTGGCTCTCCTTTAGATACAGGCTGAAAAGCTCGGTCATCCAGGAAGGGCTCAGAGTCGAGCCACTGTTCCTCCGCATCGACAGGAACCAGAACAAGAGGCTTGGCATCTGTTTAGGATGCCTCTTGGACGCCTCCCTGGTGAGGTGTTCCGGACATGTCCCACTGGGAGAAGGCCCTGGGATAGGAACCAGCACACGGTGGAGAGACTTGTCTCCCGGCTGGCTTTGTAACGCCTTGAGATCCCTACTAAAGCTGCTGCACCCGTGACCCGACTCCAGATAAGCAGAAGCAAATGGATGGATGGATGGATGTTCTTATACAATGGGGCAAATTATTTGATCCAATGCTGAATTTCTAAGTTTGCTAACTTACAAAGAAATTTACAGTCTCCATTTGTATGGTTATTGATTGTGGTTAGAGACAGAATATCCATCAAAAAAAGCATACAAACTATCAACTTTATAAAATACGCATTTTATTGAGTTAAATAATTAATTGAGCCCCTTAAACTAAAAAAGAAATCTGGCTCCCACAGATTGGCTGGTGTCCATGAGCACAATCAACCAATGACTAATACTCCTGATTGCAACTCATAATGTGTATTAAAGCACAGTTGAAATACAGTAGGAATCTATTTCTTACCAAACTGTATAACACCAACGCTGAGGGATGCCGTCAAGCTGAAGAAGGAGTCCTATCGGGCCTTTTTGGCCTGTGGGACTCCTGAGGCAGCTGATGGGTACCGGATGGCCAAGCGGAATGGAGCATTGGTGGTCGTTGAAGCAAAAACTCGGAGGAGTTCGGTGATGCCATACAGAAAGATTTCCGGACAGCTTTGAGGAAATTCTGGTCTGCCATCCGGCGTCTCAGGAGGGGGAAGCAGTGCACCATCAACACTGTGTATAGTGGGGATGGGGCGCTGCTGGCCTCGAATCGGGATGTAGTGAGTCGGTGGGGAGAATACCTCAAAGACCTTCAAAGAATTTCACCGACACACCTTCCCATGAGGAAGCAGAGTCCGGGGTCTTTGAGACGGGCTCTCCTATCTCTGGGGTTGAGGTCACCGAGGTGGTTAAAAAGCTCCTCGGTGGCAAGGCCCCGGGGTGGATGAGATTCGTCCGGAGTTCCGAAAGGCTCTGGATGTTCTGAGGCTGTCGTGGTGGACACACCTCTGCAACATCGCGTGGACCTCGGGAACAGTGCCTCTGGATTGGCAGACTGGCTCCGATGCTCCTTCTTAAAAAGGGTGTGTTCCAACTATAAGGGGATCACACTCCTCAGCCTCCCTGGTAAGATCTATTCAGGGGTGCTGGAGAGGAGAGTCCGTCAGGAAGTCAAATCTCAGATTCAGGAGGAGCAGTGTGGTTTTCGTCCTGGCTGTGGAACTGTGGATCAGCGCTACACCCTCGGCAGGTTCCTTGAGGGTGCATGGGAGTTCGCCCAACCATTCTACATGCGTTTTGTGGACTTGGAGAAGGCATTCGACCATCTCCCTCGGGAAGTCCTGTGAGGGGTGCTTCGGGAGTATGGGGTACCGAACCCCCCGATACGGGCTGTTTGGTCCCTGTATGACCGGTGTCAGACTTTGTTCCACATTACCGGCAATAAGTCAGACTTGTTTCCGGTGAGGGTTGGACTCGCCAAGGCTGCCCTTTGTCACCGATTCTGTAAACATTTATGGACAGAATTTGTAGGCGCAGCCGAGGTGTAGAGGGGTCCGGTTTGGTGGCCTGAGTATTGCATCTCTGCTTTTTGCAGATGATGTGGGTCTGTTGGCTTCACCAAGGCGTGATCTCCAACTCTCACTGGAGCGGTTCGCAGCCGAGTGTGAAGCGGCTGGGATGAAAATCAGCACCTCCAAATCTGAGACCATGGTCCTCAGTCGGAAAAGGGCGGCGTGCCCTCTCCAGGTCGGGGATGAGATTCTGCCCCAAGTGGAGAAGTTCAAGTATCTTGGGGTCTTGTTCACGAGTGACGTAAGAATGGAACGGGAGATCGGTGCAGTAATGCAGACTTTTTTATCGGTCAGTTGTGGTAAAGAAGGAGCCAAGTCGAAAGGCGAAGCTATCCATTTCCTGTTCGATCTACGTTCCTACCCTCACCTATGGTCACAAGCTGTGGGTTGTCACCAAAAGAACAAGATCCCGGATACAAGCGGCCGAAAAGGGTTTCCGCCACAGGGTGTCCGGGCTCTCCCTTAGAGATAGGGTGAGAAGCTCGGTCATTCGTGAGGAGCTCAGAGTTGAGCCGCTGCTCATCCGCATTGAGAGGAGCCAGATGAATTTTTTCCTTATTTTTCACCTTTTACAGATCATATTTTTACAAACACCTCCTCCAGATTTTATCCGATCGAAATCAAACTTAAGGTGTCTCAGCTTAATACAGTCCCCTCCAAAGGTATTTGAACAGCAAGGTCAATTCCTTTGTTTTTGTTGTATACTGAAGAGATTTTCGTTTTAGATCTTAAGATAAATATGAGGCAAAAGTTCAGAATTTGAGCTTTTATTTCATGGTATTTACATCAAGATGTGTTAAACAACTCAGGTCAGAGCACCTCTTGTTTGAACCCATCCACTTTTCAAGTGGGCAAAAGTATTGGAACATGTGCCTGATGGGTGTTTCTTGTTACTCAGGTGTTACCTTTAAGATTGATTGGTTAAGCATGAGACAGTGCTTGTTTTTGGCTTTGAGTTTCACTTGTGAAAACTGCATTTGCTGTCAAGCAAACATGAAGACCAGAGACCTGTCTATGGGAGAAAAGCAAACCATTTTGAAGCTGAGAGAAGACGGAAAGTCAATCAGAGCTATTGCCCATACAACAATCTGGGATGTCCTGAAAAATAATAAAACTACTGGTGTACTGAGCAACAGACTCGAACAGGTTGGCCAAGGGTATCAACAGCAGTTGATGACAGAAGCTGAAGAAGAGCTGTGAAGAAACAGCCAAAGACAACAGTCACAGTGACATCACTGCCAACCTCCACAGGGCAGGGGTGAAGGTATCACAATCCACTGTTGAAAGAAGAAATATAGAGGTCATACCACAAGATGAAACCCAATCATCTTGGACTTTATAAAGAAGCACAAAGATGAGCCACAAACATTTTGGAACAAGGTTTTATGGACTGATGAGACCAAGATTAGTGATGGAACGTGATGGACCACCCTTGATCCCTCGGTGTGAGAGGTGTCCCGTCCACCGGGCCGCTCTCGGTTGGACTCTTGGGCCCGATCCTGCCTCTCGAGTGGGTGGGGTGGGGTCCTTAGCCCCTGCGGTGTAGGCACAGGAATTAGGGGACACTTCTATTGTGCATGCGTAACAGTGTCAAGGAGTGTGTGTCTGCAGACACACACTCCTGGGACTTATTCGCTGGGTGCGGGGCCACTCACTCATTGCGACAAATATCATACCCAAGTGAATTTCTTGGGTATCCCCTCTCTTACACTCTGGTCCTACAGATGTTTATAATTTACATAGCCACTTCCACCACACCAGTTGTATACTGTAGCATGGTCCACGACCCGTGTCCTGCATGCTTTCCCCTCCTGTCCCTGTCCTGACCTTTCCTCATAGGGTGTAGCACCACTGACCCATACAACACTCAAATCCAGTCTGTCATTGTACTCGTTATATAATACTTTACTATCCTCATCTTGTTTCCAGCTAGTGCTTTGTCTTTTGTTGTCTCCCTGTAGCCTCAATCTTTCCCCTCCACCCCTCTCATTCATGCAAAGAAATTCTGTTTTACTTCGGGTAATCTTCATTCCTCTCCTTTCCAGTGCTTTCTAACTGTTCCTCCACCTGCTCCCTGCTTTCACTGCAGATCACAATGTCATCTGCGAACATCACAGTCCACGGGGATTCCAGTCTAACCTCATCTGTCAGCCTATCCATTACCACTGCAAACAGGAAGGGGCTCAGGGCTGATTCTTGATGCAGTCCCACCTCCAACATAAACTCTTCTGTCACACCGACAGCACACCTCACCAATATTCATTCATTCATCTTCCGTTCCGCTTATCCTCACTAGGGTCGCAGGCGTGCTGGAGCCTATCCCACCTATCGAAGGGTGGGGTACACCCTGAACTGGTCGCCAGCCAATTGCAGGGCACATAAAAACAAACAACCATTTGCACTCACATTCACACCTACGGGCAATTTAGAGTCTTCAATTAATGCATGTTTTTGGGAAGTGAAAGGAAACCGGAGTGCCCGGAGAAAACCCACACAAGCACACACATATGTGCAAACTCCACACAGGCGGGGCAGGGATTTGAACCCCGGTCCTCAGAACTGTGAGGCAGATTTGCTAACCAGTCGTCCACCGTCCCGCCCCTCACCAATATCCTCAAGGAAAATAATGCATCTCTGGTACTCGTTCTAGGCACGAAACCATACTGTTGCTCGCAAATGCTCACTTCTGTCCAGAGTCTACCCTCCACTACTCTTTCCCATAACTTCATTGTGTGGCTCATCAACTGTATTCCTCTTTAGTTGCCACAGATTTGCACATCACCCTCGTTCTTAAAAATACACACTTTTCCTCCATTCGTCGGGCATCTTCTCGCCCGCTAGAATTCTGTTGCTCAAGCTGGTCAAAAACTCCACAGCCACCTCCTCTTAGATGCTTCCATACCTCCATGGGTATTTCATCAGGACCAACAGCGTTTCCATTTGTCATCCTCATTAGTGCCTTTCTAACTTCACCATTTATGAATCATTGCTACTTCTTGGTCCACCACACTTACCTCTTCTACTCTTCCTTCTCTCTCATTTTCTTCACCCATCGACTCCTCAAAATATTCTTTCCATCTATCCAGCACCCTACTGGCACCAGTCAACAAATTTCATCTTTGTCGTTAATCACTCTAACCCACTGTACATCCTTCCCATCTCAATCCCTCTGTCTGGCCAACCCGTCTAGATCTTTTTCTCCTTCTTTGGTGTCCAACCTGGCACACGTCATCATATGCCTCTTGTTTGGCCTTTGACACCTCTACCTTCCCCCTACGTCGCATCTCCATTTATTCCTTTCTCCTCTCCTCAGTCCTTTCAGTGTCCAACTTCTTAGCAAACCTCTTTCCTTGTATGATTTCCTGTACTTGTCCTATGCCACCTACTGGCAAACTCTCCAACTACATCAAAAGTTCTTGATGTTATTGCTGTATGTGCAGTATCTTTCAAAAGTATTCAGACCCCTTCAACTACTCACATTTTGTGCACTTATAATCACATACTTGAATGTATTTTGTTGATATTTTAATGTGAAACACCAACACCAAATAGCACTGAATTGTGAAATGGAATAAAAATGAGATCCAATTTTCTACATTTTACACGGACATAAATTTAAAATGGACATGGGAATACAGCTGCATATGTCTTTTCCTGTCATTTATTTCACAAAGATGCAACATAGACCAGTGATTTTCAACTGGTCGGTCGGGACCCAAACATACAGTGGGACAAAAGAGTATTTACTTAGTCACCAGTTGTGCAAGTTCTCCCACTTAAAAAGATGAGAGAGGCAACATGCTTTGGGGCTGCTTTTCTGCAAAGGGACCAGGATGACTGATCCGTGTAAAGGAAAGAATGTATAGGGCAATGTATCATGAGATTTTGAGTGAAAACCTCCTTTCATCAGCAAGGGCATTGAAGATGAAACATGGCTGGGTCTTTCAGCATGACAATGATCCCAAACACACCCGGGGATCAAAGGAGTGGCTTCGTAAGAAGCATTTCAAGGTCCTGGAGTGGCCTAGGCAGTCTCCAGATATCAACCCCATAGAAAATCTTTGGAGGGAGTTGAAAGTCTGTGTTGCCCAGCGACAGCCCCAAAACATCACTGCTCTAGAGGAGATCTGCATGGAGGAATGGGCCAAAATACCAGCAACAGTGTGTGAAAAACCTTGTGAGGACTTACAGAAAACACTTGATAAAGTATTGAGATGAACTTTTGTTATTGACTAAATACTTATTTTCCACCATAATTTGCTAATAAATTATTTAAAAATCAGACAATGTGATTTTATGGATTCCCCCCCCCCCTCATTTTGTCTCTCATAGGTGAGGTATACCTATGATGAAAATTACAGGCCTCTCTCTCATCTTTTTAAGTGGGAGAAATTGCACAACTGGTGGCTGGCTAAATACTTTTTGCCCCACTGTAGGTTATGGACTAATTTTGGGTGGGTCCCGGACAGCTAGTAGAAAATTAAATCTATTTCACGTTTTTCTTATAAATAAATGCTTTCTTGTTCTTAATTTCCATAAAAATAGGTTGTGACTCTGCAGCAATAGGAAATGCAGATCCCAGGGTGACAACAGTTGTGAACCACAGACTTAGATTATGTTAAAAGGCTGTAATACACTCTTCTAAAACTAGAAGAACTTGAATGAACTAAAAGAACTAAAAACTAGAGTGCTCTCCTTGACATGCCCTAACAGCATGTTTCCGCAAGGAAGTTATTGTCATGGGGCACAGTAGTGTAGTGCTACATTGTTTTACAAATTCAGAGCTTACCATGCAGTTAAAAAAAGCAGTTTCTCTTCACTTCGCTGGTCTGTGTTTGGGTGTACGGGGGAGGGCCAAGGCACTTGGACAGAATCAGACAGAGGCACACAGGAACAGTCTGACAGAATCTCAGCGCATCAAAAAAAGTTAATACATTGGCTGCATATTGACCATGCTATCGGAGATGCACTATAATTGGTAATTTGTCAGGGTCTAGTCTTGAGTGACCTTGTGGCGAATTCTCCAGCTCACCGTCTTGCCTGCCATCTGCCGGTGGATTCACAGCTTCCTGATGGGCAGGACAAAGCAGATGAGGCTGGGGGCCACCTCCTCATCCACACGCACCATCACCACCGGAGGGCCCCAAAGGATGTGTCCTCACTCCGCTGCTCTTCTCTCTCTACACGAATGACTGCACCTCAACGCACCCAGCTGTCAAACTCTTAAGTTTGCAGACGACACCACAATCGTTGGCCTCATCAAAGACTGTGATGAGTCTGCATATCAAAGGGAATTGGAGCAGCTAGAGCATCGGTCCGGCCAACACAACCTGGAGCTGAACACACTCTCGACTGGAGAGATGATCGTCGACTTCAGGAAGCCTCCTTCACCACAGCTGTCAAACTGCCCTGTGTCAACCATTAAAACCAAATTCCTTGGAATTACAGTCTCTCAGGACCTGAAGTGGGAGACCATAATCAACTCCATCCTCAAAAAAGCCCAGCAGAGGATGTACTTCCTGCGGCTTCTGAGGAAGCATGGCCTGCCACAGGAGCTGTTGAGGCAGTTCTACACAGCAATCATCGAATCAGTCCTGTGTTCATCCATCACAGACTGGTTTGGTGCTGCCACAAAAAAGGACAAACTCCGATTGCAATGGACAAGCAGGAGGTACCAACCCTTGAGGACGTGCACGCTGCCAGAACTACGACAAGAGCATGCAAAAACCTCTTGGACCCTCCAAATCCTGGTCACCACCTCTCCCAGCTTCTTCCCTCAGGTAGGCGCTATCAATGAATGCAAACTAAAACAACCAGACATTGCAACAGCTTCTTCCCTCATGCCATTAAATTGCTAGAGGCTAAGTGACTCTCCATAGTGCATTTTTATGTCTCAAAAGTATATATTTTTTTGTCAAAAACATTTTTTTTTGTCTGTTGTCATACTAGAGTGCATCCAACAAACGGAGACAAAATCCTTGTGTGTTTTTGACATACTTGGCAAATAAAGAGCAGTGTGATTCTGATTCAGAGATCAACAGGAAGAACCGGAGCCGGATTAGTCCTTAAAACCAGTCCATGGCATAAATCCTATCGGGCTTCATAGTGCAGCTCATGGATGTGGTAAAACGTCCACCAGGACAAGTGGAGAAATTGAGGGACAGAAATTGGTACAATGCACTTTTATTGTCAATTCTACAATTTGCGTAGCACATAGAGGATTGAAATAATAGTACTAAACTCAAGGACCCACGATGCTAGAAAAGACGGTATAAATCCATCCATCCATTTTCTGAGCCGCTTTTCCTCACTAGGGTCGCGGGCGTGCTGGAGCCTATCCCAGCTGTCATCGGGCAGGAGGCGGGGTACAACCTGAACTGGTTCCCAGCCAATCGCAGGGCAAATAGAAACAAATAACCATTCGCACTCACAGTCATGCCTACGGGCAATTTAGAGTCTCCAATTAATGCATGTTTTTGGGATGTGGGAGCAAACCGCAGTGTCCGGAGAAAACCCACGCAGACACGGGGAGAACTTGCAAACTCCACACAGGCGGGGCCGGGGATTGAACCCGCGCCCTCAGATAATAAATAAATATAGAATTAATAATATATAAAAAAGCTAAATAAAACTATAAAACACATAAAATATACTAACTATAAAAAGTAAAAAAGTATAGGCGGAATGGTGGACAACTGGTTAACACAACTGCCTCATAGTTCTGAGGACCGGGGTTCAAATACTGGCCTCGTCTGTGTGGAGTTTGCATGTTCTCCCCGTGCCTGCGTGGGTTTTCTCTGGGTACTCCGGTTTCCTCCCACATCCCAAAAACATGCATGGTAGGTTAATTGAAGACTCTAAATAGTCTGTAGGTATGAATATGAGTTTGAATGGTTATTTGTGCCCTGCAATTGGCTGGCAACCAGTTCAGGGTGAATCCTGCCTCCTGCCCACATTTAACTGGGATAGGCTCCAGCATAGCCACGTCCCTAGTGAGGATAAGCAGTGTAGAAAAAAATGATTTTTTATACTACTGTTTTGTATACAACTAGTCAAGGAATCAGAGGCAGTTTGAGTTAGAGTTGTTTTTAAATAAAGGTGAACTTGAAATAAGTGTAGTCGCCTCCAAAGGTATTGGAACGGCAAGGTCAATTCCTTTGCTTTTGTTGTATACTGAAGACATGTCTGTTTCAGATCAAAAGATGACTGAGACAAAAGTTCAGAAATTCAGCTTCTAAACTCAGGACAGAGCACCTTTTGTTTGAAGCCACCCACTTTTCAAGTGAGCAAAAGTATTGGAACCGACATTATTAAATTGAAGTGAATAACATTTGGTGGCATAACCCATCTTTGCAATAACTGCATCAAGCCTGCGACCCATTGACTTCACCAGACTGTTGCATTCTTCATTTGAAATGCTTTTTCAGACCTTTCATGCAGGCTCTTTCATTTGTTGTTTGTTTCTGGGTGTTTCTCTCTTCAGTCTCCTCTTCAGGAGGTAAAATTGAGGTTCTATTGGGTTAAGGTCCGATGATTGATTTGGCCAGTTTAAGACCTTCCACTTTTTCCCCTTGATGAAGTCCTTTGTTGTGTTTGCAGTGTGTTTTGGGTCCATTGTCTTGCTGCATGATTAAGCTTCTCCCTTTAGTTTGGATGCACTTTTCTGTAAATTGTCAGACAAAATGGTTGTGTTGACTTCAGAATTCATTCTGCTGCTACCATCATGAGTTATATCATCAATTAAGACTAGTGAGCCCAAGCTATGCCATGACCTCCACCATGATTCACGGATAAGCTTGTGTGTTTTGGATCAAAAGCAGATCCTTTCTTTCGCCGTAGTTTGGCCTTTCCATCACTTTGGTAGAGGTTAATCTTGGTCTCATCGGTCCAAAAAACTTTTGTGGCTCATCTCTGTACTTTGCAAATTCCAATCTGGCCTTCCGATTCTTTTTGGTGATGATTGGTTTGCATCTTGTGGTATGGCCTGTATATTTCCTCTCTCAAAGAACACTGGATTGTGATCCCTTCAACCCTGCCCTGTGGAGGTCGGCAGTGATGTCACTGACTGTTGTCTTTGGGTGTTTCTTCACACCTCTCACAATGTTTCTGTCATCAACTGCTGTTGATACCTTTGGTCGACCTGTTTGATGTCTGTTGCTCAGTACACCAGTCGTTTCTTTCTTTTTCAGGACATTCTAAATTGTTGTATTGGCTATGCCCAATGGTTGTGCAATAGCTCTGATCGATTTTCCAGCTTCTCTCGGCTTCAAAATGATTTGCTTGGCTTGCATCCCCAAACTCCTCTCCTCCATGCTTCTCCAGCTCAGCGTCTTGCCTGCCATCTGCCAGTGGATTTACAGCTTCCTGACGGGCAGGACACAGCAGGTAACCACACACCACCTCATTTACACGCACGACCAGCACCGGGGCGCCTAAAGGTTGTGTCCTCTCTCTGCTTCCTCTGCACCTCAATGCACCAGGCTGTCAAACTCCTGAAGTTTGCAGATGACACCACAGTCATCTGTCTCATCAAAGACTGTGACGAGTCTGCGTATCGACAGGTAGTGGAGCAGCTGGAGCTGTGGTGCGGCCGACACAACCTGGAGCTGAACACGCTCAAGACTGTAGAGATTATTGTGGCATCCTTTGCCACAGCTGCCCCTCAAGCTGCCTAAATGCCTTGTGTCAAGACATTCACGTTCCTGGGAATTACAGTCTCTCAGGACCTGAAGTGGGAGTTCAACATCAACTCCATCCTCAAAAAGGCCCAGCAGAGGATGTACTTCCTGCGGCATCTGAGGAAGCACAGCCTGCTACATGAGCTGTTGAGACAGCTCTACACAACGGTCATCGAATCAGTCCTGTGTTCTTCCATCACAGTCTGGTTTGGTGCTGCTACAAAAAAGGACAAACTCCGACAACGGACAATCAAAACAGCTGAAAAGATTGTCAGTACCCCCCTACCCACCCTTGAGGACTTGCACGATGCCAGAACTAAGACAAAGCGCATGCAAAATAATCTTGGACCCTCCACATCCTGGTCACCAGCTCTTCCAGCTCCTTCCCGCAGGTAGGCGCTACCGAACAATGCAATGCAAACTAAAACTAACAGACAGCTTTCCATTAACTTCTTAAACAGTTAACTTACAATTCCATTGCAACATGCTGCCATTTTTTTTGTCTTGAGTTTGTTGTCACATTTCTGTTGGGCCAATTATACATTACTCGTGCACTCACTGTAGTAGTCTCGCCACGCTCCACTATTTGCATGTCTGTTGTTGACCAACACTGGCCATTCATGTACATCTGCACCATTTGCACAATCGACTTAGTAGTATCTACAACATTTGCAGAATGACATTGTCCCAGATTATCGCACCATTAGTCACTTTAAACTGCATACATTTCTTGAAGTCTCGGCGCCCTTTGCACAATGGCCATTGCACTGGACAACTGCTCTATTAGGCATTCGAACAGCTCTCACTGCTAGAGAACATCTTTTTGCACAATTGTCACAAAGAAACCAGATTTTTTTACCAGATTATTACCAGATTACAAGCAACCTTTTATTGCTCAGTGACTGTTTTTCTCAATGTCTTTATGTCTCAAAAGTATTCTCTGTCAATTGACTGTCCGTTGTCATACTAGAGTGGCTCCAACTACCGGAGACAAATTCCTTGTGTGTTTTTTGACATACTTGGCAAATAAATATGATTCTGATTTTCTCCCATAGACAGCTCTCTGGTATTCAAGTTTGCTAAACAGCAAATGCAGTTTTCACGTGGGTTCAAGTGAAACACAAAGCCAAAACAAGAACTATCTAATGTTTAAGCAATCAATCTAAAAGTCAACATCTGAGCAACCAGAAATACTTGTCAGTCAAGTTCCAATACTTTTGCTCACTTGAAAAGTCAGTGGCTTTAAACAATAGGTGCTCTGTCCTGGAGTTGTTTAACACATCTAGATGTAAATACCATGAAATAAAAGCTGCAATTCTGAACTTTTGTCTCAGATCTTTTGATCTGAAACCCAAATGTCTTCAGTATACAAAAAAACAAAACAAAGGACTTGTCCTTCCTGCTCCAATACCTTTGGAGGGAACTGTATTGTATTCAGTAGTATACAAAATGCAACTTTTGCTCACAAGCAGAATAAAGAGAAATTTGAGGGATAAAAAGTTTTTCTTTTCATGCTCAAAATACAAAGAAAAAGGGGCCCAAAAACTAAGGTATGGACCGTACTGTGGGTTAACGGTTTCCTTTGATACCTTCTATGTCTATAACATGTGTACAAAAAAAATAAAAACTAATAGGCTAGTGTTAACAGAGAGCTTCATATTTGAGTATGACAGTATTCATGTTACCCTCTAAGCCCCAAGAACTCCACACAACGGGTTATAGGCATTCTACCCCAGCAGTTCCGAGACTGTGGAAAGCCTTCTCAGACCTCGAGGATCCGAAAGACTGTAAATGCTTATAAACGTTATGTTATTTTCTCCTTTAATTGCTCATTGGTTCTGATAATTTTGTAATTGCAGCCAATTTTATTTGTCTATTTATTTTGTAGGTTTCTTTCTTCTTGTACACTACATACCTTGTCCTCCCCTGTACCCAGTCCAGATGCAGGTCCTAACTCGTCAATACTCTTTTGCAGACGGATCATCTCATCCTGGACATAGCATCACAAAACCAATATACCAATGTATTGCAATAACAAAGTTACACAAGACTGTGTCAAGTACCATGCCATGAAAAATTATTGCCTCTCAAATTCTATATTTTTTAGTTTCGCCGCTTTAATGTTTAAGATCATCAAGCAAATGTAAATATCAGACAAAGATAACCCAAGTAAACCGAAAATGCAGTTTTTAAACTTTGATTTGATCTATTAAGGAAAAAAACATATTCAAAGCTACCAGGCCCAGTGTGAAAAAGTAATGACCCCACTCATGAGTTAACTGTGGGTAATCACACTTTTGGTTCATTTTCACAGACCACACCAAAGGCTGATTATCCCCAGACCTGTTCAATTAAGACATTGCATAAATAGAGTATGTTTGGCAAAATTAAGCTGGCAAAAGCACCTCAAAAATAAAATACAATAAAAGGCCATGATCCAAAGAAATTCAGGAACGCATGAGAAATAAAGTAATTGACATCTGGAGGGAGTTGCAAAGCTGTAGGACTCCAGAGAACCATGGTTAGAGCCATTATCCATAAATGGAGAAAATATGGAACATTGGTTAACCTATGGACTGATGAGATTAATGTTTAACTTTTTGGAAGGTGTGTGTCTCGTTACAGCTGGCGTAAATGCAACAGGATTTCAGAAAAGAAACCATCATACTAACCGTCAGCTATGGTGGTGGTTGTGCGATAGTCTTGGGCTGCTTTATTATTTCAGGACCTGGATGATTTGCTATGATTGATGGAACCATGAATTCTGCTCTTTTCCAGAACATCCCGAAGGAAAATGCTTTGTTATCAGTTACTGACCTCAAACTGAAGGGCGCTTGGTTTCTCCAGCAGGACACCGATCCAAAACACACAAGCAATTCAACTTCTGAATGGCTTAAAAAAAATAAATCAAGGTTTTGGAGAGGCCTAGTCAAAGTTCGGACTTGAATCCGATTGAAATGTTGTGGCATGACCTGCAAAAGGCAATTAATGCTAGAAAACCCTCAATTTTATGTTTACTTGGGTCATTTTTGTCAATTTACATTTGTTTGATGATCTTAAAAATTAAAGTGGGGAAACTAGGTATGCAAAAAATAATCATAATTTGAGAAGGGGACCAATACTGTTTCTACTGCACTGAATATGGGAGGATAGCTGAATAATGTGTTTTGGTAATCTACTTACTCGACAATGTGTACGGAACTCCTGTTCTTGAATTTTCAAGTTTTCATTCATTGTTACCATAGACCTCAGCTTCTCCAGCACACTGTTAAGCAGAACTGTTATTACTGAAAAAAATCTTGCTTACATTCCTTTAAAAAATTAACAACAAAATGCAAATTAATCATGCTGAATAAATTGAAGTTTAATTAAACCTGGAATCCACTTTTTTCATTTCCCCCAAGCCACTACGAGAAGAGATAACACAATGCCGATTAAGCCTGTCAGCTCCTTTCTTTATCATCTCGCTGTATTTTTTATTTTTGGTGAATTTTAGCGAATGCCCAATTGATTTCCCATGCTGGCCTGATTAGTGGGGCACCGTAAATGACATAGTGGAGCGCGGTTGTAAAAAGCTGACGAAACGTTATTTTGAGTTTTGTGGCAGAAAATAATAATTACTGTGTAAATGAAAATAACAACTAAACTCAAAGTCTTTCCGAGGCCTTAGTTGCCCAACAAGATTGCCTGACGGAAAATATACAAACGGTAGCAATAATAGGGAATGACGCACTCTGTGAGCATTTT
Organism: Phycodurus eques; assembly: GCF_024500275.1. Lineage (NCBI taxonomy): Eukaryota > Metazoa > Chordata > Actinopteri > Syngnathiformes > Syngnathidae > Phycodurus > Phycodurus eques. The sequence goes on from NC_084536.1 coordinate 23,761,198, forward strand.
ACTGCCTGGTATATTCCTGTCTGATAACCTCATCACAAATGCAGACAGAGTTCGATGTAAAAAAGGAACAATAACTGCCACGAATTAAGTCTACACTTCTTACAAGGCTCATATAAAGCTTTACAAAAAATACATATATATATATATCCTCCAAGGAACTATAGCCGCCCAACAAGGTGCCTGATGTAAAGCATACGAAGCACAAACAGTAGCAATAACTGGGAATGACTTAATTTATCTGCAATTTACTGCATGGGATATTTTTATCTTCATCACAAACGCAGACAGGCTCCGATATAAAAACAAAATAACTGCCACAAAGTCCACGCTTCAGATCCATATACCCGAGGACATAAAGCGGCTGTAATAAGTATTTCACGTCACCATTTTCCTCAGTATATTTCCAAAGGTGCTATTTACAAGAAATGTTCACCAGATGTTGGGAACAATCCATGTAATCCATACATACCAAGAAAGTAGAACAAATAAGATGAGAAATGAAGTTGCGTGTCATAATGTGAAATGACACAGGGAAAAAGTATTGAATATACGAAGAAAGGGAGTTGCAAAAAGGCATAGAAAGCCAAGACAACACCTATATCTATCAATAATCAAAGAGCAATCCAGATGAATATTAGATGGTTCAGTCCTAATTGATGGCCTCCAAAAAGATCTCATTGCCAAGGTGTGAGTCAATGATGGGTAAGAGCAAAGACCTGTCTCAAGACCATCGCTTTGGTGCTGACTTTGATGTCTTTCATCTAAGACAAAGCATTTAACAACAAAGACGAGATGTCTAAAAATTTTGCCCGAGTTTTAACATGTATAACTTCAATATGGCACCATGATGGAATTTCTAAATGTTTAGACATAGGAACCGCTAATTCACCATTTCACATTATTACACACAACTTAATTTCTGATCTTATTTGTTCTACTTTCTTTGTATGTATGGATTACTTGGGTTGTTCCCAACATCTGGTGAGATTTTCACATCAATAGCACCTTTGGAAATATATGTAGTGAGAAAAATGGTGACGTGTTAAATACTTATTTAAGCCGCCCAGCGAGGTGCCTCAAGTGAAATACAAATTCAGCACCGAGCAATGCTGCCACAAAACTTAGTAATGATAGGGAAATTACAAGAATTACCTTTTGCAAAGAATCCATCTTTTTTTCCCTACCGGCTGTTCTTCAAACCATAATAAAAATGTGGCACAACATGCATTGTCTAGGCCATATTAAAGAGAGGGACAACTAACTTTGTTATAATGCTGAACTCCATTGAAGGGGTGGGGGGACAGAACAAGCGGATTCTCGCTTTAACCTGAAAAATACATACTGTATAATAAAACAGAAAGACAATTACACATGGAAAGAAATTGTTGTTATCCCTCTTGTAATGAAAGAAAAACCCACAATCACTGAAATAACTTAAATACGTAATAATTTACTGATAACTAACCACTGAAGAGCAGACTACTTTTGGATTTTGATGTAACGGAATCATTTTCAAAAGCATATCAATGGAACCAGGTCCTTCTTCACCACGACGGACCGATAAAGAGTCCGTAGCACTGCAGAAGCTGCACTGATCAGCCTGTCGATCTCCCCAAGATACTTGAACTCCTCCACTTGGGCCAGGACCTCATCCCCAACCTGGAGACCCTTGTCCGACTAAGTACCATGGTCTTAGATGTAGAGATGCTGATTCTTATCCCAGGAAAGCAGAGATGTAATACTGAGGCCTCCAAACCAGAAACCCTTAACACTTCAGCCATGCCTAGACATTCTGTCCATAACTATTATGAACACAATCGGTGATAAAGGACAATCTTGGCAAAGTCCAACCCTAACTGGAAACAAATCTAATTTACTGTCGGCAATCTGTGGATGTACTGTAAATTACATCAATCACATAATCTGTGTTCTTCGGCTAATAAAACAGTCATTGTTAGCTTTAAGATAATGTTAACGTTTACAGCTTTAAGCAAGTAGCGTCACTATGGGTAATATTAGCAGCTCACTAGCCAAATAGCTGACTGAGATGGCTGTCTCTGTTTCTCAGATATTGAATCAGGGATCAATGTGCTTCCTTTTTAAAAGCTAGTGTAGCACTGTCGTTCTGCCATGAAAGGCACGTTCTGTCTCGCAGGTTTTGCGTAGCATTCCTCTTAAGTATGTTTGGTGATATGCTCAAACGTTTGGGCTCGGTTGCTGACGCATCTTTTCTGGTTATATCATGGCCAATCCAGATTACCGCTACAGCGCATGTGCATCATCACAAAAGGCAGACAAGAGCGGCATCAGTGGCTGGCTACTGAGGCAGAGAAAAACAAAGCTTCACAAAATAAAGGACAGTATTTACTTTAGGTTTATCTTCTGATGGTTTTAAACAGATCTTAGCCCACATTTCGGTAGAAACCCTACTTGAGCTGTGACGTAAGCACGAGAGGCAGGTCTGATTTCCCCATCCAAGTAAATGTACTTGGTTAGCTCACAAGTAAGCCTGCGGTGTAATTGACATTCAAAGTTTGGATGTCTGTTTTAGACAGTAATGGATGAAACATGAATTTGTGTCTGCTTGTTTTGTTGAAATTAAGTTTTTGTTTCAACAGTGACATATCACCGCCGACTTTGATGGGCATGGGTGACTGTCAACACGTTGGACACCTGCCAGCACGGCGCAGTGTTCAAACTATTTTATCAGGCTTGAGCGCTTGAAAAAAGCTTTTGGATGAAGACGTTACACAAGCGTTCAATTTTGTGACAAATTAAATGCTTTTTGTTTGGTCATGGGATTCGGCTGACCGTGACTGATGTTCACGGCTTGCAGACTTTGATATACAAGGCTGGACTTTGATATGCATGGATGTTATCGTAGTGATTTTTTCGTAGCATTTTAATCAATACAGCGTGATATATTAGCATTTTTTCCCAGCATATTAGATAAGCGACTGAACATAATTTTTGGGTGCTATAGCTGTTGTGTTGACGTCAGAGTGCAAAACAACGGGATACAATTGTTTGGGGTGACATGAGGCTTGCACGGATGTGTAGCACCCACCACTGTGTTTTCCCTCATTCTATTCGATAACACATTAATAAATTTGTGATTTTCAAGATATTTAAATTAGCGATTGAACATAATTTTGGGGCAAGCTGTCGTTTTGTTTTTATTTTAAATGTTTTAGAAAAGTTGTCCCCCTCGCTGAGCCTGATTGTGGTGGAGGGGTTTGACGCTTCATGATCATTAAAACACGGACCTAAGTTTCCATTCCCTTGCTTTGGTCACGGGTCAACGAGGACTGTGGTTGGGCATTGAGAATCGAGAAAAGAGACCAACGTTCCGATTCTCCTGGAATCATTCAAATTAAAAGTATTTGGTGTCTCTTTGTAAAATGAATGACCAGTCACTTCAGTGCAACACTTGGAACAAGATTATATTATGCAAAGGAGGCTTTCACGATGTGTAGCATCTGACACGCTCCGAGCCTCAGCCTACACTTCGTGGAGCGTCAGTGAAGTAAACTCTCAGTCAATTGGGTGAGTGAAACAATAAAATACGTCCATGCCAACATTGAGGCAGCTAACAAGGTAAAAGGTTGCTTGCATTTTTGCACTGACGGTTTTTAGCGTTTATTTTAGTCTTCAAACCAACGTCAGAGCTGAGACAGAAAAAAAGGCTTAAAGGCTTCTTTATAATAGCGCGGGCGGCGACCGCGCTGACGTCACTGCGGCTATCCCGTGCGCAGTTTGCCTTTATACTCTAGCACAACCTCCGCTCGCTGTTTTGAAAATGTGGCGTTTCCTCTGCATTTTTTGGTCATTTCCCGTAGCCGTTTTTCCTTTCCTTTCCGTAACAAGGAACAAAGCAACAACTATGGTGACCATGGAACAGTGTCTGCTAGAACAAATTGACCTAGATGACCAGATGATACGTTTAATTATGCTGCAAAATTGACCAAGAAGGCATCGGTGGTATGTGGAACTAAGGTTAACGCTGAGTACGTCATCACAGGATGTGACCAAAACTAACCAATCATAAGAGATGATCTCCGCGGCATTCTATGTGCAGCAACAATTTTTGCTGTGTGCGCGTTAAGTGAGGCATCGGGGCCGCGCGGCCCAATGCGTCGTTGTTGTCGGCCGTGCGAGCGTGGGAGTATAAATCGGCCTTAACACTGAGCTAAAACTTTACCGTAGCGACTTTACCTCACAATGAATTGGCAGAAAATTCACAAATATTGTCTCACTGTGGCACACACACTAACCTTGTGCCTCATTGGTGAAAATCGGGAAAGGAATCAGCGTTTGATAGCATTTGGTTCCACCCATAACATTTATTTATTTTTTTAAATTACCGGTGCTGTGTGAAGTTACTTTTCATGTCAAAATGCTGAGTTCCGGTGTGTACCCTTCAAAATAAAAGGCAACAAGCTTAAAACAGGAAGTCAAGTTAAAACTTGCAAATATTAACCATTTGACGTGATGAAACAGTCCCAAATAACTATTTTAACAAATGGTATTTTGACTGTTAATTAATGAATATCAAGTCAATTGGGTGAGTTCCACACACATTCCCTTTTAGTTCATAGGTTTGATATTGATACTTGTTATAAAGAACCCGAAATCAAATGTTCATTGTAGTCTATGCTGCCGGCTGCTAAGAAAATGGACACTTGGACACCCTTTATCTAAACCATGCAAACGTTTTTGACCCAGCCCCCTAAAAGAATCGAAATCGAGGATCGTTTGGAACCGGAATCGAAATAAGGAATCAGAATTGCTCAAATTCAAACGATGCCCAACCCTAACGGGGACCTCCTCTGGAGTCAGGCACAGAGGTGGGGCTCAATGGCAAGCACCTGGTGGCCAGACCGACACCCACATGTAACGTGGATCCCCCTTCCCATGGGCTCACCAGCTGTGGGAGAGGCCCAGGGGGCAAGGTGCAAAATGAGGTGGGCTGACCCTGGAAGGGCGTGATCAGGAGAAGGCGTTCGACCATGTACCTTGGGGAGTTCTGGAAAGAGTCCTCCGGGAGTGTGGACCAGACCCCCTAATAAAGGTCCCTGTATGACCTGTGTCATAGTTTGGTCTGCATTGCCAACAGGAAGTCGGGTTTGTTTCCAGTGGGGCTTAGATTCCGCCAAGGCTGCCCTTTGTCACTGATTTTGTTCGTTACGTTAATGGACAGAACTTAGAGTTGCACCCAATGCGTTGAGGGATTCCGGTTTGGTGCCCTCCGTATTAAGTCTGGTTTTCGCTCGTGATGTTATGGGTTATGCTGAGTCTTCGACGCAGGTGTCGAGTCACACAGGGGAACGTGTCCGCGAGGCGCCTGTCAAGGCTTGCTTCATTTGGGGGAGGGGCCGGAAATGAAACGTCCAAAGCTTTGCTGCCCGGCTGTACTACGTGACCGCTTCAGGAAGTGATTCAGAATTTGCCGCGATGTGTGACACTTTGACACAGAAGCTCCGTCAAGTAGCTCCATGAAAATGTGGGTTTATGCCATTCTCCAAAGGTGACAAACACGTTACACAAGCTGCCATCCTGGTACATCTTAATTTATAATACTGTGAAAAGCTTAATTTAGTTAAGTAGTTCAATTAGAAAAGTGAAACTCATATCATAGATATGCACCACACCCAGGCCAGCCGAAGGATGTAGTCTCTACAGTGTGTCCTGGGTCGTCCGCGGGGTTTCGTCCCGGTGGTACGTGCCCGGAACACCTCACTAGGGAGGAGTCCGGGAGGCATACGAATCAGATGCCGCAGCCACCTCATGTGGCTCCTCTCGATGTGGAGGAGCAGCGGCTCTACTCTGACATCCTCCCAGAAGACCGAGCTTCTCACCCTATCTCTAAGGGAGAGCCCGGACACACTGCGGAGGAAACTCATTTCGGCCGCTTGTATCCGGGATCTTGTTCTTTCGGTCACGACCCACACCTCGTGACCATAGGTGAGGGTAGGAACGTAGATCGACCGGAAAATCGAGAGCTTCGCCTTTCGGCTTAGCTCCTTCTTTACCACAACACATCGATACAAAGTCCGCATCACTGCAGACGCTGCAGCAATCCGCCTGTCGATCTTCCGTTCCATTCTTCCCTCACTCTCCAAGATACTTGAATTCCTCCACTTGGGGCAGGATCTCATCCCCGACCTGGAGAGGGCATGCCACCCTTTTCCGACGGAGGACCATGGTCTCAGATTTGGAGGTGCTGATTCTCATCCCAGCCGCTTCAAACTCTGCTGCGAACTGCTCCAGTGAGTGTTGGAGGTCACGTCTTGATGTAGCCAACAGAACCACATCACCTGCAAAAAGCAGAGATGCAGTACTGAGGCCACCAAACCGGACCCCCTCTATGCCTCGGCTGCGCCTTGAAATTCTGTCCATAAAAGTTATGAACAGAATCGGTGACAAAGGGCAGCCTAGGCCGAATCCAACCCTCACCGGAAACAAGTCCGACTTAATGCCGGATATGCAGACCAAACTCTGACTCTGGTCGTACAGGGAACGAACAGCCCGTATAGGGGGTTCGGTACCCCATACTCCCGAAGCACCCCCCACAGGACTCCCCGAGGGACACGGTCGAACGCCTTCTCCAAGTCCACAAAACACATGTAGACTGGTTCGGCGAACACCCATGTACCCTCGAGGACCCTGCCAAGGGTGTAGACCTGGTCCACTGTTCCACAGCCAGGACGAAAACCACACTGCTCCTCCTGGAGCTGAGATTCAACTTCTTGACGGACCCTCCTCTCCAGCACCCCCGAATAGACCTTACCAGGGAGGCTGAGGATTGTGATCCCCCTGTAGTTGGAACACACCCTCCGGTCCCTTCTTAAAAAGGGGGACCACCCCAGTCTACCAATCCAGAGGCACTGTTCCCGATGTCCATGTGATGTTGCAGAAGCGTGTTAACCAGGACAGACCTACAACATCCAGAGCCTTGAGAATCTCATCCACCCCTGGGGCCTTGCCACCGAGGAGATTTTTTAACCGCCTCGGTGATCTCAACCCCAGAAATAGAAGAGCCCGCCTCAGGGAACCCAGACTCTGCTCCTTCAAGGGAAGGCGTGTCGGTGGAATTGAGGAGGTCTTCGAAGTATTCTCCCCACCGGCTCACAATGCCCCGCTTGGCCAGCCATCAGCTGCCTCAGGAGTCCCACAGGCCCGATAGGACTCCTTCTTCAGCTTGACGGCATCCCTCACCGTTGGTGTCCACCAACGGGTTCGGGGATTGCCGCCACGACAGGCACCAACTACCTTACAGCCACAGCTCCGGTCGGCCGCCTCAGCAATGGAGGCGCGGAACATGGTCCACTCTGACTCGATGTCCCCCGCCTCTGCCGGAATATGAGCAAAGTTCTGTCGGAGGTGGGAGTTGAAACTCCGCCAGACGTTCCCAGCAGGCCTTCACAATACGTTTGGGCCTGCCACAACGGACTGGCATCTTCCCCCACCATCGGAGCCAATTCACCACCAGGTGGTGATCAGTTGACAGCTCCGCCCCTCTCTTCACCCGAGTGTCCAAGACATGCGGCCGCAAGTCCGATGACACGACCACAAAGTCGATCATCGAACTGCGACCTCGGGTGTCCTGGTGCCAACTGCACGTGTGGACACCCTTATGCGTGGACATGGTGTTCGTTATGGACAATCCGTGACGAGCACAGAAGTCCAATAACAGAACACCGCTCGGGTTCTGATCGGGGGGGCCGTTCGTCCCAATCACGCCAGGTCTCATTGTCATTGGCCATGTGAGCATTGAAGTCCCCCAGCAGAACGATGGAGTCCCCAGCGGGAGCGCTCTCCAGCACCCCCTCCAAGGACTCCAAAAAGGGTGGGTACTCTGAACTGCTGTTTGGTCCAGAGGCACAAACAACAGTCAGAACCTGTCCCCCCCACCCGAAGGCGGATGGGGGGGACAGGAGGCTATCCTCTCGTCCACCGTGGTGAACCCCAACGTACAGGGGCCGAGCCGGGGAGCAATAAGTATACCCACACCTGTTCGGCACCTCTCACCGTGGGCAACTCCAGAGTGAAAGAGAGTCCAACCCCTCTCGAGAGGACTGGTACCAGAGCCCAAGCTGTGCGTGGAGGCGAGTCCGACTATATCTCGTCGGAACATCTCGACCTCACACACCAGCTCGGGCTCCTTCCCTGCCAGAGAGGTGACATTCCACATCCCTAGAGACAGCTTCTGTAGCTGGGGATCGGATCGCCAAGGTCCCCGCCTTAGGCCACCGCTCAGCTCGCACTGCACCCGGCCCCCTATGGCCCCTCCCACAGGTGGTGAGCCCATGGGAAGGGGGACTCACCTTACCCTTTCGGGCTGTGCCCGGCCGGGCCCCATGGGTGCAGGCCCAGCCACCAGGAGCTCGCTTTCAAGCCCCACCTCCAGGCCTGGCTCCAGAGGGGGGCCCCGGTGACCCACCTCCGGGCAAGGGAAACCTGAGTCCATTTTTTGTCGTCATCATCGGGGGTCTTTGAGCCGTGCTTTGTCGGGTCCCTGACCTAGGACCTGTTTGCCATGGGTGTCCCTGCCAGGGGCATAAAGCCCCAAACAACTTAGCTCCTAGGATCATTGGGACACACAAACCCCTCCACCACAATAAGGTGACGGCTCAAGGAGGGGCCACACACTGAAATATTCCATAATTTTTTTTTTTATACATAAATTTGAGGATTATAGCTTACAGCAAATGACAACAAATTTGCCATCTCTAGGAATTAGAACATAAACTATTATGAAACAATGGAATTTATTTTTATGTCGAATTTAGGCAGGAATTTGGCCTCTGAAAAGTATTTCGCCAAATTTGTAATTAATCTATATGTATGAGTACTGAAATCAATTGTTTTCTACCATATTCAATTTTTTTAGCTGTACCTGTATATGATGACTACCATTTTGGAAACAGTTACGCACACAGAATACGTTCGAGCAATATTTTATTATTTCATGTTGCCACAATATTTGGTCAAACATTTTTCTGTCATTTTCAAGAGCCACAACAAACGGTATATTGCAATGCATCACACGTTATGTGGCCTAAGATACAGTTGTCAGTGATTACAATCACCTGCTGGCCAGGTGATTATACACCTGGCCAGCAGGTGGTCTCGTGTGCACATGACGCATCAAGAAATGGACAATGACTTGAACCAATGGCCGAAGTGTTACGATGTTTCGAGAAGCATCATCTCACCATCACTACTTTTCGCAGATGATGTGGTTCTGTTGGCTTAATGAAGCCATGATCTTCAGCTCTCACTGGATCATTTCGCAGCCGAGTGTGAAACGGTTGGGATGAGAATAAGCATCTCCAAATCTGAGACCATGGTACTTAGTCGGAAAAGGGTCGACTGCCCTCTCCAGGTTGGGAATGAGATCCTGTCCCAAGTGGAGGAGTACAAGTGGTGACATTATGTAACATTGATTGCATTGAACTGGTGGCACAAAATATACCTAAATTGTGCATAGTGTATTAAATGATACATATAATGGGTGGTACAAAATATGTTTAAACAGATAAATATTCAGAAAACTATTACTATTATTATATTATATTACAAATGTAGCCCAGATGGTGCCAGAAATGAGTAACTACAAATGCCCACCAGAGGGAGCCAGAATTAAGGTCAACCAGCCATGTAAACCCACAAATTGTCCACAAGATGAAGCAAAAGTAGAGGTTATCCATCCATCAATCCATTTTCTTCCGCTTAACTGAAAACCATCTATGCTTCTACCCACACCTACAGTCATGAGCTGTGTCTTGACCAAACAAACAAAAGAGTGGACACAAGCAGCTGAAATGAGCTTCCTCTGCAGGGTGTCCGGGCTCTCCCTTACAGACAGCGTGAGAAGCTTGGCCCTCCGGATGGGGCTCAGAGTAGAGCCGCCACTCCTCTGCATTGAGAGAATGCAAATGAGGTTGCTCGGGGATCTGGTTAGGATGCCTCCAGAACGCCTCTCTTGTGAGGTGTTTCGGGCAGGTCCCAGTGGGAGGAGGGCCTGGGGACAAGCCAGGACACGCTGGAAAGACTGTATCTCCCGGTTGACCTGGGAACGCCTAGGAATCCCTCCTGAAGAATTGGATGAAGTGGCTGGAAGGTATACTTGTTGCCCCCCGGCTCGGCGCCTGTACACTGGGGTTCACCCCGGTGGACGAGAGGGTAGCCTCCCTCCGCCTTGGGGTGGGGGGACAGGTTCTGACTGTTGTTTGTGCCTATGCACCAAATGATGGTGGGGGAAGATGCCGGAAGCAGTGCACCATCAAAACTGTGTATAGTGGGGATGGGGCGCTGCTGACCTTGACTCGGGACATTGTGAGCCGGTGGGGAGATTACTTTGAAGACCTCCTCAATTCTCCGACACGCCTTCCCATGAGGAAGCAGAGTCTGGGGTATCTGAGGCGGGCTCTCCTATCTCTGGGGTTGAGGTCACCGAGGGGGTTAAAAAGCTCCTCGGTGGCAAAGCGGATGAGATTCGCCCGGAGTTCCTAAAGGTTCTGGATGTCGTGGGGCTGTCCTGGTTGACACGCCTCTCCAACATCACGTGGCCATCGGGGACAGTGCCTCTGGATTGGCAGACTGGGGTGGTGGTCCCCCTTTTTAAGTAGGGGGACCGGAGGGTGTGTTCCAACTACAGGGGGATCACACTCCTCAGCCTCCCTGGTAAGGTCTATTCAGGGTGCTGGAGAGGAGCGTCCGTCGGGAAGTCGACTCTCAGATTCAGGAGGAGCAGTGTGGTTTTCGTCCTGGCCATGGAACAGTGGACCAGGTCTGCACCCTCGGCAGGATCCTCGAGGGTGCATGGGGGTTCGCCCAACCAGTCTACATGTGTTTTGTGGACTTGGAGAAGGCGTTCGACCGTGTTCCTCGGAGGGGGGGGGGTTGTGGGGGGTGCTTCGGGAGTATGGGGTACCAAACCCCCTGATACTGGCTCATCACTCCCTGTATGACCGGAGTCAGAGTTTGGTCCGCATATCCGGCAGTAAGTCGGACTCGTTTCCAGTGAGGGTTGGACTCCGCCAAGGCTGCCCTTTGTCAACGATTCTGTACATAACTTTTATGGACAGAATTTCAAGGCGCAGCCGAGGCGGCGAGTGGGTCTGGTTTGGTCGCCTCAGTATTGCATCTCTGCTTTTTGCAGATGATGTGGTTATGTTGGCTTCATCAAGCCGTGATCTCCAACTCTCACTGGAGCAGTTCGTAGCAGAGTGTGAAGCGGCTTGGATGAGAATCAGCACCTCCAAATCTGAGACCATGGTCCTCAGTCGGAAAAGGTTGGCATGCCCTCTCCGGGTCGGGGATGAGATCCTGCCCCAAGTGGAGGAGTTCAAGTATCTTGGGGTATTGTTTACGAGTGAGGGAAGAACGGAACGGGAGATCGACAGGTGGATCGGTGCAGCGTCAGCAGTGATGCAGACTTTGTATCGATCCGTTGTGATACAGAAGAAGCTAAGCCGAAAGGGGACGCTCTCGATTTACCGGTCGATCTACGTTCCTACCCTCACCTATGGTCACGAACTGTGGGTCGTGACCGAAAGAACAATATCCCGGATACAAGCGGTCGAAATGAGTTTCCTCCGCAGGGTGTCCGGGCTCTCCCTTAGAGATAGGGTGAGAAGCTCGGTCATCCGGGAGGATCTCAGAGTAGAGCGGCTGCTCCTCCACATCGAGAGGAGCCAGATGAGGTGGCTGGGGCATCTGATTCGGACGCCTCCCGGATGCCTCCCTGATGAGGTGTTCTGGGCACGTCCCACCGGGGGGAGACCCCGGGGACGACCCAGGACATGCTGGAGAGACTACATCCTTCGGCTGGCTTGGGAACGCCTCGGGATCCCCCCGGAAGAGCTGGATGAAGTGGCTGGGGAGAGGGAAGTCTGAGCGTCCCTGCTAAAGCTACTGCCCCCGCGTCCTGACCTTGGATAAGCGGTAGAAAATGGATGGATGAATGGATACTGCCACCTTATACTGTAGTACACCAGCTACGCAGTGAATTTGGTCTCCACTTCTGCCACCGATATCATACCAAGACATGGGGACTTGTTGATTATGATGCTGAAAAAGGGTCCTTCCAAAAGCAACTACTGATTTAACAATTACAGTCCAGAACTATGGAATAAATGTCAATGCTCACAGCATGAGAAAAGTCCTTTAATTGTTTATTTCTTAAGATAATTCTTTTGGATGACAAAATAAAACCACGGCTGATTTTCATTTGTAAATTATGCCATATAAATATATATATTTTAAAAGTTACTGTTGTCAGTTTTAAGTTATTTTATTGATCATTTTTGGGTTTTCTTTCATTAACATAGGGCTACCAACAGTTTTGTCCACGTGTATTTAAAGGGATTACAAACAATTGTACATATTATATTGTTGCTGTCCTATGAAAAAGGCCATTTAGTGATAATCTTATTTCATACAGTGCCCTCCAAACGTATTGGAACGGCAAGCCCCAGAAACAAACAAGAACTGAAAGAAGCTGCAGTAAAGGCCTGGAAAAGCATTTCAAATGAAGAACGCAACAGTCTGGTAAAGTCAATGGGTCGCAGGATTGATGCAGTTATTGCACAGATGGGTTATGCCACTAAGTATGAAATGTTACTCACTTTAAATTAATTGAATAATGTCTGTTTCAATACTTTCGCTCACTTGAAAAGTTGGTGGCTTCAAACAAAAGGTGCTCTGTCCTGAGTTGTTTAACACATCTAGACATAAATACCATGAAATGAAAGCTGGAATTCTGAACTTTTGTCTCATATTCATCTTTTGATTTGAAACCCAAAACGTCTTCAGTATACAACAAAAACAAAGGAATTCACCATGTCGCTCCAATACCTTTGGAGGGGACTGTATTAGTAGTTGCAATACGTACACCGACTTCTGACCACCCCTACAAATATCATTCGTAATAATAGTAATAATGTTATGTTTTCTTAGCAATTTCTGTTTTAAAAAACACTGGATCATTTGCAAAAGATTATCATCTTGCATGGCTGTAATTCTTTTGCACCTCGATTGATAAATATGGTGTTCTTATAGGGCCAATTACAGGGGATTTTGGAAAAAGCTCTTTATTGTTGCATGTTTTCCAAGTTGCACTTGAACTCATATGAGTTCATAAGAGCTCAGTGATAAGATCCTTATTCAACAGCTGACTGATTAAAATGATCAGCGAAATCAGTAGTGACAACGTGGAATGTTGACACGCATTGCTCATCTCACTGTAATAATATGCAGTTTTGCAGAAATACAACAAGGCGTTGTACTGGAGATTGAATAGTAGAATTGAGCTCATCATCATCATCATCATCATTCATCAGTTACCTGCTGTCAGCTTGCCCTTCCATGCCGTCCAAAATCATCAGCTCCTTCATCAGTCTATCCGACTGCTCTGTGACCTAGAAAAAAAAATAAAAAATAAATATATATATATATATATATATATATATATATATGTATATGTATAAACTAGCAACCCTTTATTGCTCAGTGACTGTTTTTTCTCAATGTCTTCATGTCTCCAAAGTGTTCTCTGTCAATTGAATGTCTGTTGTCGTACTAGAGCGGCTCCAACTACCGGAGACAAGTTCCTTGTGTGTTTTTTGGACATACTTGGCAAATAAAGATGATTCTGAGCCAAAAGAAAAGGCTCTCTATTTACCGGTCGATGTACGTTCCTACCCACACCTATTTTTCACGAGCTGGGTGTCAAGAACGAAAGAACAAGATTGCGGATACAAGCGGCCGAAATGAGTTTCCTCTGCAGGGTGTCTGGGCTCTCCCTTAGAGATAGGGTGAGAAGCTCGGTCATCCAGGAGAGGCTCAGAGGCGAGCTGCTGCTCCTCCGCATTGAGGAGACAGATGAGGTGATTCCGGAATCTGGTTAGGATGCCCACCCGGATGCCTCCCTGGTAAGGTGTTCCAGGCCTGTCCCAACGGGAGGAGGCTGCGTTGAAGATCCAGGATGCGCTGGAGAGACTATGTCTCCCGGCTGCCCTGGGAACACTTTGGGCTTCCCTGCTTAAACTGCTGCCCCTGCGACCCGACCTCGGATAAGCGGAAGAAAATGGATGGATGGATGGATGGAAGAATAAAAAACAGTACATTTACGCTACTTCACGGATTTCACCTATACAGAGGATGGTCCGGAACCTAACCCTCGCAATAAATGAGTGATTACTGAATTGTGTAATGTCTTACCTCAATCAGCTTTATCTTGGCCTTGCCGCAACCTTTCTTAACTTCTGTGTGCTTGGCTTGTAGCTAATAAGACAGAGACCATATCTATTAGTCAACACAATCAGGCATATCATTTCCCTTAAAGGTCCTCTTCAATCACTATGTTTCTCTTTGATATTGATAATACCGGTCAACAAACAAGTTACTTTCCAAGATTTTTTTCGCTGAATTAGGACTATTTTGATGTGCTGAATCCAAATATCACATTGATTTTGCTCAGCTAAAATTTAGGTCAACGGCCGCATTTTTTTTTTTTTTTTTTTTTACGCTTTTGTTCACATGTACAGGTATTTCACTTTATATCACGAGTTCTCAACCTGGGTCTGGCAGCCCTGGGGAGGGGGTGTGAGTCCTTCCCTGTCAGACGGGTTACCCGTAACATTCATTTTACAGGTACTTACATTTATCACATTCTACGATTCAATTTACAGTTAGAAAAGTTTGCAACATTTGATTATAAAGAGTGTATTTCTCTCTTAAAAACCTATCTCAAATGAGAAATAATAACAAAAATCAAACAATAATGTTACAAAAATGTAACTGATTTCGTCAGAAAATCCGATTTTGAAAAAAAAAATAAAAAAAATAAAAAAATCGGCTGACACGTGTAGCAACCCCAGACATACAAAAACTTTCAAAACCATGCATATACTAAACCCAACAGGAAGTGAACTGTAACCAGTACAGTTTGACTTTTTCGCACGTTTGCAGCTGCCATACTAACAGTTCATCAAAGAGCCATTTGTGGTATATCACACCTTGACGTACAAGACTTGGCAAGCATGTGTAGCACACAGATACCTACAAAAATGTAATTACAACCCATATCTTAAACCCAACGGAAGGTGACCGACGACCTTTTAAATGTACACTTTTGGAAAATTTACTGGTCCACACAAACTTCCGATAGGTTTCATCTGAATGACTTACAACTTGGTCAATACCATGTCAACACTTGGAACATTAAAAAGTCGTCAAAAACGTGTTTTTCCCACCATATTATATGACGGCGGCGGGTCATCAACCTTAGCTTTTCTCATGTCACCACAAAACAGAACATGCTTAAAGTTAATCAGAGATCTATTGTGCTACGTTACACCTCGGCCTACGAGAATTCGGACACGTGTAGCACCCCGACACGAACAATAAAGTATTTACAAACCATATTCCATATCAAACAGGAAGCAACCTATTACCTTTTTAATGTCCAATTGTGGACGTTTTTTTCCCCATATTTGCATGTCATACTTTCGCACTTGTTCCACAGCAGTGATTTCAACCGATGAGCGGCCCGCATATACGAAACCTAACTTTTGACATGGCTTTGCACTTCTCCGACAGCAGTGGTGTTCAACCTCCTTCCTGAGGGCCATTTATGTCCTGTCCTCCATTTTTGTGCAGCCCGCATATCCGAAACATACCTTTTGACAGGGCTTTACTTTTACTTTTTACTTTCAAATTTTTCCTTTTTCTGCCGTCATATTTTTATGCACTCCTCTTACAGATTTCATCCAATCGAATTCAAACTTTGGGTGTCTCATCTAAATATGTTCAAGATAAAAGTTATCGAAAGCTTTGCATTTCATATAACGCTGTTGCTGTGGCGACATGCTGTTCCCCCGTGCTGTTCTCCAATAAAACAACGCTGTTTTGAGGATCTAGACATGCACTAAAACTCATGAGACGTTGCACACACATCAAGCCCGGCTTTTTACAAACTCCTCCTAACAGATTTGATCCGATCGACTTCAAACTTTGGGTGTCTCGTCTCAACATATTGAAGATGAAAAGTTACTAAAAGCTTTTCATATCGTATCTGATCCTGTGGCAACATCCTGTGTGTAGCGCTGTTGTGTTGTGACGCACATATTTGTAAACTGGAATGAAAATGTCTTAGGAGACTACAATCTGAAAAGTGCGGTGCGTATTTCTATTCAATTGATCCACAATGTGCCAGTACCCCAACGCGCCAGTGCCCCAACGTGCCAGTACCTCAATGTGCTAGTACACCAACATGGGCAGGGGTGCTAGGGCCCTTCATAACTGCTCCCAGCTCTAGTTTTGAATATTCTTGAAATCACGATTAATCAACACGATCATTCATTTATTTTACAACTTTGTAGTTATTTAATTATCAAAAGAACCAGAAAATAAATCAGAAACAAGTCAAAAAATGATGTATTAAAATAAAAGAAGTTCCAAAAAAAACCAAAAAACAACAAAGACAAATATTCATGGCTAAAACATCTCAATGTTTTTAACCACGACTGTACTGTCTATTATTTTCGTAACTGGTGACACACCAAATGTGAAAGTTGCTCACTAAAGCTTCGTCAGCAAGCTAAAAGAGCTTCAGTTCTACTTGTGCAATTCATTAGTGCCACACTATATTCAATTAGCTAACGATGCAATCAACTGCTTAAACAGCAAACCTACAATTTCGTTGCAACATGCTTCCAATTTTCTTTTTGTCTGAAGTTTGTTGTCACATTTCTGTGGGGCCAATTATATATTACTCGTGCACTCACTGTCGTAGTCTCGCCACGCTGCACTATTTGCATATCTGTTGTTGACCAATACTGGCCACTCATACCAGAGTAGCATCTGCCCCACTTGCACACTGACTGAGGAGTATCTGCAACATTTGCACAATCAACATTGTCCCAGATTATTGCGCTACTAGTCATTTTAAACCGCATACACTCCTTGAAGTCTCGGCGCCCTGTGCACAATGGTCATTGCACCGGACTATTGCGAGATTAGTCATTCCAACTGCTCTAAGTGCTAGAGGACTCTGCATCGTTTTGCACAATTGTCATAAATAAATAATAGTACCGGCATTACCAGATAACTCGCAAACCCTTATTGCTCAGTGATTGTTTTTGTCAATGTCTTTCTGTCTCCGAAGTGTTCCCTGTCGATTGACTGTCTGTCGTCGTACTCGAGCGGCTCCAACTACCAGAGACAAATTCCTTGTGTGTTTTTTGGACATCGTTGGCAAATAAAGATGATTCTGATTCTGATGATTACTCTGTCGGAGACTGAGTAACTGCACGAGCTGTTCATTCAAAAATAAAAAATAAAAAATCTATGATGCACTGAACATGCAATAAGTGAACTGCGATATAGTGAGGAACACGGGCACGTTCCACCGGCAGGGACGACCCAGATCACGCTGGAAAGACTATGTCTCCCGGCTGGACTGGGAACGCCTCGGGATCGCCCCGGAAGAACTGAATCAAGTGGCTGGGGAAAGGGAAGACTGGGCTTCCCTTCTAAATTTACTGCCCCCGCAACCTGAACTCGGCTAAGCGGAAGAAAATGGATGGATGGATGGATGGATGGATGGATGAATAAAAAACAGTACATTCATGCTCCTTCATGGATTTCACCTATACAGGGGATGGTCCGGAACCTAACCCCCGCAATAAATGAGTGATTACTGAATTGTCATACCTCAAAGACATGCCAGATCCAAATTAGTTTATACAACATTGTCACCAAATCTTCTGTATCGATGCTAGAAATTAAGATTCTAGTAATGCCTCACATGATAAAGGTAAAGTGAACTACTGACCTCACCACATTGGTTAACCTTCTGCTGGATCTGTTTGTTCAGAGAAGCAACAGCTCTGCGGTGCTGGTGAAGCGTGCCAAACCGCTCCGAAAAATCCTCTGATACCTCCACGTGCTGTAATGAACAGATGGAAGCAATCCAACAAAAATGAGGAGTTACACGTGAGTAAGTTTTCGCCCTTCTTTTTTCACACTCTCAGCAGTAATGGTAAGTACAGCATCTTATTTTTTTATTTTAATGCATTTGAGTTTCTTTATACGAAGTGTTAACCTTTCCCGCTACGGTCACCTGACCGTGGTCGGGAGACGCAGGGGTTAACTCCCAACTCTCGTTGCACAGCTGAGCTGGGTGGCGGCAACAATAAAGGCACCGATTTGCTGCTTTAATGACTTTATTAGCTCCTCTGCACATTCAACATCAACGGGTCCTCCGCTAATCGCGACGCTTCCCCGGTCGCCGTCACTACACTTGCCACTGTACACACTCGCACTGGCGCCCAACTCCTTCCTCCTTCGCAGTCCCGTCTCACTCACCCATCGACGCACACGCCCACACACACACACACTGAGCTTGCTGTCACAATCACGTGGGACAATACCCGTAACAGAAGTATTTCGCCGTAAATTTCGACTTTAAAGGGTGAAATCCGACTTACACTCGTGCTACGTCGCCATCGTTGGAACGGAACTCGTTTGTAAATCGAGGACTTCGTGGATTCATCTTTTATTCATTTTAATGCATTTTATGTAAAAAAGAACAACTGTGTTTTATAAATAAAGACAAGACAGGAGAAAATTGCCATTCATTTCATGTAAATTTAAGGAAAAATACATCTTGATATACTGTATATCGTTATCGGGTAATAAAATGACCTGTCGTAATGTAAGACTTTGTCCATATCACAGGAATAGTACCATACAAACAAATATTCAATGTATACTGTGTAGATTGATGACATGTACCCACCTTATCAGCATACTCAGACGCAATCAGTTTGATCTCCTCGGACTGTTGTCCCACAATATACCCCACCGCACTTGCTGTCAGTTGGCCCTGAAAGACATCTGCTTGTTATAAACCCATAACTATACAATTCAAACAAGAACAAAACTGTTGCTAAATGGCAATGTGAACGGAGCTCTTGCTGTAAAATTCAATGAATAAAGATTGTATTAATATTATTTTGTACACCACTTTGTTACAGCTACCATTGACATTTTAAAGTGCTCATTAAATAAAGTAGTCTGGAACTGTTTTTCAAAATTTCGGTTTTCCTGATTTTTGGGGAGGGGGGGGGGCGTGGCTAAAACAAGACCCACTTATACACTTGGACGTCCGGCTGAAGTCGCCCGTCCCCCACTATATAAGAACTTGAGCTGTGCAGTGACTTAGTTCCCCGGGTCCCATGGCGACTGTAGCAACCCGTTAAAGCTAATTCGTCGACGAGCACGTTTGATCTACTACTCAGCTCACCCGAAGCCCATATTCAAGAACTCTCCTCCATTGAAAAGAAACTGTCACTTTTCAATTTATTGCACCAAGATAATTAAAAACAAAACAAGCTTGGAGTTCACACACCAGCAAGTCAAGGAGCTAAACGAGGACAACGTCAAACTCCATTCAGCCATGAAAGCGGTGATTGCAGAGGTTAAAATCCTCAAGAAAAAAAAAAAAAAAGAAAGGCAAGCAAAGAAGCAAGGAGGAGGAAGGAAACGGCATTACCTTCCATCAAGTCCACAAACTGGGAGGACGGCAACCAGGAAATAAACCCCTTCCAATCATCACAAAATAAAAAATAAAAAAAGTCAAAAAGACAGGGGTTGAAGGGTACACAGTTTTGGGATGAAAGACCAGTTCCCATGCGGAATAAACGAGTAATGCAAAATCCTGCACCCGCTGAAAAGGGAAATACATGCCTCACGAATTGTGGATAAACTACACATAGACGGTCAACTGTTTCGTGATTCCAAAGTCATCCCTTGGCTCTTCTAACAGAAGAGTAATCCAAAATTTGCTCCAATATTTTGTATATTGTGTAAGAAACAATGAATAATTTGTTTAGGGAAACAAAGGGAATCACACACAAACACACCCAATAATAATCAGCAATCACACGCCAACTTATCTCTGAATCTAACAAGATACCTTTTCCAACCTGCCGCTTTAATACTTTTCGACTGAAAGATTCAGTTTGATATAATTGAAAGGAAAGAATGGTAAGATTTCCTAGATGTGAATGATTTCACAAGTATATCTCCAGGCTTGCTTTAGGAAGAGGGAAAGTTGTAATTCGAGGAAAAATCATTTCATACTATTCCTACAAGAAAAAAGAAGAAATTAAATTCATTCATCTCATTTTGAGGAAGTATCACTTGACAGACTCACAAAACTCAGTGTGGCAAAACAGACAACATGCTTGCTCGACTCACTTCCTGGGAAACTTGTTAAAGACCTGTTTTTAAGCCAAGGACCTTCGATCTTAAATATTACAGGGGCTGGTCCTATAATTAGAATATCATGAAAAAGTTGATTTAGTTCAGTAATTCCATTCAAAAAGTGAAAATATGTATACGAATGTGTCCATTCGTCGTGTTCCTCGGGTGAAGCGACTTCTGAGCTTGAGCCAACGTAGGAAGTGTCTCAACTGGGCCAAGGAGAAGAGGGACTGGACTGTTGGCCTGTGGTCCAAGGTCCTTTTTTCCGATGAAAGTAAAGTGTGCCTGCCTTTCATTTGGGAATCAAGGTCCAAAGGTTTAGAGGAAGAAGTGTGAGAACAGAACCCAAGGTCCAGTGTGAAATATCCAGTCAGTCATGATTTGGGCTGCAATGTCCAGTGCAGGTGTCGGTAAACTCTGCTGTCTTAAATCCAAGGTCACTGCAACAGTCTACCAGAATGTTTTAGAGGACTTCATGATTCCTTCTGCAGAGGATCTGTATGGAGATGATCTTCCATCAGGACCTGGCCCCAGCCCATACCGCTAGAAGAAACAAAATCTGGTTTGATGCCCATGCCAGCACAGTGTTTGACTGGCCAGCAAACTCACTGGATCTAAACCCCATTGAGAATCTATGGGGTATTATCAACAGGATGAGGGGCACCAGACTCAAAGACAAAGAAGAACTGACAGCAAGTATCAAGAAAATCTGGGCTTCCATAACTCCCAGGCAATGCCACGGTGCATCGAGGCAGTGACTAAAGCAAAGGGATTCCCAACCAAGTATTGAAAATTAACATCATTTTGAAAGGACCATATTTAGATTGATTTAATACGACCCTAATTTCTTTCCTTTTTTTTCGACAAAAACTGAAAAGTTCCCCAACGTACAGGCACCGAGCCAGGGGGCAATAAGTATACACACACCTGCTCGGCGCCTCTCACCGTGGGAGCACTTCGGCACGCTTCACCAGCACCGCAGAGCTGTTGCTTCTCTGAACAACTGCAGAGTGGAAGTGAGTCCAACCCCTCTCAAGAGGACTGGTACCAGAGCCCAAGCTGTGTGAGGAGGCGAGTCCCACTATATCTAGTTGGAACTTCTCGACCTCACACACCAGCTCGGGCTCTTTCCCTGCCATGGAGGACATTCCACGCCCCGAGAGCCAGCTTTTGTAGCCGGGGATCGGATCGCCAAGGTCCCCGCCTCCAGCCACCCCCAAGCTCACATTGCACCCGACCCCTATCGCCCCTCCCACAGGTGGTGAGCCCATGGCAAGGGGGACCCATGTTACCCTTTCGGGCTGTGCCCGTCCAGGCCCCATGGGTGCAGGCCCAGCCACCAGGCGCTCGCCTTCGAGCCCCACCTCCAGGCCTGGCTCCAGGGGGGCCCGGTGACCCGCGTCCGGGCAAGGGAAAATGTATTCCTGATTTTTTTTAAATCATTAGGGTTTTTGGAGCTGTGCTTTGTCTGGTCCCTAACCTAAGACATGTTTGCCATGGGTGACCCTACCAGTGGCGTAAAGCTCCAGACAACTTAGCTACTAGGATCATTGGGACACACAAACCCTTCCAGCACGATAAGGTGACAGCTCAAGGAAGGGGTTCACCCCAGTGGATGAGAGGGTAGCCTCCCTCTGCCTTCGGGTGGGGCGACGGGGACGGGTCCTGACTCTTGTTTGTGTATATGCACCACACAGCATTTCAGCGTACCCACCCTTTTTGGAGGGGGCTGGAGGCTCCATCGTTCTGCTGGGGGACTTCAATGCTCATGTGGGCAATGACAGTGAGACCTGTAAGGGCGTGATTGGGAGGACCGGCCCCCCCTGATCAGAACCCGACTGGTGTTCTGGTATTGGAGTTCTGTGCTCATCACAGACTGTCCATAAGAATACCATGTTCAAGCATAAAGGTGTCCATATGTGCACTTGGGACCAGGACACCCTAGATTGCAGTTCGATGATCGACTTTGTGGTCATTGTCATCGGACTTGCAACCGCAAGTCTTTGACATTCGGGGGAAGAGAGGGGTGGAGCTGTCAACTGACCACCACCTGGTGATGAGTTGGCTCCAATTGTGGGGGAAGATGCCGCCAACCTGGCAAGCCCAAACGTGTCGTGAGGGTCTGCTGGGAAAGTCTGGCAGAATCCCCTGTCAGAAGGAGTTTCAACTCCCACCTCCGGCAGAACTTCACCCACATCCCAGGGGAGGCGGGGGATATTGAGTCCGAATGGACCATATTCCTTGCCTCCATTGGTGAGACGGCCGACCAGAGCTGTGGCTAGTCTAACATATGTTGCCAGTACTAATGTCAAGGTACAATCCACAGTTTGTGCATCTTGCACAAATCGCCCTCCCACTGATGGTTGCAGTGCAAACAAAGGTCATGGGGAAAAAACATTAACAATATCGTCGCAATGATTAAAATTATATATTTGTTTATATTATGGTATGGTAATTATTTGTATTTCTATCTACAGGTCATGGGGGAAATTATGGCTGGCATGAAGGGGGAAAAAAAAAAAAAAAAAAAACTCCTGCAGCACATCTTGGATGACCAACCACCAATCTATGCTGGTCGGATTATCCATGCACAGTATGCCAGTCTGCAAATAGCAGAAAAATGCATGGAAACCTGTGTCTGTCCCAGAATGACAGATGGGAATACACACTCTTGCGTATATGACACCCACAAGAAAGAAGGCGAGGCCCTCAAGAAGTCAACTCAAATATAAAAATGGTACATTAAGTACCATATGTGGCAACATTTACAGATTTTGGAACTCGGTGCTCACATAAGGCGTGTCGCATTATAAGGCGCCCTGTCCATTTTGGAGAAAATGTAAGACTTAAGTGCGCCTTATGGGCGTGACTGTAAATACATTATTTTGCAATCAAAAACTCCCCTAGAGAAACATCCATCCATCCATTTTTTGCCTATCCCAGCTATCTTCGGGCGAGAGACAGGGTACACCCTGAAATGGTCGCCAGCCAATCGCACATACAAACAAACAACCATTCGCATTCACATTCACACCTACGGGCAATTTAGATTCTTCAATCCAACTACTACGCATGTTTTTGGGATGTGGGAAGAAACCGGAGTACCCGGAGAAAACCCACACAGGCATGAGGAGAACATGCAAACTTCACACAGGCAGGGCCGGATTTGAACCCTGGTTCCTCAGAACTGTGAGGCAGATGTTCTAACCAGTCGTCCACCGTGCCGCCCCGAAAGGAACACGTAACAGTAAATAGCGTGCCAATAGTTTGTCAATAGTAAAAATGTCACATAGTTGAATTAAAATTTATGATTTTGCCACCAAAAGCACTTTTTCATTGTTGTTGGTCTTTTATAGAAGGAAAGCACTGTTCAGATGTTTGAGCTGTCACTGAAAAAAAAAAGTCACTGTTGTGCAAAAAGAGATCATTTTACAAAAAGCTCGTTTTCTCAGTTTTTTGTTCCAAAATGGGCGATTTGGGTGAAACCAACCTATTTTCCACTGCTGATTAATAAAATACGCAAAAGGTAGAAACAAACTTTTTTCTGATGAAAGGAGGGTCTAAACTTTTGGTAATCTCTTGTTTACAGAAAGCAAAATTTTGTGGGCCTTTAAAGATCAGCCAAAATGCTCTAGGGGGTGTATTTTCTGAAGATGGCTGCCATTGAAAGAGTTAAAAACTAGAGCTCTAGAGGAAAACAAAAACAGGTTTTGGCCTACCTCTATATTGCCCATGGCGGCCATTGTGTTCATCAAGCTTTTGATCCGGATCTAAAGATTGAAAACAAAGAAGTGTAGCTCATGGGCAAGTACTTGCAAGCACACACACACACAAAAATAAAAAACTAAAAAACATTAAGACACTCTTTGGAATCATAAAGAAGCACAACAGAATTTACACAGAAATATTCGAAGATGTGTCCTGGGTGGGTGGTCACATTAAGGTAGTGGGTCTCAATTGTTATCCGTCATGCCTCCCTAAGGTCACTTTTGTGCTTCATCAGTTGATACCTTTTCAAAAAGGTGGATGACTTTTTAACACTTGTTTGCATGCAAAATGTTCAATGACAATGCTTATATTTCCTGGTACCTTATCGGAAGGGATGAAAATTGCCTAAAATTTGCACTTACTTTCCCTGAGCACATTGTCTATCGAGAAGACCAAAAAAAAAAATAATAATAAAAATACTTGTCTTAAACCCTGAAACATTTAAAACAGTCAGCGACACCAGTTTGCGCATTTAAAAGAAAAATTAAAACTTGTTTTACTGCATTTACCCGTTTTAAATAAACTTACTCAACTTCAATACAGTTGTCAAAAACTGTATATAGTACATCTAGTGAGTGTATCATTGGAAAAAGGGACAGTATAAGTGTCTCAGCAGTCAGCACGTTAGTCAGCTACTGTATCATACTGTAATTGTGACCGTCCAATACTGTCGGTGGTACGGTTCATTTGGCTCCCAGATTAATTGACTCCAGATTGCAGCTGTTGCCACTGTGCCAATTTTGGTCAATTTGCACCATACTGGAGTGACTTTCTGGGACCACACCCCCCAACTGAGACATGTACAGTGCACACAGTCATTGGCGTACCTGTCAGGCCCGCTGTCTATGCAGCCTGAGCTGTGGCCCCTTCCTCTGGTGTGTTGTATGTGTGTGCACGTGTATTACTGCAGGTTTTGACAGAGGCATGCTGGAATCTGTCAGCAGTTGCACATTGTCCACTCATGAGCAACTGCCTGTTTTTGGCCCCACCACACCGACAATGTTTAATGTCCAGTTAGTTGTAGCCAGCCATTTCATAGTACCCTTTATTTTATTTTTATTTATTTTATTTTATTTTTTTATATTTTTCAGCTGCATGGCCTTGCAGAATGGTGGATCTGTATGCCTTTGTGCTGTAAACGTTTTGAGTCAGCAAGCCTGTCCAGCAGCGGACCCAACCGGGGGGATGCCACCGACCCCCCCAGGACCCAGGGAGGTCCCGAGCTCATCCGAACCAAGCCGGCCAGTCCCAAAGGGAGGGGCACTGACACCGGACCACCGCCCCCCCATGCCCGACCCCCCCAAGCAAGTTGAGCATGTTTATTTGGAAGATCCATACCTTCTAGATCACCCAGTAGACAATGATTAGGAGAAATCCTGCAGAAATCTGCAATTCAAAACTGAGGAAAGTTTCTGTGTAACTAGTAACCAGAAGCGCTGTACGGGTGTACAATACCAAAGAGCATGCAAATAAGTGTCTGGAGCGTTTTCAGTACAATGGGTGCATAATGATTGATTTTTTTAACACCCCATTTTATACATACTATATTGTGTAACGTGTGATCTATGGAGTACTTGGAACTGGATTATCTGTAAATTATAGTTTTTTTGTCATTGAGAATATGTTTCTCCAGATTTGTGCCCAGTGGTCTCTTTCCCATTTTGCGACTGGTGCAGTGGGTACGGAAAGTATTCAGACCCTCTTAAAATTTTCACTCTTTGTTATATTGCAGCCAGTTGCTAAAATAATTTAAGTTCATTTTGTTCCTCATTAATGTACACACAGCACCCCATATTGACAGAAAAAAACATAATTGTTGAATTTTTTGCAGATTTATAAAAAAACAAAAGAAAAACTAAAATATCACACAGCCGTAAGTATTCAGACGCTGGCCGTCCGCCCAAACTGAGCAATCGGGAGAGGAGAGCCTTGGTGAGAGAGGTATAGAATAACCCAAAGATCACTGTGGCTCTGCTCCAGAGATGCAGTCGGGACATGGGAGAAAGTTCTAGAAAGTCAAACACCACTGCAGCACTCCACCAGTCGGGGCTTTATGGCAGAGTGGCCCGACGGAAGCCTCTCCTCAGTGCAAGACACATGAAGTTTGAAGTAAGCCCACATGGAGTTGCTAAAAAACACGAAGGAATCCAAGATGGTGAGAAATAAGATTCTCTGGTCTGATGAGACCAAATAGAACTTGTTGGCCTTTATTTCTAAGCAGTATGTATGGAGAAAACCAGGCATTGCTCATCACCTGTCCAATACAGTCCCAACAGAGAAACATGGTGGTGGCGGCATCATGCTGTGGGGGTGTTTTTCAGCTGCAGGGACAGGACGACTGGTTGCAATCGAAGGAAAGATGAATGCGGCTCAGTACAGGGATATCCTGGACGAAAACCTTCTCCAGAGTGCTCAGGACCTCAGACTGGACCGAAGGTTCATCTCCCAACTAGACAATGACCCTAAGCACATAGCTAAAACAACGAAGGAGTGGCTTCAGAACAACTCCGTGACTGTTCTTGAATGGCCCAGCCAGAGCCCTGACTTCAACCCAATTGAGCATCTCTGGAGAAGCCTGAAAATGGCTGTCCACTAATGTTCACCATCCAACCTGACACAACTGGAGAGGATCTGCAAGAAGGAATGGTCGAGGATCCCCAAATCCAGGTGTGAAAAACTTGTCGCAACGTTCCCAAAAAGACTCCTGGCTGTATTAGCTCAAAAGGGTGTTTCTATTAAATACTGAGCAAAGGGTCTGAATACTTTTTGGCTGTGTGATATTTCAGTTTTTCTTTTTTAATAAATCTGCAAAAGTTCCACAATTCCGTTTCTTTCTGTCAATGTTGGGTGCTGTGTGTTCATTAACGAGGGAAAAAAAATGAATTTAAATGATTTTAGCAAATGGCTGCAATATAACAAAGACTGAAAAATTTAAAGGGGTCTGAATACTCTCCATACCAACTGTAAGTGTATTAAATTCATACTTGAGATTAAGTTGTATACCTTTGAAAGGAGTTTTTTGTTTTGTAGAATTAGTTCTACTATTTACGGAAGAAAAACGGGTAGTTCTAAAGTATTCGCGTGTGTTGAGAATCTTTTTAAGATTTTTGTTCTAACTTTATTGTATTGAAGGAAGTTAAATTCTTGGAATAAGCTTTCGCGTGACACAAATACATGAGTTTTTCATAAGTGATGTAGGCGGTCAATTCCACTTTCTTCCCATGTGCTGCAGTAAAGGGGTATTTTGTTCATCACAAAACCGTGATTGTGCCAGATTGTGGAGGAATGATGTGGTGCTCACTGAGATTGCGTGGTTTCTAGACTTTTCCACCAAGCTGATAAAGGGGCAGCAATAATCAGATTCTTAAAACAATTGTGGCGTTTGAGACTTGTGATAAATGGGAGGTCTGAACGTTTGATGCTATTGCAGTCTATCTGTTCTAGTTCCAGACAAGATTGTTGTTCAACATTTCGATATAACCATTTAATGAGGTACTGTATTTGGCTAGCTAAGTAATAATGTTTGAAGTTGGGTGCGTCAAGTCCCCGGGCTTCTGCTTTACCTTTCTGAAGGGTAGCTAGGCTTGAGTCTATTTTTCTTATTTTTATAGTACAATTTTTAAATGGCAGAGTCTAGCATTTGGAACCATATTAATGTGGGTTTGAATGGGATGATTGAAAATAATTAGTTAATTTGTGGTAAAGTTTTCATTTTTACTGTAGCTTTACGCCCTAAAAGTGAGATAGGTTGGCTGTTCCAACGTTTTAAATTATCACAATTGTTTTCCAGTGGAGAACTTGTGACGACCACAGGGACACACACCCATCTGGGACACACCCATCTGGGACCCCCCCTACAAATGAGATAAAAAATTTAAAATGATTGATATTGTGATTCATTGTTTCTAGGATCATTAACCTCTGTTCCCATACTTTGAACATCATGAATAAATAAATGCCTGCAAAATTGTCTGGGTACATTTTTTCTCAGGACAAGACACATTGATTGATAGTGTTTGGAAAAAGAGCTCTATGTCTCAAGCACTGTTGCAAACAAACACAATTGAATGAAAGGGATTCAGAAATTAATCGAGTTTGTGTGTCAATAAATCTCTGTGGGTGACTGATGTCAATGAATCTATCGCACCCCGTGCGTTTTCCCCAATGGGATATATTTGCACCCAATGTCACTGTCACACAATGACACTGACATTTTGCGCTTTGTTTTAACTGTTGTTGACTTTATTGTAAACATTTGTTATGTTGCTCAATATTTTTATTACTTGAATCAAGGTGTAAATCTATAATTTGGCACTTTTTGTATGAACCAAAATCTCAAGTTTAGGTGTGAATGCTTACCTCCTCCACCGCCCACTGAACTTCTTCCTCTGACACCTGTGTCACAGAGTCCTTAGCCGTCAAAGCCATTTTTTCACCT
The DNA here is from genome assembly GCF_024500275.1 of Phycodurus eques. Classification (NCBI taxonomy): domain Eukaryota; kingdom Metazoa; phylum Chordata; class Actinopteri; order Syngnathiformes; family Syngnathidae; genus Phycodurus; species Phycodurus eques. The sequence continues at coordinate 23,789,684 of NC_084536.1, forward strand.
GACTAAAAAAGTAACATACATATTTAGGATTCAGAAATGGAGCAATTAATCCAAATGAGAACATTACAAAACACAAGAGTAAGAATGTCATGAATCCATTGAAGGCTGGACAGTATCTCTGTGTTCTAAAGGGCTATACAAAATAAATAAAAGATTGTTTCCTTGACAATCACGAATACCTCAGGCGAGCAATTGTGCCAATATGCCTAAAAAACGAACCATCGTTCTGTACTATCTATTCGTCCATTTTCTATCCATCTTATCCTGTCTAGGGTGCAGATCTCTAAACCTTCCCTTTAACATAAAACACACAAAGATGGTGACATTTTAGCCTCATTCTCAACTTGTGGGGAACACTTACAGCTATATCAACAGATGTTCAAATACCATGGCCAATGGACAATTTTTTATGAAAAAAATATTCTACAGACCTACACAATTAAAAAACAAACAAAACAAAAAAAAACTCCTGTTAATCTCCAGCATGATCTAGCAAATTCAGAATATTGGACATGCCTGTGTTGAGAAAGCATAAGAATAATGCTGGACATGGATTGTTCTGTCAAAATGTAAAAATAAAAAAAGTCATACAAATTAGTAATTAATACTAAATATATAGTGCTTACATTTATTAGACCATCTGTCAAAAAGATACCATCCACAGAAAAGTTTTGTTTCTTAATCTTCAATTTCAATGAGCTCTCATTTTACCATTTATAACAGGAATGAGGACCATAATTTCAAACGGAAACTTTTTAGATCCAAATTTGAGCTAGCTCACTGTCCTTCACCCAAAAGTAAAAACACATCAATAAAGAAATAAATCAACAAAAATAAAAAATAAATTAAAAAAATAAATGACATTCAATGACTAAATTATAATTTCTTTGGTTCCTGTTCAGGAACGTAAGTAGCTACAGTATAATTGATCAAGATGTCTTAAGACAAAAATGTGTTTAATCAGAATCAGATTTTGCGCTGAGCAATTCTTCATCAGTAAATTTTTTAAAAATCATGGATAACAATATAACAATACTTCAAACTGCAAGCAGTGTTGAAAGGGAACACGATAGAATTTTGAGAGAATTGGACCATGTGAAGTTACAACCTCAGACTGGGGTGGTGGTCCCCCTTTTTAAGAAGGGGGACCGGAGGGTGTGTTCCAACTACAGGGGGATCACACTGCTCAGCCTCCCTGGTAAGGTCTATTCAGGGGTGCTGGAGAGGAGGGTCCGTCGGGAAGTCGAATCTCAGATTCAGGAGAAGCAGTGTGGTTTTCGTCCTGGCCGTGGAACAGTGGACCAGCTCTACACCCTCGGCAGGGTCCTCGAGGGTGCATGGGAGTTCGCCCAACCAGTCTACATGTGTTTTGTGGACTTGGAGAAGGCGTTCGACCGTGTCCCTCGGGGAGTCCTGTGGAGGGTACTTCAGGAGTATGGGGTACCGAACCCCCTGATACGGGCTGTTTGGTCCCTGTACGACCGGAGTCAGAGTTTGGTCCGCATATCCGGCAGTAAGTCGGACTCGTTCCCGGTGAGGGTTGGACTCCGCCAAGGCTGCCCTTTGTCGCCAATTCTGTTCATAACATTTATGGACAGAATTTCTAGGCGCAGCCAAGGCGTAGAGGGGGTCCGGTTTGGTGGGCTCAGTATTGCATCTCTGCTTTTTGCTGATGATGTGGTTCTGTTGGCTTCATCAAACCGTGAGCTCCAACTCTCACTGGAGCAGTTCGCAGCCGAGTGTGAAGCGGCTGGGATGAGAATCAGCACCTCCAAATCTGAGACCATGGTCCTCAGTCGGAAAAGGGTGGCATGCCCTCTCCAGGTCGGGGATGAGATCCTGCCCCAAGTGGAGGAGTTCAAGTATCTTGGGGTCTTGTTCACGAGTGAGGGAAGAATGGAACGGGGAGATCGACAGGTGGATCGGTGCAGCATCAGCAGTGATGCAGGACTTTGTATCGGTCCGTTGTGGTAAAGAAGGAGCTAAGCCGAAAGGCTTCCTACCCTCACCTATGGTCACGAGCTGTGGGTCGTGACCGAAAGAACGAGATCCCGGATACAAGCGGCCGAAATGAGTTATCCTCCGCAGGGTGTCCGGGCTCTCCCTTAGAGATCGGGTGAGAAGCTCGGTCATCCGGGAGGATCTCAGAGTAGAGCCGCTGCTCCTCCGCATTGAGAGGAGCCAGATGAGGTGGCTGGGGCATCTGATTCGGAAGCCTCCCGGACGCCTCCCTGGTAAGGTGTTCCGGGCACGTCCCAACGGGAGGAGACCCCGGGGACGACCCAGGACACGCTGGAGAGACTACGTCCTTCGGCTGGCCTGGGAACGCCTCGGGATCCCTCCGAAAGAGCTGGATGAAGTGGCTGGGGAGAGGGAAGTCTGGGCGTCCCTGCTAAAGCTACTGCCCCCGCGACCCGACCCGGATAAGCGGTAGAAAATGGATGGATGGAAGTTACAACCACAGATGGGTAGTAACACGCTACATTTACAGTGCCATGAAATAATATTTGCCCCCTTCTGAAATTCTTATTTTTATTTCCCCTACCTAATGTTTAAAACCATCAAACAAATGTACAGTAAATATCAGATGGCCCGAGGAAACCGCAAATACAGTTTCTAAATCATGATTTTATTTATTAAGGAAAACAAATATTCAAAGCTATCTGGATGTGTGTGAAAAAGCATTTGCACTCTAAACCGAATAAATAGTTGGGCGACCCTCAGCAGCAAAAACTGAAATTAAGCATTTTCAAATCTGTCGATATATTTGGGCCCACTCTTCCTAGCAGACTGCTGGTGTATTTTGGGTCGTTGTCCTGCTGCAGAACCCAAGTGCGCTTCAGCTTGAGGTCACAAACTGATGACGAAACATTCTCCTTCAGAAATGTTGGTACGGAGCAGAATTTATGGTTCCTTCAGTCGCAGCAAGTCGTAAAGCAGCCCAAGACCGTGTTTGACTGCCAGTATGTTGTTTTCTCTGAAATGTTGTTACATCTACCAAAAAGTTCAACTTTTGTCTCGTCAGTCCATAGATATTCTCCCAAAAGTCTTGGGAATTGTCCAGATTTTTTTTTCTTTTTTCTTTTTAAAGTAAGACAAGCCTTTATGTTCTTTTTGTCAACAGCAGTTTTCGCCTTGGAACTCTGCCATGGATGCCATTTTTGCCCGCTCTCTTCATAATTGTTGTATCACGAACACCGAGGCAATGGAGACTTGCCGTTCTTTAAATGTTGTCCTGGGTTACTATCTGACCTCCATGCGTCTTTGCTGTCATCTTGGGGTAATTTTTGCATTTTTGTAAACCTATCCAGACTGGTCAATTATTTGATTTATTTATTTTTGGTGTTGTTATTTTTTTATTTTATTAAACACATTAACACATCACAAAATAAAGCAGAATGGCATCCAAACAAAGAAAAATTACAACAAATAACAAAATACAAGAGACCACAGTGCGCAAAACAGACAACCAGCATAACAAATAGACATATAAAACAATAAAATAAGCATAACCACAGCAACAACAAAATTGCAATTTGGAAATTTCCTAATGAAGGCCAAAACCGAGGTTGTCCATGTTATCTTAGTCTGGACAAACATTAATGAAGAATTTCCCCAATTCTTTATATATTTAAAAAAAAAAAATTTTTAACTTCATGGTTTGTTTTAACCATGTACCCTATCCAATATTCTGGATTGCCTGACATAAATTATGTGGCTTGTTATATGGAGTGAAAATCTATTGAGGGTTTTAAAAATAATAATAAAATTTAAAGCATCACTGTAGTTTATAAAGCCCCCAAGCGTCACAAAGCTCCAGTAAAACAAATTTTAGACATAAATGCACTTAAAGATTTTTGCGACGTCTCTCAAAAAGGAGGACACTGTATAACAATCCGAAAAGTCAAATGTCAAAGACTCTGACTCTGAAAAACAGAAACAACATTCATCAGACCTAATCAATTTCCAAGTATGTAACATTTTCTTTGTGGGCAATAAAATGGATACAACCTTAATTTGAAAACATCTGTTATGTACATCTACAGTGGTGCTATAAATTAATTTAAATATCCTTTCCCACGGTAAGGGTCAATCAAACATATACTCCCACCCAGGGTTGGCACTGAAACCTCTGAGTCAATGTGGCTTAACAGTATAAAAATGTCTTGGACACACTTGTGTGTAGTTTGCCACAACATCATGTGTGTTTATGTGGCTAAACCTTCAGCCACACTTATCCAGTCGTAGTCACTGGGAACAGAGCTGATATGCTTTAACGATGTGGAAATAACAGTCTCTCGGGACCTGAAGTGGGAAACCAAGGTCAACTCCATCCTGAAAAAAACGCCCAGCAGAGGATGTACTTCCTGCAGCTTCTGGAGGAAGGACGGCCTCCCACAGGAGCTGTTGAGGCAGTTTTACACAGCAGTCATTGAATCAGTCTTGTGTTCATCCATCACAGTCTGGTTTGGTGCTGCCACAAAAAAGGACGAACTCCGACGACAATGGACAATCATGACTGCCGTAAAAATCGTCAGTCCCAAACTACCCACCCTTGAGGAATTGCCCACTGCCACAACCAAGATAAGAGCATGCAAATTCTTCTTGGAACCTCCACATCCTGGTCACCACCTCTTCCAGCTCCTTCCCTCAGGTCGGCGCTATCGATCAATGCCAACGAAAACCAGAAGCAATTCCAACAGCTTCATACCACTTGCCATTTACAACCCCAATTCCAATGAAGTTGGGACGTTGTGTTAAACATAAATAAAAACAGAATACAGTGACTTGCAAATCACACTCAACCTATATTGAGTTGAATAAACTACAAAGACAAAATATTTAATGTTCAAACTGATAAAATTTATTGTTTTTAGCAAATAATCATTAACTTAGAATTGTATGGCTGCAACACGTTCCAAAAAAAGCTGGGACAGGTGGCAAAAAACACTGAGAAAGTTGAGAAATGTTCATCAAACACCTGTTGGGAACATCCCACAGGTGAACAGGCTAATTGGGAACAGGTCGGTGCCATGATTGGGTAGAAAAGTCATTCACAAGCAAAGATGGGGCGAGGTTCACCTCTTTGTGTACAAGTGCGTGAGAAAAAAGTCAAACAGTTTAAGGACAATGTTCCTCAACGTACAATTGCAAGGAATTTAGGGATTTCATCATCTACGGTCCATAACATCATCATCATCAACATCATCCTAGAACACCTCGACAGTGCAGGGACCTACGCGAGGATCCTGTTCGTGGACTTCAGCTCAGCGTTCAACACCATCATCCCTGAACTCCTTTCAACCAAGCTTTTCCAGCTCAGCGTCTCACCTGCCATCTGCCAGTGGATTTACAGCTTTCTGACGGGCAGGACACAGCAGGTCAGGCTGGGGGAGGCCACCTCATCCACACGCAGCATCAGCACTGGGGCGCCCCCCAAGGTTGTGTCCTCTCTCCGCTGCTCTTCTCTCTCTACACGAACGACTGCACCTCAGCGAACCCGACTGTCAAGTTCCTGAAGTTTGCAGATGACACCAGTGTCATCGCCCTCATCAAGGACGGTGACGAGTCTGCATATCGACAGGAAGCGGAGCGGCTAGAGCTGTGGTGCGGGCGACACAATCTGGAGCTGAACACGCTCAAGACGGTAGAGATGATCGTGGACTTCAGGAGGCATCCTTCGCCACAGCTGCCCCTCACGTTGTGCAGCTGCCTTGTGTCAACCGTCGAGACCTTCAAGTTCCTGGGAATTACAGTCTCTCAGGACCTGAAGTGGGCGACCAACATCAACTCCGTCCTCAAAAAGGCCCAGCAGAGGATGTACTTCCTGCGGCTTCTGAGAAAGCACGGCCTGCCACCGGAGCTGCTGAGACAGTTCTACAGAGCGGTCATCGAATCGGTCCTGTGTTCTTCCATCACAGTCTGGTTTGGTGCTGCTACAAAAAAGGACAAACTCCGACTGCAACGGACAATCAAAACTGCTGAAAGGATTGTCGGTACCCCCCTACCCACCATTGAGGACTTGCACGCTGCCAGAACTAAGACAAGGGCGTGCAAAATCCTCTCGGACCGTCTGCACCCCGGTCACCGGCTCTTCCGGCTCCTTCCCTCAGGTAGGCGCTACCGATCAACGTAAACTAGAACTAGTAGACATTCCAACAGCTTCTTCCCTCTTGCGATCAACTTCTTAAACACCTAACCTATAATTCCATTACAACAAGCTGGCAATTTTTTGACTTGAGTTCATTGTCACATTTCTGTGTGGCCAATTATGTATTACTCGTGCACTCACTGTAGTTGTCTCGCCATGCTGCACTATTTGCATATACTGGCCACTCATGCCAGAGTAGCATCTGCTCCATTTGCACACTGATTGAGGAGTATCTGTAACATTTGCACAACCAACATTGTCCCAGATGATCGCACTACTCGTCACTTTAAACCGCATACACTCCTTGAAGTCTCAGCGCCCTTTGCACAATGGTCATTGCACCGGACTATTGCAATATTAGTCGTTCGAACTGCTCTAAGTGCTAGAGGACTCTGCATCTTTTTGCACAATTGTTTTTTGTCAATGTCTTTATGTCTCCAAAGTGTTCTGTAAATTGACTGTTTGTTGTACTAGAGCGGCTCCAACTACCGGAGACAAATTCCTTGTGTGTTTTGGACATACTTGGCAAATAAAGATGATTCTGATTCTGATTCTGAAAAGGTTCAGAGAATCTGGAGAAATCACTGCATATAAGCGGCAAGGCCGAAAACCAACATTGAATGCCCGTGACCTTCGATCCCTCAGGTGGCACTGCATCAAAAACCGATAATGTGTAAAGGATATCACTCTATGGGCTCAGGAACACTTCAGAAAACCAATGTCAGTAAATACAGTTCGGCGCTACATCCGTAAGTGCAACTTGAAACGCTACTACGCAAAGCAAAAGCCATTTATCAACAACACCCAGAAACGGCGCCGGCTTCTCTGGGCCCAAGCTCATCTATGATGGACTGATGAAAAGTGTTCTGTGGTCCAACGAGTCCACATTTCAAATTGTTTTTGGAAATTGTGGACGTCGTGTGCTCTGGGCCAAAGAGGAAAAGATCCATCTTTTCTGTTATCTCATCTCATCTGTTATGGACGCAAAGTTCAAAAGCCAGAATCTGTGATGGTACGGCACTGTGTTAGTGCCAAAAGCATGGGTAACTTACACATCTGTGAAGGCACAATTAATGCTGAAAGGTACATACAGGTTTTGGAGAAACACATGGTGCCATCCAAGCAAAATTTCTTTCATGGACGCCTCTGCTTGTTTCAGCAAGACAATGCCAAACCACATTCTGCTCGTGTTACAACAGCGTGGCTTCGTAGTAAAAGAGTGCGGGTACTAGACTGGCATGCCTGCAGTCCAGACCTGTCACCCATTGAAAATTTGTGGCGCATTATGAAGCGTAAAATACGACAACGGATACCCCGGACTGTTGAACAGCTGAAGCTGTACATCGAGCAAGAATGGGAAAGAATTACACCTACAAAGCTTCAACAATTAGTGTCCTCAGTTCCCAAACGTTTATCGAATGTTGTTCAAAGAAAAGGTGATGTGTAACAGTGGTAAACATGACCCTGTCTCATCTTTTTGGGAACGTGTTGCAGCCATAAAATTCTCAGTTAATGATTATTTGCTAAAAACAATAGTTTATCAGTTTGAACATTAAATATCGTCTTTGTTGTGTATTCAATTAAATATAGGTTGAGCATGATTTGTAAATCATTGTATTCTGTTTTTATTGATGTTTAACACAACCTCCCAACTTCATTGGGATTGTAGAAAACAGGGAACCAGAGGTTATAAACTGCTTGTTGAAGCATTCAAGAATGGAATCCCGGTAGGGCTGGACGCTATATTGTTTGAGCATCGTCACCACGATGTAGGTGCGTGCAATCACATCAAAGGGTCTGCTGCGATGTTGGTGTACTTAATGTTGAGTGAATCAACTGTAATACTAAAAAAGACCAGCAGAGGGACCCATTTGGACATGCAAGATTAGCACCAACGTTACGGTAAATTATAACCCTTCAAACAACATGCAGAGGAGTCCAGACTGTTATATAATATGAATGAACTATAACTATGAAAGAAGACATAGGAAACAATGGACACCAGCTGCGTTTCCTGTATTGCTCTTCAGAATTAAACTAATGCACGTCACAAGAGATTACATTTGGGCGGACAGGGACGGATGGAGAGCTATGGCTACTCTGAAGAGACAAACTTCAGGTGTACACATCAATGTGTGTCATGGAAACTAACGCTCTCAAATATAGAAATGTAAATGCATATGTTAAAACTTGTTAAAAATACCAGATTGATTAATAAAAAAAAATAATAGTGTGAGGAATGTGGTAATGGGAATGCAGAATAACTGGGCATGAATAATTATTCCTGGACTGTTACCTACTCAATACGACAGGAGTGGGCGGCCTACAAAGATTACCCCAAGAGAACAGCAATGACTCACCCAGGAGGCCACAAAGGAACTGAGGACAACTTCTAAAGAACTGCAGACCTCCCTTGCCTCAGTTAAGGTCAGTGTTCATGACACAACAATAAGGAAGAGACTGCGCAAAAATGGCATCCATGGCAGGTTTCCAAGGCAAAAACCACTGCTGACCAAAAAGAACAAAGGCTTGCTTTTTGTAACTAAAATAAAATAAAAAAACACCTGAATGAAAACATCTTCCTTCAGTACCTGGACAACTTTCTGTGATTAACGGAACCATGAACAGGAGATCAACAGGGGGATCGGTGCAGTGTCTGCAGTGATGCAGACTTTGTATCGGTCCGTTGTGGTGAAGAAGGAGCTTAGCCGAAAGGCGAAGCGCTCTATTTACCGGAGGATCTACGTTCCCACGCTCACCTATGGTCACGAGCTGTGGGTCGTGCCCGAAAGAACAAGATCCCGGATACAAGCGGCCAAAGTGAGTTTCCTCCGCAGGGTGTTCGGGCTCTCCGGAGACGACCCAGGATACGCTGGAGAGACTACGTCTCTGGGCTTGCCTGGCCAACGCCTCGGGATCCCCTCGGAAGAGATGGAGAAAGTGTCTGTGGAGAGTGAAGTCTTGGCTTTCCTGGCCAAGCTACTGCCCCCGCGACCCGAACTCAGATATGCGGAGGAAAATGGATGGATTGATGAATTCTGCTCTTTAACATAATATCCTGAAGGAGAATGTTTGTGACCTCAAGATGAAGTGCATTTGGGTTCTGCATCAGATAATCCAAAACACACCAGCAAGTCAACTTCTGAATGGCTTAAAAAAAACAAAATGAAGGTTTTGGAGTGGCCTAGTCAAAGTCCTGACTTGAATCCGATTGAAATGCAGTGGCATGACCTTAAAAAGATCAGCGACACACAGGGCCAGGTATCTTTGAATATTTGTTTTTACTTCATGAATGAAATAATTTAAAAACAGCATTTTAAGTTAACTGGGGTTACATTTGTCTGATATTTACATTTGTTTGATGATCTTAAAGTGGGGAAACTATGTGAAAATAAGAATATGAGAAAGGGGCCAATACTTTTTCATGGCACTGTATAGAAAACCCAGTTGAAACCTCAAGGTTAATGACCAGGAACACAAACTGTTTATTGACTGTTTTTGATAGGAATGTATTCACACTGAAACTTTGAGTTACAATATATCGCAACCCCACCCCCATTCTTGGGACAGTCGGCCCTGAATACATTGTATCCCTGAATATAAAAGTATTTATCAGAACATAATCTACTGCACCATGTTTCAGACACGACAATTACATTTGCGTCACTGTGGGAGCAAGCTACGAATATTCGGATGGATTATAAACTAGCCCAGACCCAGACCTAAACTCAGTAGGCATTTTTTTTTTTACATGGTGCAATATCAGGGCCGGGATTTGGCTGTACAGTGGGTACGGAAAGTAGTCAGACCCCTTTACATTTTTCACTCTTTGTTATATTGAAGCCATTTGCTAAAATCATTTAAGTTCTTCTTTTTCCTCATTAATGTACAAACAGCATCACATATTGACAGAAAAAAAACAAATTGTTGAAATTTTTGCAGATTTATTAATAAAGGAAAACTGAAATATCACACAGCCATAAGTATTCAGACCCTTTGCTCAGTTTTTAGTATTTAGCACCCTTTTGAGATAATAAAGCTGTAGCGGACACGCCATGAAAAGATGACACCCAGCATCCCAGCCTCGGACTACCGCTGCCCTCCCATTCCGAGGTAGACGACCACTGAATGGCGAGATTCAACTTCGCATAAAGACACTAAATGAATCACCAGCCATGATCATCAAAAGCAAGACAGAGACATTTTGCTTTGGGACGCCGACGCTAACTGAATTACCAGCACCCGGAGCATCAAAGCGGAGACCAAAGATACCTAGTTCGCACTAGAACGCAAAATTAATTAACTTCCACCACCGGCCAGCCCGGAGAACTTCACCAACAAAGGCGTCTCCACCCTGTTGTGTACCGCGCCACTCGGCCAGTCAAGCCGGACACCCACAGGCGACAGAATGCCACTACAGACGCAGGTTCATGAACCACTGTCATTACCAGACTTGACTGGGATCTAATATTTTAAGAAATTTACATGAATGCCACTAGTGACTATCGCTGCAAACTTGAATATCTGTTGTCAACTGAACCAGATGGCATGTTTCACTCCACAACACACAAATGCCACATTGAAAATATTAAGTGTTCTCAACAATCACATAATATTTGAAACATTCGTTACAGGGATTAAAGAGGAAGGGCTTGTGACAATGAAAGGCGGGAAAACGGTCTCGTTATCTTCAGTCATTCATTAATCTTCCATTCCGCTTATCCCCACTGGGGTCGCGGACGTGCTGAAGCCTATCCCAGCAATCTTCAGGCGAGAGGCGGGCACAATCGTAGGGCACATAGAAACAAACAACCATTTGCGCACAAATTCACACCTACAGGAAATTTACAGTCTTCAATCAACCTAACACGGATGTTTTTGGGGTGTGGGAGGAAACCGGAGCGCCCGGAGAAAACCCACGCAGGCACGGGGAGAACATGCAAACTCCACACAGCCGGGGCCAGGATTTAAACCCTAGTCCTCAGAACTGTGAGGCAGATGTGCCAACCAGTCTATCAGCGTGTCGCCTGGTCTCGTTATCTTAAATCCAATAATGAATATTTCATTCCACTTGTTTTAAACCACGAAATAATCCTAAATTGGAAACATAACACTCAGAGGCGGTCCCGCTCTCCTTTTGGTCCTGAAGGTGGTGAGAAAGGAAGGGTGGTAAACCACCCCCTTTTTGTCTTGCTCCAGCCGTAAAAAGGGCCGGAGCTGTCCTCTGGGGTGTCAGGTCTCGTCTCACCTGACCAACTTGCCGAAGACCGGCCCAGGCAGGACGCCCACCTCACCACGAGGTGGCGAGGACACATCGGACCATCCCCGACTGCAGAGCATCCTGCAAGCGCTCCGAGCTACCCTTTTTGGGGGCCTGAGCTCACCCCGAGGGGACGGAAGCAGGCACAACGCGCTCATTTCGAAAGTCTTGCGAGCAGAGACACCCAGGCTCCTGCCTGGAAACTTTTTGGGCTCCCTTTTTGGTCTTTTTCTTCTTCCTTTCCGTTTGGCAGGCCCAGTCCGCACGGGGACTGGGCCGACCAAACACCCGGAAGCTTGACCCGCCTGCCTCAATCGTGTTCAACACAGGTTCGGATGGTGAACGTTGGTGGACAGGCATTTTAAGGTCTCTCCAGAGATGCACAATTGGGTTTAAGTCAGGGCTCTGACTGGGCCATTCAAGAACAGTCACAGAGTTGTTCTGAAGCCACTCCTTCGTTATTTTAGCTGTGTGCTTATGGTCATTGTCTTGTCGTAAGGTGAACTTTCGGCCCAGTCTGAGGTCCTGAGCACTATGGAGGTTTTCGTCCAGGATATGCTTGTACTTGTCTGCATTCCTCTTTCCTTTGATTGTAACCAGTCGTCCTGTCCCTGCAGCTGAAAAACACCCCCGCAGCATGATTCTGACACCACCATGCTTCACTGGTGATGAGCAGTGCCTGGTTTTCTCCACACATACACGTGTTGCTTAGAATTAAGGCCAAAAAATTCTATCTTGGTCTCATCAGACCAGAGAATATTTCTCACCATCTTGGAGTCCTTCAGGTGTTTTTTTTTTTTTTTTTGCAAACTCCATGCAGACTTTCATGTGTCTTGCACTAAGGAGAGGCTTCCGTCGGGCCACTCTGCCATAAAGCCCCGACTGGTGTAGGGCTGCAGTGATGGTTAACTTTCTAGAACTTTCTCCCATCTCCCGACTGCCTCTCTGGAGCTCTGCCACAGTGATCTTTGAATTCTTCTTTAACTCTCGCACCAAGGCTCTTCTCCCCCAATTGTTCAGTTTGGCCGGATGGCCAGCTCTCGGGTTCTGGTCGTCCCAAACGTCTTCCATGCAAGAATTATGGAGGCCACTGTGCTCTTGGGAACCTTAAGTACAGCAGATATTTTTTTTGTAACCTCGGCCAGATCTGTGCCTTGCCACAATTCTCTCTCTGAGCTCTTCAGGCAGTTCCTTTGACCTCATGATTCTCATTTGTTCTGACATGCACTGTGAGCTGTAAGGTCTCATATAGACAGGTGTGCGGCATTCCTAATCGAATCCAATCAGTATAATCAAATGCAGCTGGACTCCAATGAAGGTGTAGAACCATCTCAAGGATGATCAGAAGCAATGGACAGCACCCGAGTTAAACATATGAGTGTCACAGCAAAGGCTCTCAATACTTATGGCTGTGTGATATTTCAGTTTTCCTTATTTAATAAATCTCCAAAAATATCAACAATTCCGTTTTTTCTGTCAATATGGCGTGCTGTGTGTACATTAATGAGGAAAAAAATGAACATAAATGATTTTAGCAAATGGCTGCAAAATCAGAAAGAGTGAACAATTTTAGGACGTCTGAATACTTTCCGTACCCACTGTATACCAGAAATCAGGAGTAGAGGTAACAGAAAATAAATTTTCAAAATGGCATCATGATAGGTAGTGGGTTCCTTTTTACAGTGTAAGATAGTTAGTTGCAAGTAGGATGAGACTTTTCTGACAGGACAAAGTTTGAGTCTAAAAGTTAGATAAAAAAATAAGACACAATTCAGCATAAATTAAAAAAAAAAGTCCATGTCAAAATGAGTCGGTGATTGCAGAGTTAGATAACTGGGCAGACTGACTGTTTGAGGGTTTGGAACAGTCAGGAGGTAGTGCACATTCCCTGGATTATGCAATGCAAGAACCCAGAGAGTTACAGCAGCAGCAAGCAATGTAAGAGAGAAATGCATTGTTGCTGTCAGGAGTTCAGGCCAGCTGCAGGCCTGGTTGAGGCCAGCTGCAGGCCTGGTTGAGGCTGGTAGAATGGTGGAGGCCAGCTGCTCCAAGGCTGGTGGAGGTTGGTCACCTGCTTGAGGCCAGCTGCTGCAGGGCGGGTGGAGGCTGGTACCATTTCGGCTAGCTGCTCCAAGGCTGGTGGAGGTTGGTCACCTGCTTGAGGCCAGCTGCTGCAGGTCTAGTGGAGGCTGGTACCTGTAGGCTAGCTACTGCAGGGCTGGTGGGGATAGTAGCCGGCTACCGCAGGGCTAGTGGAAGCTAGCTCCTGCAGGGGTGTTAGACGTTTGCTGCTGTTGGGCTAGTGAGTTCAAGAAATGGTCCAGGGTTCAAACAAGCCAGACGCAACTAGGCCTCAAACGTCTTGAGATAATCTGATACTGAAGAATCGAAAACCTAAATCCCAGAGATCTCAGAGTAGAAAGATCATGAATAACTTGCAAGATAGCCAAAATTCAAACCATTATCGGAAATAAGACAACTTAAAAAAATAAAAATTATTTCACGGATCCCTCAGATCTCAGAAACAATGAGTTTACTTATTACTATATAATTATTAGTCCAGCTTTCATATTTTTTAAAACTAACCTGATCTTGTTTGGATTGTTCGCTGAATCCATATCGCCTGGGGAAAAAAAAGGAAATACTGTAAATACATTTTCTTTGAGTCGATGGAGAAAAATGTTTTGGAACAGTTCAAATTGTATTAATCAAGCAAGCTTGAGGAATAGAAACGAAAAAGAAAAACTGATTAAAATTGTTAGATATTAAGGTTCTTGTTGCTCCACTTAATTTATCAGACATGCTTTTACCAAACAAGAATTTCTGTAACAGCCTTCCTCAAGACCTGACGGCTGCTTAGAGCGTTCGTATTTTTAACAGCAAACTAAAGACATTCCTTTTCACTGAATAAAATACTGCTTAGAGAGCTACCAACCTACTGAGTAGAAATTCACTTCCTGAACAATTTGTCCAAATGTGTCTGAATTTCCATATTTTAAACATTTTGTCAAGAACCTTTCCGTGCAACAGTCATATTCTAATTGTTAATAAATTATGGCTGAAATTGTTTTTATTTTAATGTTTTTATTACATTAACCTTGTAATGGTGGATGCAGTTGCAGCCTGAATCAAAGTACCAGTATTTGAGATTTCGACATTCCATCATAAAAAATATCTGTCTATGGATTAATTCACCTTTGCCAATTCTGTTTGCTGATTGACTGAATTGGATAGTTTGCATGGACAGTCCATGCAAACTATCCAATTCAGTCACAACAGCATTGTGCAATGTACTTGTACGCGTACAAGAAGTGCATGTAGGAAGAAGAAATGTAATCTTCTCTTGCATGCTATTTGTATTACATATTTATATTTCCTATACCCGCAATTCCTGCTGAAACTATGCAAATGTCCCCATTGTGGGACTAATAAAGGTTATCTTATATTGCTGATATTTATGAATAATTATGTACTTTTAACCTGCCCACGTTTTGAAATGACGTGTGCAGTGACGTACGACAGCCCCAATTCCAATGAAGTTGGGACGTTGTGTTAAACAAATAAAAACAGAATACAATGATTTGCAAATCATGGTCAACCTATATTTAATTGAATACACTACAAAGACAAGATGTTTAATGTTCAAACTGATACAATCTATTGTTTTTAGCAAATAATTATTAACTTGGAATTTTATGGCTCCAACACGTTCCAAAAAAGCTGGGACAGGTAGCAAAAAAGACTGAGAAGGTTGAGGAATGCTCATCAAACACCTGTTTGGAACATCCCACAGGTGAACAGGCTCATTGGGAACAGGTGGAGCCCATGATTGGGTATAAAAGGAGCTTTCCTGAATTGCAATATGAGTCATTCGAACTGCTCTAAGTGCTAGAGGACTCTGCATCTTTTGCAGAATTGTCAAAAAAAAAAAAAAAAAAAAAAAAAAAATGTACCGGCATTACCAGATAACTATTAACCCTTTATTGCTCAGTGACTGTTTTTTTTTTTGTCAATGTCTTTTAAGTCTCAAAAATGTTCTCTGTCAATTGACTGTCTGTTGTCGTACTCGAGCGGCTCCAACTACCGGAGACAAGTTCCTTGTGTGTTTTTTGGACATACTTGGCAAATAAAGATGATTCTGATTCTGATTGTCCTTAAACTGTTGGACTATTTTCTCATGCACTTGTTCACAAAGAGGTGAACCTCGACCCCATCTTTGCTTGTGAATGACTGAGCAATTCAAGGAAGCTCCTTTTATACCCAATCATGGCAGCCGCCTGTTCACCTGTGGGATGTTCCAAACAGGTGTTTGATGAGCGTTCCTCAACTTTCTCAGTGTTTTTTGCCACCTCTCCCAGCTTTTTTGGAACGTGTCGCAGCCATACAATTCTAAGTTAATGATTATTTGCTAAAAACAATAGTTTATCAGTTTGAACATTAAATAGCTGGTCTTTGTAGTGTATTCAATTAAATATAAGTTGAACATGATTTGCAAATCATTGTATTCTGTTTTTATGTTTAACACAACGTCCCAACTTCATTGGAATTGGCGTTGTAATTCATTTCTGGTTCGGACCAGTGTGGGCTGTTTATTATTTTGTGTTTATATCTCTAAGCACGGCGGATGACTGGTTAGAGGGTCTGCCTCACAGTTCTGAGGACCAGGGTTCAATCCCCGGTCCAACCTGTGTGGATTTGGCGTGTTCTCCCCATGCCTGCGTGGGTTTTCTCCGGGCATTCCGGTTTCCTCCCACATCCCAAAAACGCACGTGGTAGGTTGATTGAAGACTCTAAATTGCCCGTAGGTGTGAATGTGAGTGCGAATGGTTGATTGTTTAAAAGCTGGGATAGGCTCCAGCACTCACTAGTGACAATCAGCAGCTCAGAAAATGGATGGATATATCTCTAAACACGTATTAATTGACCTATTTTGTTGTTCAAAGTTGGTTACGCTCCACGAAAACGCGGTTCCAGCCAGATCTGTGACAAGTGTATTATTTCACCAAATCACTTATTTAGATTTTTGCGACTGCTTGTAACAAAAGCTTTGCAATTAGCATGGCTTTGACATCGTCTCCGTGTTTCCCCTCCACGACACTTTTTTAAGAAGCATGGTCAAAAGTGTCGCTTATTCGCTACCATGAAAGCGACGCTCAGTGACTTACAATGCATGACACCAGACGCAAAGAGAACTTTTACCTCCGCAGCTTGGCAGCTGGGGGGGCGTGATGAAATAGCGTGCACCTAGCAGCTGTTCAATGTTCCAGAAATGTCGGACGATTTCTTTTTATTTTTTTCAATATCCAGAACAGTCAATGTTACGGCCGTAACAAGTCAATGTTCAGTGATTTCCGTATAAAATATAGATGTTCCGTCGTGGGGTGCTGGAGCCTATCCCAGTCGACTATACCCTGAACTGTGAGTCGCAGGGCATCTGTAGACACAGACAACCATTCACGGTCACATTCACACCGTCGTTGAGTGGGAACCGACCCCAAGCTGCCTGCACCAAAGTCAGGCAAATGTACCACTACACGATCAGTGAGACTGAATTAAAATATATAGACTTCATTATTATTGACATAATTGTATGATTTTATTTCAATGCCTTTATTTTGTAATATATCTTTTTTGGAAGCTTTAATTGAAATCAGTTCCATCCATCCATTTGAGCATTTGAGTATGTTGAGCCAAAGCACCTATTTTAATTAGAAACACCTCACGGTAAACAAAAAGCAAACAAATATATCACGTTAAGTCTGAATGCTGAAATAATGATCTTGTCTTAGTTTAGTCACAAATGTACTTACTCAGTGTGAAGTCTGAGGTTGTTTCGTTGAACAAAAAGCTGGTATATTTTTAGGGAGCCATGACTTACACACAGATTTATTGTATCTTTTGCCATCAAATGACAGAGCATTTAATTCTGCCATTTTACTATAGGCCGCTGGCATTGATAGAACACCAAATACATATTTCTGATTAATAAAAAAAGATTATACAATAACAATAACAATAATAAACTCTGAAGTGTAAACATTCTTTCACTTAGAACCTCACCATACAATAAATAATTGATTTCCCTTGGGGTCAACATGTACCCAACTGAACCGAAAAGTGACCACAAAACGTGACACAAAAGATATGAACCGAACCATGGATTTGTTGAACCGTTCCATCGCTCGTCCGCCGTATGTTCAAATCTTGAATTACAGGTCAAGCTCGGTTCCCATCCTTACCTACTGCATGGTCACACGCTTTGGGTCGTGACCAAAAGAACAAGATTATGGATACCAGCTTGCAGCCTTAGTTTATTTTGTCAAATATTTCATTAAATAAATTACAAAGTCACTAAATAACTTGATGTAATACAGTCCCACCAAAAATAAATATATCACTTTCAATCGTAGCCATTTTAAGTAATTTTTGTGGGGTCTTGCATGGATGAAAATTAACTTTGGGTGTTGCCGTTTACAGTTTATAATTTCAAAAAGGAAATAGTATTGATTGTTGCAATGCTTTCGGCTTTATAACTTTCATCTGTGGTTTTTTTTTTTTTGCATTTATTTTAGTAATAACGGAATACTTCAGATAATTGTGATACTGTATTTGGCCATTACAATCATGACATTAAATTTTCACACAATTCTATCTCAACAGTTCAGTATACACTTTTGTTGACAAAACATACCTGCCATATTCCAGCAATGTAGACTGAACCTTGGACTCCTCATCCAGTAGTTCCCCTGCCTCCTTTTGCCTTCTGTATTTTCTCTGTGGTTTGTATACTTCCTGCGGGGGGAAAACAGTTTGTATGACTCAATGTCAAACTCTCCTTTAAAGAAAGTCCCAGGGACTTTGCAGCTCACCAGTACATCAAGAACTGCTCCTACTGCCTTTCCTCTTCTATGATGAAACTCTTCATCCTGTCAAGGTTAAAGACATGTTTTCAATGGAATTCTGATGATTGTGGCAAATTTTGTCCAACACAGGAATATTATTGTCCTGACTATTATTTAAGATTCAACAAAAATGTATTCATTAAGATTATAAAATATAAGGTTTTAATAATGCTGTTGGATGCGTAAATTGTCCACCAGACAGAAAAGTAAATATTTTCATTCGGTAAGACCTTTTCTGGTGAGCCATTTACAGTGTAACTTCCAAATTTGAAGGCTCTAAAGGTCTTACAATTTGGAAACCGTCGAAAGCAGACGCATCAACCAAAGGATGAAAAAGTACTTTATAATAAACAAATGTTGCTGCAGAGCTCGTTTGAATTAATAAAGTACACTCTATGACTGACTTTCATCAAAAAAAAAAAATATTTTTTTTACTTGCATGAGAATGATAAAGTGTGACTTCAAAAATTGCTCATACATTTAATGGAGGTTTTAATTATGGGAACCATTTGACCCTAGGACAGACTAAGTCATTACTTCATACGGAAATAATTTTGGGGAAATATCAACAAATCAGGGGTCAACCTGCTCTCAGAACAGACGGTGATTCTTTGAGGTTCAACTATACATACGTATGCTTCGTCTTTCGGTCGTCGTCTTTGGCAGGATTGAAAAGCATGTGATTAAACGTCTAACAATAGGTGTCAGGTACATCATTGAGGATTTTAAGTCCTTATTTAAAGAAATTCTAAATCAAAAAAGTCAGACATTGACAATCAAGCCACAGCAGCTCTTCAACTCCTGGTTTTTTTTTTTTCCCTACAGAATGCCAGAGATTTGTGTACAAGGGGTCGTAAGGATTTCTTGACACCTCACGATTTCTAATCTAAAGGATGTGGTTTCCCTGGGACACAAAACTGCATGACTCAGGGGTATGACTGCTGTTTGGAAACAGGACTGATATTATGCATCTGATCCATGTTTGTTTTTAAAGTAGCTGTTTTTTTGTATTTTTGGTCATAATTGGCATTGTTAATTTCACCATCCAGATATCACTCCAACAGACTGGTACCTCTGGAAGGTCGTAGGCCTTCTGGAACTGAGATATGGAGTAGGCTCTCACGTAGTCGCCCATTTGCTCTCTGGTCTCTATGGCCCGCTTCACTAGCCACTAGCAAAAAAACAAAAAGAAATAAAAACCCAGGCCAGTACATACAAAATGAAAGTTGCACGGACTTAACTTGGTACGAAAAATGCTGACTTGATAAATAGATCAAATCGATCATAATCCTTCATTTCAGAACGTACGATCCAGAAAATAGCCATTTGAACATTCTTCAAAACAAACAATAAAGCAATACCTATTCATCTACATATCTATCATCCACCCATCAGTACAAATTAATACCTGTATCACTGGAAAAATGTGGATAAAATCAAGCCCTTGGATTTGATGAGGCTCCAGGTGATGAGGACACTTCATTTTTGGTAAAACAGACACAATTTTCTCAGTCAAAGCTCTGGAAACAGAAATATTGCAAACCATGTAAACCACTAACTGAATAAACAATGTATTTACAATATTAATGAACAAAACCAATTGGGGTTCAAATCCCAGTCCCGCCTGTGTGGAGTTTGCGTGTTCTCCCCGTGCCTGCGTGGCTTTTCTCCGGGCACTCCGGTTTCCTCCCACATCCCCAAAACATGCATGCTAGGTTGATTGAGGACTCCAAACTGCCCGTAAGTGTGAATGTGTGCGCGAATGGTTGTTTGTTCTCAATGTGCCCTTGCGATTGCCTGGCGACCAGTTCAGGGTGTACCCCGCCTCTTGCCCGAAGATAGCTGGGATGGTCTCCAGCAAGCCTGTGACCCTTGTGAGGATAAAGCGGTACACAAAATGGATGGATGGATGAAGTAACAAAACCATTGGCTGGCAACAGAAAATAAGATCCAATATCCCTTGAATTTGGAAGAAATAGATGGATTGCTATAAGTACAATAAGTAGTTTCGTGTCTGTGAGGACTTATTTTTGAGACCAGAGGGTCACAGGTAAAAGATATGACTAATTATTTGTGATAAGGTATTTTGCGTGACTCAGATTGACATCTACATATTACATTGTTGTCCTGTGATTTCTTGGCGACCAGTCTAGTGTGCAGTCTGCCTTTTGCCCAAAGTCAGCTAGGATAGGCTCCAGCTGGGGAGCTGGAACCCTCCACAGGCTCAACGGTATAGAAAATGGATGGATGGATGGATGAGCTTGTGCAAGTGGCCATAATGTTCTGACTGGTTGATATGTGTACATTTAATCGTTATCTATGCCTCACAATGTCTCAATGCAAACTAGGTACGGAGCCTTGCTTTTAAATTTATTTAACATATAAACTCCTTTCTATTCTTGATATTCCTGAAGGAGAAGACCCAGTGGAATTGCTACTAAGCGATGTCTGCCATCCAGTGGGGATTGAATGGTGTTATTATAACTTAAAACTGATCAGGTATAGTAGAGGAAATGTGTTTATAATCAACCGCGCCAGTTGCCCCTCCCTGATTTAGAACGATACGATCCGAAACAATTCAGTGGCTGGAAATCGATTCACTAACTTTTAAGCCAAAAATTGAACCAGTGTGACTGTGAAATGAATACCTGCACACTGGACAGTGCAGGTGAAAGTTCCAAGATTCCTGCTTGGAACCTTCTTTGCTTTGCAATAAAACAAAGGGGAAAACAGCAACTTGCAGTATTAATATTTCGACAACCCCGATTCCAATGAAGTTGGGACGTTGTGTCAAACATAAATAAAAACAGAATACAATGATTTGCAAATTATGTTCAACTTATATTTAATTGAATACACTAAAAAGACAAGATATTTCATGTTCAAACTGATAAACCTGATTGTTTTTAGCAAATAATCATTAACTTAGAATTTGATGGCTGCAACAACGTTCCAACAAAGCTGAGCAGGACACAGTCCATTTCTTTTCATGCCTAGTTTTATTGTACAGTGTTCCCTCGCTATATCACATTTCACCTATTGCGGATTCAGTGCATCGCGGCTCATATTCATATTGCTGATAAGTCACCATATCGCGTGATTTCGTGACATTTTTTTTTTAACTGCCGTGGTGAAACTCAGCCTTTTCTTGCTAAATTATGGGAAAAACAAATGACAATTAATTGAAACACAGATTCAAAGGGATAAAATACCTGTAAAGTACAGTACAAAAGCTCAGTTGTGCTGAGCACTGATATTTCCGAGTGTCTCTGAACGTATCGCCTCTCCGTGCATGTGGGCAAGCCGAGAGAGAGTTTGTTGACGGTGTACGTCTTACAGTGACCGTGTTTCGTTACGTTATCAATAAATGTGAACTAAATACACTGACGTCTCGCTGTTTATCATTGGAAGATGCGACAATACTTGATGTCAAGCCCTACGATGCCGCCCAAACAAGGTACCTTCTGGCTGGCAGTTAGCGGCGGAGGAAGATGATAGCAATAGAAGCTATCTCGCAGTTAAGATGGAACTTCTCATCTCTGTCCTAAGATGGAACTTCTCGACCAGTTGAAGTTTATGCCTGTTTGTAGCCATTATGGCATAAATGAATCTTTGGTCCGCTACATACAGAAGTATGAAAATAATATCAGGGTGACAGATGCAATGCTCTTGCTGCAGTACAATCAGCATCAACTTTAAAAGTCACTACCTTCATTTTAAATGTTGTTAATATTATGTATGTTTAAGAGGATAAAAAGTGTTTAAGGGTAAAGAAAATGTTTATGAGTACGGTAGAGGTTCATAAGCGTATGGGAAACATTAATAAGTGGGGGATTGGTGAGATTCATACAGTTTAAAAATCTATAAAAGAAAAAAAAAAACATGGATGCTACATCGCGGAATTGACTTATTGCGAGCATGGTCCGGAACCCAACCGCCGCGATAAACCACGGATCACTGAATAGTCATTAGCACATCCCTGAATCCTGACACAAATAATATGTTTGTAACCATTCCTTTATTTTACATTTTAACATAATATGCATTCGTATTTCTACAACCCCATTTCCAATGAAGTTGGGACATTGTGTTAAACATAAATAAAAACAGAATACAATGATTTGCAAATCATGTTCAACCTATATTTAATTGAATACACTACAAAGACAAATATGTAATGTAAAAAACTGATAAACTTAGCAAATAATCATTAACTTAGAATTTTATGGCTGCAAAACATTCCAACAAAGCTGGGACAGGTGGCACAAAAGATTGAGAAAGTTGAGGAATGCTCATCAAAGAACTGTTGGAACATCCCACAGGTGAACAGGCTCATTGGGAACAGGCGGGTGCCATGATTGGGTCGAAAAGGAGCTTCCCTGAATTGCTCAGCCATTCACAAGCAAAGATGGGGCGAGGTTCACCTCTTTGTAAACAAGTGCGTGAGAAAATAGTCCAACAGTTTAAGGACAATGTTCCTCAACGTACAATTGCAAGGAAATTAGGGATTTCATCATCTACGGTCCATAATATCATCAAAAGGTTCAGAGAATCTGGAGAAATCACTGCATGTAAGCGGCAAGGCCGAAAACCGACATTGAACGCCCGTGACCTTCGATCCCTCAGGCGGCACTGCATCAAAAATCGACATCGTGTAAAGGCTATCACCACATGGGCTCAGGAACACTTCAGAAAACCAATGTCAGTCAATACAGTTCGGCGCTACATCCGTAAGTGCAACTTGAAACTCTACTATGCAAGGCAAAAGCCATTTATCAACGACACACACCCAGAAACGCCACCGGCTTCTCTGGGCCCGAGCTCATCTAAGATGGACTGACGCAAAGTGGAAAAGTGTTCTGTGGTAAGACGAGTCCACATTTCAAATTGTTTTGGGAAATTGTGGACGTCGTGTCCTCCGGGCCAAAGAGGAAAAGAACCATCCAGACTGTTATGGAGGCAGAGTTTAAAAGCCAGCATCTGTGATGGTATGGGGCTGTGTTCGTGCCCATGTCATGGGTAACTTACATATCTGCGAAGGCACCATTAATGCTGAAAGGTACATGCAGGTTTTGGAGAAACATATGCTGCCATCCAAGCAACAGCTTTTTCATGGACGCCCCTGCTTATTGCAGCAAGACAACGCCGAACCACATTCTGCACGTGTTAGAACAGCATGGCTTAGTTGTAAAAGAGTGCGGGTACTAGACTGGCCTGTCTGCAGTCCAAACCTGTCTCCCATTGAAAATGTGTGGCGCATTATGAAGCGTAAAATACGACAACGGAGACCCCGGACTGTTGAACAGGCGAAGCTGTACATCGAGCACGAATGGGAAAGAATTCCACCTACAAAGCTTCAACAATGAGTGTCCTCGGTTCCCAAACGTTTATTGATTGATGTTCAAAAAAAAAAAGATGATGCAACACAGTGGTAAACATGACCCTGTCCCAGCTTGTTTGGAACGTGTTGCAGCCATAAAATTCCAAGTTAAATGATTATTTGGTAAAAATAATAAAGTTTATCAGTTTGAACATTAAATATCTTGTCTTTGTACTATATTCAATTAAATATAGGTTGAACATGATTTGCAAATCATTGTATTCTGTTTTTATTTATGTTTAACACGACGCCCCAACTTCATTGGAATTGGGGTTGTATATATGAGTGCATTATTTTCATAAACGCACGTCATTATGTACAGCTGAGGTTTGTCTCTTTCATAATTCCGTAAAGCTCTCCCTCCTCTCCCCACCCTCCTTCCTAGTATAATCTGTTGTGACATACTTTCGTCACATTTTGAAAAGCGATCTCGTAAATGGAGACTGTTTCAAGTGTCCTATTAAATAGTTATCCCACCAGAATCTAAGTTTATAAGACTGGGCTTCTCTGTGTGTGTAGTTTGAAGATGTGTCTTTAACTTCTGTCAGGAAATATCTTCAAGTGGAATAAATGGGAAACATTACGAGGTTGTTCATATGGTAAATGGACTGCAATTATATAAAACATTTCAGAATCCAAATAGAGTCAATGACTTTGGTATTTTCTTCAAATTTAATGTTATCAGAAGCTATCCACTTTTTAAGGTCTAAATGGGTATCATTGGTCAGCTGGGAAACCACTTACATCTTCTGACCGATGGTGGAGTTTTCTTGAAAAAGAAGATCAATGTCAATGTCATAGTTACATGTGGTGATGCACCAGGTCATCCCGCCAACCACCTGCAGAACCAGAGGAAACAAGATGTAAGAAAAGGGAGGTTCAGGACCGGTGGCCTTTTGAGATATCCCAGAATACAGTCCATTCCCAAGGGGCTACACAAAAACTAACACATCATGCCTAGTGACAAAAAAATAAGCCCTGAAAATCATTGAAATAATTTCTCAGCTCATCCTGTGAGTTCTGAATGACTTACCATTTTGAACAGGAATGAGGAATTCCAAACAGAATTCATGGTTTTCTACCAAATTTGAAGCTTACTTTTACTGGGCTCCTCTGACAAGTCAGAAAGTACTCAAGCATCTTTTATTTTATTTTTTTCCCGCCATTTGTTGATGCTCGTTTGCGTAGCCTACCATCAACTGCGCTGAGCTTTCCAATTGTTCGTACTTTTTCATTTGCTGCCCAAGGTGTCAACTCTCAACTGGTCGAAGATCGTCAGACAGTAGATACCATTAAATGTTCGGGGTGACAAACGCTTGGCCGCCGCAACACGCAGCGATATCTCTTACTACCAATCAGAGCAAATCTGTTTTCCATATTCAAATTAGGGAGAACAGTGATCAAATCAGAGCAAAGTTTATTAAAATACTGAAATCCAGCAGTCTCACATTTTGGTCCAACTAGAATAGCTAAATGTATGTGTGTGTGTGTGTGTGTGTGTGTATAAACATAGCAGTACAAACAGTGTGCTTTTTGCTCAGTGTAGTCACTGTGTGACATATGGCCAATCTGATGATCAGTAAGTGGCAAAACATTTGAGTCAGCTCGGTGAAAAACATGGCAAATTTAGCCAGAGAGGAATAACAGTGAAATAGATCATCATCATCACGTACCCAAACAGAAGAGGGTTTTGGTGAAGTGAGATGAAGGAAATATTTTTATCTCACGAGGTTTCTTCATTTTAGTTTGAACAAATTGAACACTTCCAAAACTTGTAGTAGTACAAAGAATGTCTTAGTCCTAGTCAGCTGGCCTAAGCTCAGAAATTCACCCAATGTATTATGATGTCACATCATGCTAAAATGCAAGCTGCTTAAGTGATGCACAAAGGCTGTTAACGCTTCAAAAAATAATAATAATAATACCCCATCTTTTATCCACAATGTGAATTCAAGAAATAAAAACTGTTGGTTATATAAAAAAGGAAACCAATGAGTCCTACATTATTAAGTGAAAGGTCTCTTTTTCTCTTTTGTATTCAAAATTGTTCTTTCACCAAGCAAAAATATAGTTTGTCCAAATAATCGATTGTTTTTATAGACTTTTCAGTAAGATACTAGAGTACTAAAATAGTCATGAGTTGCAGCCCTATATTCAACTCCCCCATTAAATTGTCATATTTTATTGTTTCATAAAATCATTGCTTCGAGTCCCTGTGCGATAAAGCTGCAAAAAATTGCTCCTCAAAGTTCGAAAGTTGCTCCTCAAATGAAGAAAATGATTAGCAAAACTGCTACTCAAAAAAATATATATATTTTGAGCCTTTTGTGTGTGTGTGTGTGTGTGTGTGTGTGTGTGTTCCTGAAGTGCTTCAGCAAATCCATCCATCCTGGAGCCCATCCCAGCTGACTTCGGGCGAAAGGCGGACTACACCCTAAACTGGTTGCCAGTCAGTCTTAGGGCACATATGGACACGGACAAGCATTCGCAATCACATTCACACAGTCACTGAGTGGGAACTGAACCCATGCTGCCCGCACCGAAGTCAGGCGAGTGTAGCACTACACCATCAGTGACTACGCTTCAGCAAATCATTATCCACTAAAGGTTGTCCTGTCCTGTCCTGTCCTGTCTTGGTGCTAGCCAATCAGAAGAAGAGTAGTGCGGGTTATTGTTCCATAAATACAATGGAAACAAGCCTTTTTTTTTCTCCCAGATTCGATCAATTTTCATTGTTGTGGTAACACCGGGCGTACTGCTCACAGAGCAGCTTTGGCCCCGTAGATACAAACAACTCGGACATTTTTGGGAAAGTTAACTATTTATTACATTCGCTAGCCTGTGAGCTCACTAGTTAGTATGCTATGGAGCAAAACAGCTCACTCTGGCTTGCTCAATTGTTGCAACAGCGTTTAAAACAGAGGTCACTAACTCGCGGTCCGCGTATGGACCCAGCAGCGGTCCCAAACGGACCCACACCATATGCAAAAAAGAAAGGTTATGATTCAAGACTTACTGGGTGCTTCTATTTTAAGCGGTGCAACATATTACAGGCTTTACGGTAGTGATGAACCCTACCGATCAATCACGTGCAACTTCCGCCAGCCCATCAGCCCATCAAATCTGCATGGCCGGCGGTAATTACTGAAATCTCTGACTGGGCAGAGACCAGGGGAGAGAGCGAGAGAAAGAGAGCGACAGATAGAGAGAGAGAGAGAGTGTGTGGAAGTTGAGTTAAAGATGGAGAAAGATCAGAAAATGACCGGCAAAGGAGGAGAAAATCTGGAATAAATGCCGCTTAAAATGGAAGAGGCAGAGTCATTGTTGTTTGTACTTTACAAAATACGAAATAAAACTAAAGTTTTGAACAAACACAACTTGTAAAACAGTTCAGTTAAGATTTGTTAAATTAAAATATGTAAAATTGCTTGACACTTAACTGTTGTGTCAAGATGCCAAACAGAAAAGGGGAAACTCAAACTTTATTTTTCTTAGGTTCAGCACTTTGTTTGAACACATCATTTTCTCTTTTTACTTATTTGCTCTTATTGTGAAATGCAGCCCTACTTTTATTTATAAATGAGAGAACATAACACAGTTGTGCTCAGATGTTTGATTACCAGGGCAGAAGTTGTAAGATGTGTCCAATTCTTTATTATACTCTCATATCATTATATCAGTGGCATTCAAAAAAAACAACAACAAAAAAAACGATACTATCTTGAAGGTGTTGGGGGAAATATATTGTTCTAAAGAATTAGCTATCCTGGCAGGCCTAAACATAATATATTGAGAGACAGCAAGCGCAATGGATAACACAAAAATACGGAACAAACTGCAGAAAAGATGAGAGAGTAACAACTGTGATAAAAATCTGCAATATAGCAGGACCGCGAAGCAAGAACCGTGATATAGTGGAGGATTACTAGATCTGTATTCTGTGATGATAAATTGTAGGGACTCATTGTTCCAGGGCTGGGAACTCATTGTTTCCATGATATGTGCTGTCAATGTTACAACTGTAAAACTATCTATATAATGGTTGTTAAGAATACAGTGTTATGTCAGTGAGTGTTAATTGTCACCTAAATAGAGTTTAGACCTTATATGTTTATCCTCCCCCCTATTGTGTGTTTGATGATTTTGCACCATCGCATCGCGACCCATGACCTGCCGCGTTGTCACAACCTTGGGGCAAGTATGTGGCTAATATCTATTACTCGTTGAATTCGAGATTATCTTCACTAAAGCCGTAGAAAGCAATTATATCACTACCGTGCACCACTGTGACAATATTGAATACATTTTGTATGAGTAATTAAAACTCAGTATTACTAACAGAAACTTAAAATGTTTAATCAGTGCATGCATACATCTTATCAAATGTGGATAATCACAATGTTTGAGCAGGTGAATATATGAATGGTTAGAAAAGCAGTGCGCATAGTACATGGGTAGAAGACTTTTACCGATTTATGGGTACGACTTTGGGGGTGCAAATGATACACAAAAGCAAATTTGCATGAGAAATTACAGTAATTCATGTATTTTTATCTATATTAAATGATATTCAAACTATAAGTAGGGTGTTAAATTCACGGCTCAGTCCTATTAAAAGATTTGTTTTTTTGTTGAATCACTGTAAAGTGCTTGGCAACATATTATAAGCATAAATGCCATCTGGCTATATTTCATCCATTTTTTAATTCTCTGCGAAAAACTTTGAGTCACAGGACTGAAATGATGACTTTCAGTACAATAAAACAATGACAACAAAATTAAGTTGCCTGAGATGGGCCAATCCACATTTTGAGTACTTCAACATGTTTAATATTAGATTTAGAGTTTAAAAAAAACAGACACATTTAAGTTTATTTTGAGAGTTCGAAAAAGCAAATGGCACTGATTCGGCAGAATGGCACAATAATATTTTCACAGCACGTTTTGGAAAGGTGACCATTTTTATTGTTAGCAAAAAAATAAGAGTGGATATTTAAAGGACCTCGAAAGAGAATTTCAGATTAGACTTTGCCCCCAGTCAGAAAACTAAAGCACTGTACCTTATCAAAAGGTGACAGCCCTTTGATGCGAGCTCGAAAATATCCAGCAGCTAAAAGAAGCTCAAGGATCTCCGCCAGCTTGATGCACTGCTCTTCATCCTCCCAGGCTTCCACCTAAGAGATAAATACACAAACACATTGTAGGTGACTAGACAGCAGTATGATGTTATGTAACGCCTTTTATTTCGGTGGTACAGCGCTTTCTTTCGACAGCTGTGGAAATTTCAATTTAGAAATGAATTTTACTGGTTGAATCTGAAATGATTAAAAACAATTCTGTCTTCTTGATTTTTACATAAAAAAATATTTTTTTGTCATGATTTCGACCTCAAGACCAAATTATACTGAGTGACTCCCCCCCCCTGGCAGCGGGGTGCCGACCGGTTAACACATCTGCCTCGCCTGTGTGGAGTTTTCATGTTCTCCCTGTGCCTACGTGATTTTCCTCCGGGTACTCTGCTTTTCTCCGATATCCCAAAAACATGCATTGTCGATTAAATGAAGACTCAAAACTGCCCATAGGTGTGAATGTTTGTTTGTCTATATGTGCCCTGAAATTGGCTGGCGACCAAATCCGGGCGTACCCCGACTCTCACCCTGAGTTAGCCGAGATAGACGGAAGCACGGTATGGAAAATGGATGGATTGACTCTTCCCCCAGGATCCAAACTAAAAAACATGACACTGAGATTCATTTCAATAAATTAATGCATGCTTGGCATTCTGAGACAATCGTCAAGCCAATAAAAAATGACCGTGTTAATTTTGGTAAATGTTGTGTTCAACAATTAATTTTTTAACTTCAGATATTGTTGAATATATTTTCAATTATACGTTAATAGGAGTGGTGCTTGCCAAAATAATTGTTGTACACAGATAAGTAACATTTGATCATACAAATGCATTACGGACCATCGTCCTTTCTCTGATCTATTTCGACATACAGTATTAGCAATACCATATTGGGGTAGGATCTGGACTAAAGTTTTGGTTGAAAACCCTTTTCCAGTTGAATAAAACCTGCTGAAAAGCATAAAATTGTACTGATTTTCTTGAATTATTTTAAGATCAACATGACATCCAAGGAGGAAGGCAATGCCTCCTAAACTCGAAATATGCTTTGGAATGGGGAACCATTGACAATTGTCATCTCTTAGCAACTACACACAGACAAAATTGAAAAAAGCCCTATGTTAAAGAAAGAAAATACACACACTTATCACTTCCACTTCTCAATTAACAGTAATAAAAAAAATACTGAAAATTAAACAATAAAAAGCAGACACTGCTTTTAAATTGTGTTTCAACAGAATCATATTTTAAAAACTACTGAAACAGGCCTAGCCGTAAATGATGGTACCCTTAATTTACCTAAAACAAAGAAGTCTTAGCGCAAGGATTTAACGAAACTGCCCGTAATTAACTAATCTGATTATTGTTCGTTGCTTAGGTAACATTACTCATACAATATTAGATTTCACACAGATAAAGGGCTACGGCCCGGTACACACAAAAAGATTTTTCAAATCTGAAAAAGATCTCCCTCTCATCCATCTCCAGTGGCTGCCATTTGTGGTAGTTCAATTGATTGAAATCACTGAAT
The DNA here is from genome assembly GCF_024500275.1 of Phycodurus eques. Classification (NCBI taxonomy): domain Eukaryota; kingdom Metazoa; phylum Chordata; class Actinopteri; order Syngnathiformes; family Syngnathidae; genus Phycodurus; species Phycodurus eques. The sequence continues at coordinate 23,820,039 of NC_084536.1, forward strand.
GTCAGTGATCAGTTGAATGACTTCATGAAGAAGCTGAGCAGACTTATTGATAGTGTGTGTGTGAGAGAGAGAGATATTACAGCATGATGCATGTTTTACAGTTATTTATGACCATAAAATAGGGCTTAGTACAGTTGCAATATCCACTGCCAAAACAACAATAGAAAAACATCTGCAACATATTGCAGGTGTTTTCTCAAGTTAGAAGTGGTCTGAAATTTACAATTTAGACTATGCTGCATGACAAAGCTGTTGTTTTTTGCGTTCTGGAAACACTCTATTTTTCTGCTCCAAAATAAGTCACTGATTGGAAGTGTTTGGGTACGGTCATGTGACTGCATTGTGCCATCTGATTGGTAAATTGGAGTGTCAAATGGCACTCGTGTTCATATTGGATCGGCAAAAAGGCGCCCTATCCGGAAGTTGAAGATGAAGTCTAAAAATAAATCATGGACGCAACAATAGATAAATAAAAGTAGTGAGAAGCATGTCAATCATTGTAACAGAGTAAAGGTATTGACTCTTCTTCACATAAATACTCTAGTAAAAGTAAGAAGTACTACTCTGACGGGAAGTATTTATCCAAAATGTTACTTGAGTAAATGTAACGGAATAAATGTAGCACGTCACTACCCACCTCTGGCAAACGCACAGTTGTTGCGGTGGGCTAACAGCTAAGGTAAACGCTAACCCCTGCAGAACACTGCTCCTACTAGGGCTGAGAAAAAATAGGCTCTGCCGAGAAAAAAATAAGTAAATAAAGAAATGTTGGCCTCCGGAGCCCATGTTTCAAACGTACATTTATTGCAACAGACAAGACTGTTGGGCCAGTGACAAACTTTGCCAAAGCTGACAGAGGAGCATCTGTAATTGATTTTTAAGACACTGTTAGATGTGTAATGTGCATATAACATATGTGAGTGAGTAGTTTGCGTTTAGTTTTTTTTTTTTTTTTTTTTTTTTTTTAAACGAAAATGGTACTCACAAGTGCGCTAATGCTAATTGACATTGCTAACCATCTAGCATTTAACATTTTGTTGTCTCAAATTCTGTACACCAAATTTATACCATACACTCAGTACCAACATATGCAATTTATGGATCGAAGTCCATCCCTCATGAATTGGAATAAAATGCATGTTAGTAGTAAAAAATAAAAACTTAAAAATGTATTTTTTTGAATTCATAGTGTAGGAGGGCAAATATTATTTGATTACTCGATCAATAATTAATAGGATAATCAATACTAAAAATATTTGATAGTGACAGCCCTAGCTCTTTCACATTTTCCTTTGCAACATTTGCTCACTGGATAATAAATTAGATCACCTACAAATGGAATTAGTATCAAAACACACAACGGCGCGAGTCCATATCCACTCATGACGCGCATCTGCCGGCTTGCTCAGCAACAACACCCTGGCGTCTGCGGTCATGAAGTCCTTTGAACGCCTCGTGTTTGGACTGCTTCAAGAGTGTCACAGGACCCCTGCTGGACCCCCTGCGGTTTTCCTACCGAGAAACAGTCTGTGGATGACACAGTCACCATGTGACTGCACTTCATCCAAGAACACCTGAACGGCACAGGGATTTACGCAAGAATCCTGTTCGTGGACAGCTCTGCGTTCAACACAATCATTCCGAAACTACTGCCATCTGCTGGTGGAGTAACACCTTCCTCACAGGCAGGACACAGCAGGTGAGGCTGGAGGACACCACCTCATCCAAACATAACATCAGCACCGGCCTCCCCCCAAGGATGCGTCCTCTCTCCACTAATCTTCTCTCTCTACACGAACGACTGTACCTCAACGCGCGCGGCTGTCAAACTCCTGAAGTTTGCAGACGACATTACAGTCACCGGCCGCATTGAAGACGGCGATGAGACTGCGTATCGAAAGGAACTAGAGCGGCTGGAGCTTCGATGCGGCCGACGCAACCCGGAGCTGAACACGCTCAAGACTGTAGAGATGATCGCGGACTTGAGAAAGCATCCTTCGCCACAACTGCCCCTCACGTTGTCCAACTGCCCTGTGTCAACCGTCAAGACCTGCAAGTTCCTGGGAACTCGTGTCTCGCAGGATCTGCAGTCAACATCAACTCCATCCTCAAAAAAAGCCCAGCAGAGGATGTACTTCCTGTAGCTTTTGAGGAAGCACGGCCTGCCACGTTGTTTTTTATGGGGATCAGATGTTGTAGAGCAATCTATGAGGGGGTTCAAAGTGCAATTAAAATCCCCACCTTTAATATTTCGGCCACACAATGAGGACAAGGCTGTCCTCATTAGGACCATAAATGCTGACTAAATTCAGTGTTGGGCAAAAGATCTTACCCTGAGCAACTACAAACATTTCACGGGGGTCATAAATAGTATTGGTAAGCTGAAAAGGAATTGTTTTGTGGATAAGAATTTGTACCCACCGCCATTTGACTGATTATTAAATTGCATGCCTTCTGAACTGACAATAACAACCACTCAAAATTACGTTACTAAATAAGTTCCAGCAGCTCAGTCCGCTGTACAGCACGCCATTTGCAAAATGATGTTATTCCAGACAAACACAATCCAAATCGTTGAACGGTAAACCCTTGAGGCATAGCTGAGACTACATTTCGTGCAGCTCCCAGCAACTCGTGAATGAGTTTTCCACATCCAATATTGCGGCGATGCCGACGTCCCATTCGACTTTTCTTTTCAATGGCCTGGATGCAGTGCTTTTTTTCGTGAGGTTGACGGGCAGATTTTTGACTCTTTTCAGTACCAGTGCTTTCTTATCTTTCTCGTCCGTCGTCGCAGCACTGACCAAAAGGTTTCGGTCCGTTCCGTTCAGACTTACCACACGTGACGCTTCAAAATCACTATTCCCAAATGTAGAATTTAAACACTGACTTATTTTCTTTTTGAGTGACAGGATTTTCAATGATTTCTATATCAGTTTAGGGGGCGCTGAGAAACGCTAGCCTGTCTGCTTCACCATTTTACCATCCGTGGTGAGAATAATCTTACCTGAATAATGTTGACGCCTTGATCGAACTGGCCATGTCTTGCTCGATGAAAAACAGAGACGGTCGCTGCCATGTTGACTGAGGCGTGACATGTCACATGATGGTTCTTCTTCTTCTTCTTCTTTTTGTTTCTTGATCTGTGGCATCTAAGGTATACTGTGCATTACCGCTGCCTACTGTGCTGGAGTATAGGTCTCATAGACATGAGTCCCCAGCGAGAACGTGCCTACGTGGCGGCCATGTTAGTGAGGTCAACGTTCTCATTGAAGGTAATCGATGGACACAGAAATGAAAAATAGCGCGCAAACACACCAAAAACCCTTGAAAGGGCTTCCCAGTTCCCTTGTCATAATTGTACGCCATTTAACGCAACCATTTGCAGCACAATGTACCGGTATCCTTGGTCTTTTGGTTTTCTTGCAAACTCATGGAATGTGCTGATGACTCTAACCTCCCGAGCTGAGCCTCAACCTTGCCACGGAGCCAAAAATTGGTGTCTTCTTCGTCTTCTTTGGTGTTTCTGGTAGTGTAAACACTACATGGCGAATTACTACCGCTTAGGTTATGTTCACACTGCAGATTTATTTTGCCTAATGTGATGTACAGAGGTTTGTGTGTCCCAATGATCCGAAGAGCTAAGTTGTCTGGGGCTCTATGCCCCTGGCAGGGTCACCCATGACAAACAAGTCCGAGGTGAGGGACCAGACAAAGCACGGCTCCAAAACCCCCATATGATGAGCAAACTTATTGGATCGCGTTTTCACTTGCCCGGACGCAGGTCACCGGGGCCCCCCTTTGGAGCCAGGCCTGGAGGTGGGACTCGAAGGCGAGCGCCTGGTGGGCGGGCCTGCACCCATGAGTCCTGGCCGGGCACAGCCCGAAAGGGTATCGTGGGTCCCGCTTCCCATGGGCCCACCACCTGTGGGAGGGGCCATAGGGGTCGGGTGCATTGTAAGCTGGGCAGTGACCAAAGGCAGGGACCTTGGCGATCCGATCCCCAGCTACAGAAGCTGGCTCTAGGGACGTGGAATGTCACCTCTCTGGCAAGGAAGGAGCCCGAGCTTGTGTGCGAGGTCGAGAAGTTCCGACTACATATAGTCGGGCTCGCCTCCACACACAGCTTGGGCTCTGGTACCAGTCCTCTCGAGAGCGGTTGGACTCTCTTCCACTCTGGAGTTGCCCACGATGAGAGGAGCCGAGCAGGTGTGGGTATACTTATTGCCCCGGTGGACAAGAGGGTAGCCTCCCTCTGCCTTCTGGTGTGGGGACAGGTCCTGCCTGTTGTTTGTGACGATGCACCAAACAGCAGTTCAGAGTACCCACCCTTTTTGGAGTCCTTGGAGGGAGTGCTGGAGAGCGCTCCCGCTGGGGACTCCATCGTTCTGCTTGGGGACTTCAATGCTCACATGGGCAATGACAGTGAGACCTGGAGGGGCGTGACTGGGAGGAACGGGCCCCTCGAGCAGTTCAATGATCGACTTTGTGGTCGTGTCATCAGACTTGCGGCCGCAGGTCTTGAACACTCAGGTGAAGAGAGGGGCGGAGGTGTCAACTGATCACCACCTGGTTGTGAGTTGGCACCGATGGTGGGTAAGATGCCGGTGCGACGTGGCAGGCCCAAACATATTGTGAGGGTCTGCTGGGAAAATCCCCTGTCATAAGGAGTTTCAACTCCCACCTTCGATAGAACTTTGCTCATGTTCCAGGGGAGGCGGGTGACATTGAGTCCGAGTGGACCATGTTCCGCGCCTCCATTGCTGAGGCGGCCAACCAGAACTGTGGCCGTAAGGTAGTCGGTGCCTGTTGGTATACACCAGCAGTGAGGATTGCCGTCAAACTGAAGAAGGTGTCCTATTGGGTCTTTTTGGCCTGAGGGACTCCTGAGGCAGGTGATGGGTACCGGCTGTCCAAGCGGAATGCAGCTTTGGTGGTTGCTGAGGCAAAAACATGGGAGGAGTTCGACGAGGCCATGGAGAACGATTTCCGAACGGATTTGAGGAAATTCTGATCCACCTTCGAGGAAATTCTGATCCACCCTCCGGCGTCTCAGGAGGGGGAAGCAGTGCACCATCAACACTGTGTATAGTGGGGATGGGGCGCTGCTGACCTCGACTCGGGACGTTGTGTCTCGGTGGGGAGAATACTTTGAAGACCTCCTCAATTCCACTGACATGCCTTCCCATGAGGAAGCAGAGTTTGGGATCTCTGAGGCGGGCTTTCCTGTCTTTGGGGTTGAGGTCACCGAGGGGGTTAAAAAGCTCCTCGGTGGCAAGGCCCCGGGGGTGGATGAGATTCGCCCAGAGTTCCTAAAGGCTCTGGATGTTGTGGGGCTGTCCTGGTTGACACGCCTCTGCAACATTGCGTGGACATCAGGCACAGTGCCTCTGGATTGGTAGACTGGGGTGGTGGTCCCCCCTTTTAAAAAGGGGGATCTGAGGGTGTGTTCCAACTACAGGGGGATCACACTCCTCAGCCTCCCTGGTAAGGTCAATTCAGGGGTCCTGGAGAGGAGGGTCCATCTGGAAGTCGAATCTCGTATTCAGGAGGAGCGGTGTGGTTTTTCTCCTGGCTGTGGAACAGTGGACCAGCTCGACAGGGTCCTTGAGGTTGCATGGGAGTTTGCCCAGCCAGTCTACATGTGTTTTGTGGGCTTCGAGGAGGCGTTCGACTGTGTCCCTCGAGGAGTTCTGTGGGGGGTGCTTCGGGAGTATGGGGTGCGAACCCTCTGATACGGGCTGTTCGGTCCATGTACGACCAGTGTCAGAGTTTGGTGCGCATTGCTGGCAGTAAGTCAGACTGAGAAATGGGTTTCCTCCGCCGGGTGTCCGGGCTCTCCCTCAGAGATAGGGTGAGAAGCTTGGTCATCCGGGAGGAGCTCAGAGTAGAGCTGCTGCTCCTCCGCATTGAGAGGACGCAGATGAGGTGGCTCGGGCATCTGATAAGGATGGTCTCCTCCCGGTGGGAGGAGACCATCCTTATCGGGGACAACCCAGAGACCGGGGACGACCCAGGACACGCTGGAGAGACTATGTCTCTCGGCTGTCCTGGGAACGCCTCGGGATCCCCTTGGCAGAGCTGGAAGAAATGGCTGGGGAGCAGGGAAGTCTGGGCCTGCTGAGGCTGCTGCCCCCGTGACCCGACTTCAGATAAGCGGAGGAAAATGGATGGATGGATGGATGGTGACGTACAGTATATGATTTTTTTTAATGTTAATATGAACAGGACAATTGAGATTTTGTTTCATCTCCGACCTAGGCCTCTTTTGTATGTGGATATAAATTGGATATGTATCGAACGCGAGTGGATTATGTACGCTCACGGGCCGCGCATCCGACCCATGTCATCAAAAGACGACAAACGCCACAAAATGTCAACGAAGGAAAAAGCAATAGAAAACAGTCAGTGGTGAAAAGAAGATGCTGTAGTACTGATAAATATAATAAACTGTTGGCTCCAGTTGCACAAAAGCCTTGAAATCACCACAAATGCGTCATGACAGGACCTATGCAAGGGGCCTTATTTACTTCCGCCAACACGGCACCGAGTGTTTGCACGCATGCGCACTGTTATGTCATGTTTTGTGCAAAGGTGATCTTTCATAATATACACCTGCCCCGGTTCCACAACAACAATTCTGGCTGTCCTCACTGCCAGTGACTTTGGGCTGGCCTCGGTTTGGTAGTCGGGAACTTCTTCACCAAACAGAATGATGTGGTGTCTGCCGAAATCAAGGCAGGGCTTCAGCTTGAACGAGGAAGGGGTGCCCGAGCAGTTCACGATGAAATCAACGTTAACTTGACGGTTACTGATATTGACGGGTATCTGGTCCACAGGTATGCTAGCACAGGCACATCCTCAGGTCCCACACCCATCAAAGTCTCAACAGTCGAAGGCTGAAGGGGAGGCCTCATGTCTGGGTGGATGACTTTGTAATGATGTAGCGACAGCACACTCCTTCAGGAAGCACTGTCCAAGACAGCACACACTTTTAGCTCGTAGAGGCGCATGGCTATACACATTTGACTGTTCTGGGCCTTGAGATGGAGCACTATTGGTTCGGGACTGTCGCAAAGGGTACTGCGCAATGGAGATGTCATGAACGGAACAGAGGATAGGACCGAAAAATGCACGACTCCAAAACAAATGGACAGTTTAAAAAAAGAGAGGTTTCATATACGGGCAGAGGTCAGTACACAGGCAGGCAATCCGAAAAAGGCAACAGTATCCAAAAACATGAGGCAAAAAGGCGAGGTCAATAATCGGAACAGGGTCTCGTCTTACTGTGAGTTTTTGACGTGGAAACAAGGAATGCTGGAACTTGACGACAGGGTACAACGAACTGGCGACGAGAAAAATGAGACACGAGGTTAAATGCAAGGTATAATTGCATACACACCCGCTCAGGAGCAGGTGTGTATGAAACAGGGGGAAGACAAAAACCGGAACACACACCCATGACAGGTGAGGCATTTTTGGTTTTGTGAGGGGAAGGACACTGCTTCTGGATATGGTCCTAGCCTTGACAGTTATGGCAGCGAACTCTGCTCTTCTTGAAGTCTCTGCGTTGGTTTAGTGTTGGGTGTGTGAATGGGACACACCGACTGGAGGAGAGACCAGTTGGAGAAGCAACATCTATGGCAACGTCATCTTTCTCTCGCACGACAGCACGACAGTGGGGCCAATTATATATTACTCGTCCACTCACTGTAGTAGTCTCGCCACGCTGCACTATTTGCATATCTGTTGTTGACCGATACTGGCCACTCATGCCAGAGTAGCATCTGCTCCATTTGCACACAGACTGAAGAGTATCTGCAACATTTGCACAATCAACATTGTCCCAGATTATCGCACTACTCGTCACTTTAAACCACATCCACTCCTTGAAGTCTCAGCGCCCTTTGCACAATGGTCATTGCACCGGACTATTGCAATACGAGTCATTCGAACTGCTCGAGGACTCTGCATCTTTTTGCACAATTGTCAAAAAAAAAGAAAAAATGTACCGGCATTACCAGACAACTAGCAACCCTTTATTGCTCAGTGCCTGTTTTTTTTTTGTCAATGTCTTTCTGTCTCCAAAGTGTTCTCTGTCAATTGACTGTCTGTTGTCGTACTAGAGCGGCTCCAACTACCGGAGACAAATTCCTTGTGTATTTTTTTGGACATAATTGGCAAATAAAGATGATTCTGATTCCCATTTGGTGATTGGCAATTGTATTGATTTAGTACATGAAATTAATTGATACATTTTTGAGAGATTTATTTTACTTTGCGGGAGAAGCGTCACAATTTTCTTGACAAACTCTGGCAGTTCGAGGGTGCTCTGGAGTGTTGGTATTCTTTTTTTTTATTGCTGCTTTTAATTTATTGTATTGAAGAAGTTTTCCGCGTGTTATTTGGAATTCTTGGAACAGTTCCTCACATGTCCTAAAATCATTATTGTTAAATAGTTGTTGTAGGTGGTCAATTCCATGTTGTTCCCATGTACTAAAATGAAGGGGTATATGATTAATTTCGAAATCTGGATTATGCCAGATTGGGGAGAGCATACTGGCAGCGAATTGAGATCCTGTCGATTCTGAATTTTGCCATCAAGCCGTTAAGGTGGATGCGATTATTGGGTTCTTGAAGCATTTATGGCGTTTAAGAGTTTTGGGAGTTTGATGTTGTTGCAGTCTATTTGTTCCAATTCAAGCCAAGAATCATACTCCTCATTGTGGTACAACCATTTGATGAGGTATTGTAATTGGTCAGCTAAATAAGAGTATTTAAAGTTGGGAGCATCTCGGCCTCTCTCCTGTTTACTTTTCTGAAGAGTGGCTCGAGTAATTCTATTTTTCTTTTTTTTTTTTTTTTTAATAAAAATTGTTCTCCCCGTGCCTGCATGGGTTTTCTCCGGGCACTCCGGTTTCCTCCCACATCCCAAAAGCATGCATGGTAGGTTGATTGAAAACTCTTAATTACCCGTACGAGTGAATGTGAGTGTGAATGATTGTTTGTTTATGTGTGCCATGCGATTGGCTGGCAACCAGTCCAGGGTGTACCCTGGACTGGTTGATAGATCAGAATCAGAATCATCAGAATCAGAATCAGAATCATCAGATAGCTGGGATAGGCTCCAGCACTCCCGCGACCCTAGTGAGGAGAAGAGGCTCAGAAAATGGATGGATGGATGGACATTGTACATCAGTACAAAAGTAACAACTGTAATAAAAATCTGCCATATAGTATGACCGGGCGGCACAGTGGTCGACTGGTTAGCGCATCTGCCTCACAGTTCTGAGGACTGGGGTTCACATCCTGGTTCCGCCTGTGTGGAGTTTGCATGTTCTCCCCATGCCTGCGTGGGTTTTCTCCGGGTACTCCGATTTCCTCCCACATCCCAAAAAATGTGGCAGGTTGATTGAAGACCCTAAATAGGTGTGAATGTGAGTGTGAATGGTTGGTTCTATGTGCCCTGCGATTGGCTGGCGACCAGTTCAGGGTGTACCGTGCCTCACGCCCAAAGATAGCTGTGATAGGCTCCAGCACGCCCGCGACCCTAGTGAGGAGAAGCGGTACAGAAAATGGATGGATGGATAGCAGGACCGTGATGCAAGAACCGTGATATAGCGGAGGATTACTGTATCTGCATTCTGTGATAAATTGTAGGGACTCGTTTTTCCAAGACTGGGACTTACTGTTTCCATGACATTTGCATCCCGGGACTCACATTGTCTCAAGTGTAAAATGATCTATGCATATAAAAGTATTTATTGTCCCTTATATTTGTAGTCATATTTATATTCATAACAGCGCCTCATATTTTGTAACGATCATGTCATCATCACTTTGATGTTTGCACATTGTTTCAGCTCAACACTCAAGTCTGTTCAATAGTCTCACTCCATTATTTGATGTACAGATTGTTTGATTGTGGTTCTGCATTTTTAAATTCTAAAATTTGTCTTATCTCTTCATTTATACCTTCCTCTGAAGTTGAAGTGGAGGCGCCTACGAGAGCTGCGGAACACCCGGATCGATGCAGTGGTGTTGATCATAATGGAGGCGTGTTTCCACACATGTGCAGGGGTGGTTCAGATATCTGTCAGGAACACCCAAATGGATGCCCAAAACAGGCAGATGAAAATGAGTAGAGGACACACCGCAAATGTCATGAATCCATGCTGTGAAATGATCTTGCTCGTTCTTAAAATGTTCATAATAAATAGGTATCAATAATGCACTGCTGTCATTACTTTTTTCCCCTGCCAATAAATAAGTGTTTTCCTCAGTTGTTTCTGCGATTGTCTGGGAACCGGTTCAGGGTGTACCCCGCCTAAACCGCCAAGCAAGCACACGCTGAGCCTCATTTGCATTGAGAAACGCCTCCAATTGACCATATATGGAAGCAACAATCCCTTTAAAGATGTGGGGATTTCACTTTCATTCATTCATTTTCCGTACCACTTACCCTCACTCGGGTCGTGTGGGCGTGCTGGAGCCTATCCCAACTATCTTCGGGCGAGAGGCGAGGTACAACCTGAACTGGTCATCAGCCAATTGCAGGGCTCATATAAACAAGCAACCATTGTCACTCACATTCACACCTGCGGGCAATTTAGAGTCTTCAATTAACCTACCATGCATGTTTTTTGGGATGTGAGAGGAAACCGAAGTACCCAGAGAAAACCCACAGGGAGAACATGCAAACTCCACACAGGCGGGGCCAGGGATTGAACCCCGGCCCTCCGAACTGTGATGCAGATGTGTTAACCAGTCGGCCACCGTGGGGATTTCACTTCCCTTTCCAAAAGGGGAGGGCGGAGAAAATGAGTCTCTCTGTGAGAATGACATTATTTAACCCAGCTCAAATTTTACTTTATGGGTTACAGAAAAAAATAATTGTTTGGAACACTTAGTGTACTTAGTGTTGCTTAGTATATAACCCATGGGTGAAACTGGTGTCTGGGACAAACCTTTTTCTGACTTTTCAGGGGGTGCTACTGAGAGAGGGGGTCTTACCCTATGTACATTTCCACCAGGATTGGTGAGGTTTCGGCATGATGTTCAGGACCCCAAAAGGCGATTTGAAATGTAAGAATTAGAATATTAAACACAGCAATTCCATGACAGCCTGGTGCTTGTGCCCAAATACATACAAATGTAAAAAAAAAAAAACAATAATTAATATAAACCCATATTTTTAAATTAAATATCAAAGATAGATGTTTATATACATATGGTGCAGGAATGGGGTCTCTAAATCATGAGATAATTGTTGCCTGGTCAAGACGTTTTTTTTTAATGTATTTGACTTGTTTTAAATCCCAGTTTGTTGGTAGCATATGGTCACTATTTTATGGTGCCCTTTACAGCAACTTGTATGTGCTATATTTTTCTTCTCCTGGATACTGGATATGTGAGTATGTAATCCTACCTCCGGAGTGAGGAGGTGCAGGTTCATTTGATCCTGACTCCAGCACCCACCTGGCTCAGGTGTCTATCTCCCACGCCCAGTGGGAGGATAGGCCGATAATAGGGCAGATAGGGAAAGACAGAGAAGAAAACAAATGGCGAACAGAGCCAGAAGCAGGGTACCGTTCACTTTGGCTTATGTCACAATGACGAAGAGCTATGCCGAGATCAGTAAGTTCGGACAATATTTAATCCAACCCAAAGTGTTCAGCTTTTTCTTTTGTTTTCTTGAACATTCCTGGTGGTTTATGTCTCCCCATTACTTTTCTACTGGCATATTCACCATCTGACGCTATATTATTGGTCAAAACCTATCCCTCTTTATCTGATTTCTCTTTTTTACAGATCCTGCAAACAACACCAATGTGAATGAAACCCCAACTCCCTCAACAGTAAGAACATTGAATACACTGTTATATTAACAAGTGCTGTAATAATATAGCTAAAATCACAAAAAAAACCTACTACGATTACAACTATTATTATACTGGTATTAATACATCAGACTTTGGTTTGAAAGTGTAACTCTTTGTACTTTTTCCATTATTGCCTGATGTTTCCTTTTTTGATCGCACTCGTTACTTATAACAGAGTTGGTTAGATGAAAAAGAGGATAATTTTAAAGCAAACATGATGTGCTACGAACAAGGAAGCACGGGCTAATTTTCTGGACAACAGTAGGCATAAAAAGTAAAGCTATTTTTCTTATGTTATTGTTTCATAAACCTGTGCTTTACAGTGTGTGTGTGTGTGGATATATATATATATATATATATATATATATATATATATATATATATATATATATATATATATATATTCATTCATTCATTCATCTTCCATTCCGCTTATCCTCACTCGGGTCGCGGGTGTGCTGGAGCCTATCCCAGCTATCTTCAGGCGAGAAGAGGGGTACACACTGAACTGGTCGCCAGCCAATCACAGGGCACATTTTATACTGTATCCCCAAAACAGCGGTATTGCTGCAGCTGGTTAAGCATTTGCTGGGATGGAAACCGCTCGCCCAATCGATTACGACGCAACGCTCAGACCAGCATAGCAACTACGCCGTAGCTTTGGGAGGGTCGCGGGGCAGCGAGTTGTTTCTGCATCTCCCCCAGCGGAGCCTTTCGGTCACATGGACCAGTCAGCCATCAGTGTATTTTTTGTGACGTACCCACATGGTCACGCGATCCGATCGGGTGCGCTGATACTCTTAATGAGGAAGTGGAGCACTGTCGTTTGGCAGTATATATACGTGTGTGTGTGTGTGTGTGTGTGTGTATTTATATATATATATATATATATATATATATATATATATATATATATATATATATATATATATATACACATACAAATATACACACAGCGACTGAAATAAGTATTTAGCACGTCACCATTTTTCTCAATATATTTCCAAAGGTGTTATTGAATATAACAACTAAATGTTATAGAATTAGCAGGTACGGTTGTCACAAGGGGCGGCGTGGTGAAGACTGGTTATCACATCTGCCTCACAGTTCTGAGGACCAGGGTTCAAATCCCGGCCCCGCCTGTGTGGAGTTTGCATGATCTCCTCGTGCCTGCGTGGGTTTTTCTGGGCACTCCAATTTCCTCCCACATCCCAAAAACATGCATGGTTGGTTGATTGAAGACTCTAAATTGCCCGTAGGTGTGCATGTGAGTGCGAATGGTTGTTTGTTTGTATGTGCCCTGCGATTGGCTGGAAACCAGTTCAGTGGTGTACCCCGCCTCCTGCCCGATGACAGCTGGGATAGACTCCAGCACGCCCGCGACCCTAGTGAGGAGAAGCGGCTCAGAAAATGGATGGATGGATGGATGGATTCCATGAGTTTGCTGTTATTGGGAGTTTTGTTGATTTTGTTCAGTTGATAGAGTCATCTGATAATTGTGAAAATGTTTTAATAAAATTGAAGACTGCTTGAAGAGATGACTTGGGTTTTTGTTACTCAAGAAGAAAAAATCAGCATACAAATAGATTTTTTGTTCTGTCACTGGCGAGCAGATACCTTCAGTACTAGCAAAAATGGAAAAGAATGAAACAAAATACGAGTTTTGACAATTCATAGCAACAACAACTTAGGAGAAGTACTTATCAAGAAGAGCCAGGGCGTGACGTTGGCATCACGAAACAGTTGATCGTCGACGTAGACCTTGTCGACGACCAACCACGCTTGTTTGCCTTTCTCACGCTGGTTCTTCAACAATAGGTACAAGACTTTACGCCTCTTGTTGATTTCATTGGGAAACTCGTCGTTCATTCCAAACAATGTCCCTTTGACCTCATGACCTTTTGATTCAAACTTTGCAATGATGGGATGTGGACGGTTTCCTGGGCGTGGGCCTCCTAATCGATGAACATGTTGAAAGGTCATCTTGTTGACTGTCTTGCTGTATGTTGAGCGCAGACGTCATGAACTTTTTAATCTGCGCCTTGGGGTCTTTCGGTACGTTTTTTGGAATGCCTGAGAAAATGAGGTTGTAACGGATACTTCGTGATTGAATGGACAGCGAGCTTTCTTTCATGATTTTATGTTCCAATGTGAGAGTTTGAAATTCCGCTGACGTTGAAATCATGTTTAATCGGAGCGCAGCATTATTTAATTTTAGCTCCTTGACCTGTTGCTGTGTGAACTCCAAGATGTTTTTGAGCTCGGTGATCTCTTGGCGAAGCATGTCGAGTGTAATTGAAATTTTTTTGTCGATTAGGAAGAGGACACTGGCCTGTCTCTGTTGAGTCAAGTAAATCATGTCGAAGTCGACAAATCTGCCTTTTTCCTCTTCAGCGGCTGCTCAACGCAAGAGCTGGGATTGACAGACGATGACAGACCAATTGGTGTTGATGTAGCTGTGAGAATCTCACATGGCTGTTAGCGAAGCTGGTGAAGGCGAAAAGCGAAAAAAAACTGCAGCTGAAAAGGAAAAATTTGTCTTGTCAGAGCTGCTTTTTCCGGCTCTTTTCAAGAGACGCCGCCATGTTTTCGTCTTCGCAAAGCACGCAGTCTCGCGTTGTCACAGCATACTTGCGTTTCCAGCACAGTTCAACAGCAGTTGATGACAGAAACGTTGTAAGAGCTGTGAAGAAACATCCAAATACAAGTCAGTGACATCACTTCTATCCTCCACAGGGCAGGGGTTAAGGTATCACAATCCACTGTTTGATGAAACCTTCAAGAGAACAGAAATACAGGCCATACCACAAGATGCAAACCACTCATCAGCAAAAAGAATCTGAAGGCCAGATTGGATTTTGCAAAGTGCAAAGATGAGCCACAAAAGTTTTGGAACAAAGTTTAATGGACTGATGAGACCAAGATTAACCTCTACCAAAGTGATGGAAAAGCCAAAGTATGGAGAAAGAAAGGATCTGCTTATGATCCAAAACACAAGCTCATCTGTGAACCATGGTGGAGGTAATGTCTTGGCTTGGGCTTGTGTGACTGCTTCTGGAATGGGCTCACTAGTCTAGGTTGATGATTTAACTCACGATGCTAGCAGCAGAATTAAGTCTGAAGTCTACAAAACCATTGTACGTGGCAATTTACAGAAAAATGCATCAAAACTAATTGGCAGAAGCTTCATCATGCAACAAGACAGTGACCCAAAACACACTTCCAGCACAACAAAGGACTCGGGAAAAAGTGGTAGATCTTAGACTGGCAAAGTCAATCACCGGACCTTAACCCAATAGAGCAAGCATTTTACCTCCTGAAGAGGAGACTGAAGGGAGAAACTCCCAGAGACAAACAAGACCTGAAAGAGGCTGCAGTAAAGGTCTGGAAAATCATTTCAAATGAAGAATGCAACAGTCTGGTGAAGTCAATGTGTCACAGGCTTGATGCAGTTATTGAAAGTAAGGGTTATGCCACCAACTATTAAATGTAATAAAACATGTCTGTTCCAATACCTTTGCTCACGTGAAAAGTGTGTGGCTCCAAACAAAGGTGCTCTGTCCTGAGTTATTACAGATGTAAATACCATGAAAATAAAAGCTGGAATGCTGAACTTTTTGTCTTTTTGGTATACAACAAAAATAAAGGAGTTGACCTTGCCGTTCCAATACTTCTGGGGACTATATATATATATATATATATATATATATATATATATATATACACACACATACACACACACACACACACACACACAAACATACAGACCCATCCATCCATCCATTTTCTGAGGCGCTTCTCCTCACTAGGGTCGCGGGCGTGCTGGAGCCTATCCCAGCTATCATCGGGCAGGAGGCGGGGTACACCCTTAACTGGTTGCCAGCCAATCGCAGGGCACATACAAACAAACAACCATTCACACTCACATTCACACCTATGGGCAATTTTAGAGTTTCCAATTAACGGAGGAAACTCTTTTCGGCCGCTTGTATCAGGGATCTTGTTCTTTCGGTCACGACCCACAGCTCGTAACCATAGGTGAGGCTAGGAAGATAGATCGACCGGTAAATTTAGAGCCACAGTAAAACCCACTGCAGCTCAGCTCTCAGGAGCAGGTGTGTACGAGACAGGGGGAAGAGAACAACCCTAACACACACCCATGACAGTTTAGTTGTCTCCACAGATTCAGCATGAGAGCAGGGAGGACAAAGACGATTTTCCCCATCTGTCTGGCAAGTAAATTTTGAGGAGGTTAATTTATTTGCATTCTGTCTCCTAATTCAGGTTGATTGACTAGTTAATCCTTCCTGGAGCCATAGCAGACAGAAGAACCTGTGAAGTCCTTCTATGCCCCAGAGCCCAAAATTGCAGGGAGATGGTACCAAGATGTTTATGACAGGACACAGGCGTCCCAGCTGGGGGGCCAGCTTTACGATTGGGCGCGTGTGCGAGTTTAGGATCGACGGAGGATGGATGAACGCTTAGGAAGAAATGGTGGATGTCTCGTGGGGTACAGAGTATGGCCAATACAGGAATGTCTAGTGCAATAATGTCGAGAATTTTCACATGATATGGTAGTAAGTACAATGCAGCCCTATGGGGGGCACAAGTCAGTGCAAACTGTAGGCCGGTCCCAAGCCCGGATAAATGCAGAGGGTTGTGTCAGGAAGGGCATCCGGCTTAAAACCTTGCCAAACAAATATGAGAGTTCATCCAAAGAATTCCATACCGGATCGGTCGTGGCCCGGGTTAACAACGTCCGCCACCGGCGCCGTCAACCTGCGGGGCGCCGTTGGAAATTCAGCAACTGTGGGTCGAAGTCAAAGAAGAAGAGGTGGAAAACGGGTTCTTCGGCAGAAAGAGAAGAGGAAAACACAGAGCCTAGAACTGAATGTGGGGACTTTGAATGTTGGGACTATGACAGGAAAATCTCGGGAGTTGGTTGACATGATGTGTGTTGTGCAGCTTTTCGGGAAGAGGTGATACAGGCTCTCGGTGGACGGGAGGAGCTTCCAGAAGACTGGACCACTGCAGCCAAGGTGATCAGAGAAGCAGGCAGGAAAGTACTTGGTGTATCTTCTGGCAGGAAAGGAGAGAAGGAGACTTGGTGGTGGTACTGCATGCGGAAGTCTGGAGTGGCAGAGAAGTATGTTAGAATAATACAGGACATGTACGAGGGCAGCAGAACAGCGGTAAGGTGTTCTGTAGGTGTGACAGAAGAATTTAAGGTGGACGTGGGACTGCATCAGGGATCAGCCCTGAGCCCCTTCCTTTTTGCTGTGGTGATGGATAGGCTGACAGATGAGGTTAGACTGGAATCCCCGTGGACCATGATGTTTGCAGATGGCATTGTAATCTGCAATGAAAGAAGGGAGCAGCTGGAGGAACGGTTAGAAAGATGGAGGCATGCACTGGAAAGAAGAGGAATGAAGATTAGCCGAAGTAAAACAGAATATATGTGCATGAATGAGAGGGGTGGTGGGGGAAGAATGAGGCTACAGGGAGAAGAGATAGCAAGGGTAGAGGACTTTAAATACTTGGGGTCAACCGTCCAGAGCAATGGTGAGTGTGGTCAGGAAGTGATGAAATGGGTCCAAGCAGGTTGAAACGGGTGGAGGAAGGTGTCAGGTGTGTTATGTGACAGAAGAGTCTCTGCTAGGATGAAGGGCAAAGTTTATAAAACAGTGGTGAGGCCAGCCATGATGTATGGATTAGAGATAGTGGCACTGAAGAGACAACAGGAAGCAGAGCTGGAGGTGGCGGAAATAAAGATGTTGAGGTTCGCTCTTGGAGTGACCAGGTAGGATAAAATTAGAAATGAGCTCATCAGAGGGACGGCCAAGGTTCGATGTTTTGGAGACAAAGTTAGAGAGAGCAGACTTCAATGGTTTGGAGACGTCCAGAGGAGAAATAGTGAGTATATTGGTAGAAGGATGATGAGGATGGAGCTGCCAGGCAAGAGAGCTAGAGGAAGACCAAAGAGAAGGTTAATGGATGTCGTGAGGGAAGACATGATGGCAGTTGGTGTTCGAGAGGAGGATGCAAGAGATAGGCTTACATGGAAAAGGATGACGCGCTGTGGCAACCCCTAACGGGACAAGCCGAAAGGAAAAGAAGAAGAAGAAGATGGTAGTAAGTACATATGCGTCACAATGACGCTGAGTACGATATGGTTGGGGGAAATAATTAAAAAGAAAAAAACATCTATTAACACCCCTGCAGAAGTTATAATTCCTCAGTGGCAGATATATGGAAGTGGGCATTAACACTAAAGCTATAGTAACTATGGTATAATTAGAATCAGAATCAGAATCAGAATCATCTTTATTTGCCAAGTATGTCCAAAACACACAAGGAATTTGTCTCCGGTAGTTGGAGCCGCTCTAGTACAACAGACAGTCAATTTACAGAACACTTTAGGGACATAAAGACATTGACAAAAAACAATTGTCCAAAAAGATGCAGAGTCCTCTAGCACTTAGAGCAGTTCGAACGACTAATATTGCAATAGTCCGGTGCAATGACTATTGTGCAAAGGGCGCCGAGACTTCAAGGAGTGTCTGCGGTTTAAAGTGACGAGTAGTGCGATCATCTGGGACAATGTTGGTTGTGCAAATGTTACAGATACTCCTCAATCAGTGTGCAAATGGAGCAGATGCTACTCTGGCATGAGTGGCCAGTATATGCAAATAGTGCAGCATGGCGAGACAACTACAGTGAGTGCACGAGTAATACATAATTGGCCCCACAGAAATGTGACAACGAACTCAAGTCAAAAAATTGCCAGCTTGTTGTAATGGAATTCTAGGTTAGGTGTTTAAGAAGTTGATCGCAAGAGGGAAGAAGCTGTTGGAATGTCTACTAGTTCTAGTTTGCGTTGCTCGGTAGCGCCTACCTGAGGGAAGGAGCTGGAAGAGCTGGTGACCGGGGTGCAGACGGTCCGAGAGGATTTTGCACGCCCTTGTCTTAGTTCTGGCAGCGTGCAAGTCCTCAATGGTGGGTAGGGGGGTACCGACAATCCTTTCAGCAGTTTTGATTGTCCGTTGCAGTCGGAGTTTGTCCTTTTTTGTAGCAGCACCAAACCAGACTGTGATGGAAGAACACAGGACTGATTCGATGACCGCTGTGTAGAACTGTCTCAGCAGCTCCGATGGCAGGCCAAGGCTTTCTCAGAAGCCGCAGGAAGTACATCCTCTGCTGGGCCTTTTTGAGGACGGAGTTGATGTTGTTCGCCCACTTCAGGTCCTGAGAGATTGTAATTCCCAGGAACTTGAAGGTCTCGACGGTTGACACAAGGCAGCTGGACAACGTGAGGGGCAGCTGTGGCGAAGGATGCCTCCTGAAGTCCACGATCATCTCTACCGTCTTGAGCGTGTTCAGCTCCAGGTTGTGTCGCCCGCACCACAGCTCCAGCCGCTCCGCTTCCTGTCGATATGCAGACTCGTCACCGTCCTTGATGAGGCCGATGACAGTGGTGTCATCTGCAAACTTCAGGAGCTTGACAGTCGGGTTCGCTGAGGTGCAGTCGTTCGTGTAGAGAGAGAAGAGCAGCGGAGAGAGGACACAACCTTGGGGCGCCCCAGTGCTGATGCTGCGTGTGGATGAGGTGGCCTCCCCCAGCCTGACCTGCTGTGTCCTGCCCGTCAGAAAGCTGTAAATCCACTGGCAGATGGCAGGTGAGACGCTGAGCTGGAGAAGCTTGGTTGAAAGGAGTTCAGGGATGATGGTGTTGAACGCTGAGCTGAAGTCCACGAACAGGATCCTCGCGTAGGTCCCTGCACTGTCGAGGTGTTCTAGGATGAAGTGCAGTCCCATGTTGACTGCATCATCCGCAGACCTGTTCGCTTGGTAGGCAAACTGCAGGGGGTCCAGCAGGGGACCTGTGACACTCTTGAGGTGGTCCAGCACGAGACGTTCAAAGGACTTCATGACCACAGATGTCAAAGCGACAGGCCTGTAGTCACGGACTAGCCTATAGACTAGTCCGCGCAGACTTTGAGGCAGGATGGGGACACATGGTCCGGTCCTGTCGCTTTGTTAATCTTCTGTTGTTTGAAGATGCTTCTCACATCCTGTTCGTGGATGGTTAACGCAGAAGTCAGAGGTGTGGTTGTGGTCGCGGGTGCGGCCGGGTGGGTGTGTGGAGTGAAACTGTCCTTTTCAAATCTGCAATAGAAGGTATTCAAGTCGTTGGCTAGTGTGGTATTGTTCTCAGCTTGGGGGGATCGTCGCTTGTAATTAGTCAGCGATTGGAATGCACGCCAGACTGATTTTGAGTCGTTCGCGCTAAACTGTTTTTCCAACTTTGCTGCATAGATCCTCTTTGCAATGTTAATTTCTTTAGTCAGCTGGTTTCTAGCTCGATTATACAGGGCCCTGTCCCCGCTCTGATATGCGTCTTCCTTAGCTTGGCGAAGCTGCTTAAGTTTAGCAGTGAACCACGGCTTGTTGTTGTTGAATGTCCGAAATTATTTTGTTGGTACACAAACCTCTTCACAGAAACTGATATAGGATGTGACAGTGTCCGTATATTCATCCAGGCTGCCGGCTGAATTTTCAAAGACACTCCAGTCTGTGCAGTCTAAACAGCTTTGAAGTTCCATCTTTGCTTCATTGGTCCACTTTTTGACTGTTTTCACTGTAGGCTTCGCACATTTAAGTTCTTGCTTGTACGTCGGTATTAAGTGAATTAAGCAGTGATCAGACGAGCCCAGGGCTGCACGAGGTATAGCACGGTATGCGTTTTTTACCGTAGTGTAGCAGTGGTCTAAAGTATTATTTTCCCTGGTAGGACAGTCGATGTGCTGCTTGTATTTAGGGAGTTCGTGGTTGAGTTTAGCTTTGTTAAAGTCCCCGAGAATAATGAGGGGTGAGTCAGGGTGTTTTTTTTCAATTTCGTTGACTTGTTCGGCGAGCGTTAGCAATGCGGCGTTCGTGTTAGCTTGCGGTGTAATATAGACTCCAGCCAGTATAAACGATGCAAACTCACGTGGCGAGTAAAATGGTTTACAGTTCAAAAACAGCGACTCCAAATGCGGGCTGCAGTGTGTGCTGAGCACCGTGACGTCCGTACACCATTTTTCGTTTATATGGAGGCATATCCCGCCGCCCTTCGTTTTCCCCGATGATTCCATGTCGCGGTCCGCTCGATGAATGTTGAAGCCGGGAAGCGTGACGGCGCCATCGGGTACAGCGTCGCAAAGCCAGGTCTCCGTGAAGCACATGGCCGCGGAACGTCCGAAGTCTTTACTGGTCTTTAACAGAAGATGAAGCTCGTCCATTTTGTTGGGTAGGGAGCGTACATTCGCGAGGTGGATCGACGGGAACGCCAATCTGTGTCCTCTCTTGCGGAGTTTCACCTGAATGCCGGCTCGTTTTCCTCTGTGGCGTCGCTTCCGCATCCATGCGCCGAAAACCGCGGACGCCGCTCCGGTGAGTAACTCGGGGAAAAAACTGAGCGGATTTTCGAAAGTTGGTGACAGAAAGTCCGGAGTAGCCTCCTTGATGGTTAGCAGGTCTCCCCTTGTGTAAGTGAGTCGTGTAAGGTCTCCAAAGACGGACGAAAAACACAAAAACAAAGACAATACTAGAGAGCGCGTTACCGAGGCGACCACACTGGTAGGCGCCATCTTGGATTCATATGGATTCATATAATGAGTTATTATAGCCTGGAGTCAACTCTGTACTCGCTGCTGACTTTGGCAAGTACCATCCTGGTTGTCATTGCTGTGCTTGCTTTGTTTGGATGTTGTATCATTCCTTGTCTCAGGAGCCTTATCCTCCAAATTGTACTCTAGGCCTTTGAGCGGAAGGACCCCCATGGCCAATATCAGCAGCTGCCCCTGACAGAGGACGTGGAGACCATAAGCGCACTCGCTCCGTTGGACGTCGCCTTTGTATCCTCTCCTTAAGTTTTTTGATATTTGCTAAATTTAGTTTGGGCTATATTGAGTATTAAGGCGAACTCGGCTGCATAATTAGAAGGTGTTGATTTCAGTTTAGCAGAGATCAAAAGGGGGATTAATGTTTTGCCGTTTATTTGGTTTGTGCTTGAACAGCGGTGCTTTGTTGCAGGGAAGATAAGGGTGTGGGGGTGTGCTGCTTCAAAGCTCCCAATAGGGTGCAGGTGGAGGCCACAGGGAACCATCTGTCGGAGATAACAGTGGCTAGAAAGGATTGCTGTAAACTTTATGAGAAGCGAGACGTGTGGAGACAGCGTCTGGCACCAGCGGCAAACGGCATTCATTCTGCATAGCAACGATGACGTCAATGGACCCTGGACCAATCAGACGAAGAGGATTCCACACTTCCTCTTTGAAACATTGTATATGTCTGGGGCAAGAACAGATAGCTTTGTTCGGACTACACTATCTCTGCAAAGGCTCAGATAGGGGTAGCTGTGGACCCAGAACTCTGAAAAATGTACAGACTCCTCTGTCAGGAATAAATTGGTTGGCTTTTAACAAGTCGTTATAATCGTAGTTCTTGCACGAAAACGACCACGCTTGGAACCTCGAGAGTTAATAGGTTATTTTAAAACACAGGTTCCTTTACTCTTGATAATAATCATGAGTTATACAATCATACTCATTATATTAATTACTGACAAGGCTAATATTCCACACATGCACCATGTTTCCTTTCCTGACATGTCCTTATATGCACCCAAGGATGACCTCACATGATCCTTTAAAGTACGAATGTAATAGCATGTTATACTTCTATTGTTTTACAAAATAATATTGTTCCATGGACCATGCTTCCTATCCTTGGATGATCGCCATGACTCTATCTGACCTCACGAGACCTCCTTAATTATGTCACATGATCATCGCAACTCCCTAAAGGTCAAAGCCATAAACCTGTCAGGGCCATAAACGTGCCAAGTTTGAAGAAAGATCCATTCTATATTTTTTTTAACAGACATAGGTTAGAATTGCGCTGATGCGTCATCTCCCCTCCTGACAGCTGAACAGATCCTAATTGGATAGATTCGCCACGAATCGAGAGGTGCAGTTTGTGAATCACTAAATGCATTATAACTGCTATGTTGTAGAGTAAGTGTAAAAGTACGGACTCGTTTAAGGCCCTTACAAAGACCTGGGGCCACAGGTACAAAAGGTGTGTACGCGCAAAAATGTGGCGTGCGTTCTTTTTCACGGCAAAATTCAGATGTATCAAGAGTGAAATGACCGTGGAAATGTGCGGTGCCTCACGCCAACTTCATGGCTGGCGTATACACGTTTCTGCATCTGTTGGTGCTTTGGCGATACTTAGCGGTGATGGGTAACTGTTATGGGTAACTGTTATAACTGTGATGGGTAACTGTTATAATAAATCTGCACATCAGAGACGCATGACCAATTAGCACTGATGAACAATTCACTCACAACAACATTTAATTTTAACAATGTAAAAGAAGCAAGGACTCGGAATTCACTTGTTCCATCCATCCATCCATCCATTTTCCTCCGCTTAGCCGAGGTTGGAACGCGGGGGCAATAGCTTTAGCAGGGAAGCCCAGACTTCCCTCTCCTTAGCCACTTCTTCCAGTTAGAAATCTCGATTTCACTTTCATAACTGTCAGCTGGCAGATGGTAAAGGCTTGTGGC
Organism: Phycodurus eques; assembly: GCF_024500275.1. Classification (NCBI taxonomy): domain Eukaryota; kingdom Metazoa; phylum Chordata; class Actinopteri; order Syngnathiformes; family Syngnathidae; genus Phycodurus; species Phycodurus eques. The sequence continues at coordinate 23,843,533 of NC_084536.1, forward strand.
TCGACGTGCCCAAAGATGCCATTTTGCATATTGAGGGTGTCGAGCCACATGGTTTGATTTGCCAGGGCAAGTCTCGTGGTGTCGTGGTGATCGTAACTCAGTATTGCGCTTAGGGCTAGAGTGTTGACGAGCCATTTGGTCCCCACAATTTCCGCGTGAGTAGTAGTAATCTGGGACACAGGTAATCGCCATCTTTTGTGAGGATGCACGTGCCGCGGGAGTACTGATTCGGATGTAAATGTCTCTATGCCTGATGCCAACATTAATTACGAGTTTCGGGAGTGCAATGAAGTGAGCCATTTTAGAGAACCTGTCAACAACGGTGAGAATTGTGGTATTTCCTTTTGAGGCCGGTAATCCTGTCACAAAGTCTTCGGAAATGTCTGACCAAGGATGTTGTGGTATTGGCAGGGATCGCAACTCCCCAGAAGGACGTTGACGAGAGGATTTGTTAGCAGCACACACCTGGCAAGCATTGACGTACTCGATAACATCCCTCCTAACATTAGGCCATCGAAAGCGCTGTTCGACCACTGATTGCGTCTTGGTAATGCCTGGGTGACATACAGTTCGGTTCGTGTGAGCCCAGTGGATGACTGTTCCCCTTAAGGTCGGAACCACATAAAGCCTGTTTTCAGGGCAATCTTCAGAGGTAAGAGTGTTTTTCAGAGCCCCTTTAACCGCAGTTTCAATGTCCCAAACAAAAGCGGAAATGAAACATGACTTGGGCAAAATAGTCTTAGGGTCGGACAAAGAATTCTCTTCGCAGAAAATACGTGACAAAGCATCTGGCTTACCATTTTTAGAACCAGGTCGGTAGGATAACATGAAATTAAATCTAGCGAAGAACAGAGCCCATCTAGCCTGCCTAGCATTTAATCTTTTAGCAGTTTTAATATACTCAAGGTTCTTGTGATCTGTCCATACTAAAAACGGAGTCTGTGCCCCCTCTAGCCAGTGCCTCCACTCCATTAAAGCCACCTTGACTGCCAGCAGTTCACGGTCACCAATGTCATAGTTTTTCTCAGCTGGGGTCAGTTTTTTGGAGAGAAAAGCACAAGGATGTAATTTATCATCCTTGAGAGATTTTTGGGAGAGCACTGCTCCTATTCCGGCATCAGACGCATCGACTTCTACCACAAACTGCTGTTTGAGATCTGGCAAAGTAAGGATGGGAGCGGAGGTAAAGCACGATTTAAGTTTTTGAAAAGCTGCCTGACAAAGCGGGTTCCATACAAAATGTTTGTGTGGCGAGGTAAGATCATGCAAAGGAGAGGCTATAGAACTGAAATTTCTGATGAATTTTCTGTAGACGTTTGCGAACCCGAAGAACCTTTCTACATCTTTGCGTGACGTGGGAGTCGGCCAATTAATAACGGCATCGACTTTGCCATTTTGACTTCACCTTGAGCCAGGACGAAACCCAGAAAAGAAACGGACGCCTTGTGGAACTCACATTTCTCACCCTTGACATATAATTGATTCTGCAGTAACTGCTGCAATACAGAACGGACATGAATAATGTGAGTCTCCTCATCCGGGGAGAATATCAAAATGTCGTCCAAATAGACAAAAACATAAACATTCAACATGTTACGCAGGACATCATTGACAAGGTTTTGGAAAACAGTTGGAGCATTAGTAAGTCCAAAAGGCATTACCAAATACTCATAATGTACCTGTTTTTTACAGTTATCTCGCTGAGACGCCGGTAATCGATGCTGGGTCGCAGTGTCTTGTCCTTTTTGTCCACAAAGAAAAACCCTGCTCCCGCAGGGGATGAAGATAGGCGAATGATCCCGGCTGCCAGTGATTCTTCCACATACTCCTTCATGGCCTTGTGTTCCGGCCCGGAAAGAGAGAACAACCTCCCTCGTGGGGGTGTGGTTCCAGGCAGCAAGTCAACAGCACAGTCATAAGGTCTGTGGGGTGGAAGGGATTTGGCCTTGGACTTGGAAAAAAACGTCTTTAATATCCTGGTAACAGGTGGACACTTGAGATAAATCAGGATCCCCAGATGGGGTCTGTGGATTGTCCTTAGAAACATAGCCCTGAACATCACCTGGCGGCTTGAAACAGTTCCGGGCGCAATTGCTGCCCCATGACATAACCTGCCCAGAGGACCAGTCAATGTGGGGGTTATGTAATTTCAACCATGGGTTCCCTAAAATAAGGTCATGATTCATGGCGTCAAAAACATGAAAACTAATGCGTTCCGAGTGAGAATCAGGAAATGTCAATGTGAGTGTTTGGGTGCGGTGAGTGATCTTGCCCATAAAAGTGCTGTCTGCAGCATAGGTGTTGCGGTGGCGTATTATTTGAAAGGTTCTAAGGTGCATACGTCTAACGAGGAGGGAGTTAAGTAAGTTAGCGTCAGAACCAGAGTCAATTAATACAGGTGTATGAATTTATTGATCAGGAGAGCATAGTGTCACTTTAGGAAGACTTAGGAAGGACTTCCTTAATGAAATTCAGACTCACCTCTCCCGTGCCCTTGCTACCGGCACCGGTAACTTTGATGTGAAAGTTGCTCACGGAATGACCCAACTGACCGCAGGAGAAGCACCGACCTTCCCTCAGCCGGCGTTGACGTTCCTCAGGGGAGAGACGGAACCTGCCCAGTTGCATGGGTTCATCCGTGGGGACGCTAGCCAGCGGGTTGAGACCGGAAACAGGGGATCTGCCTTGGTTTGGCTGGTCACCGAGGCTCGTCCTCCAAGTGCGCGGTGACGCAGCCCTCCGCCGATCTCCATCCAGCTCACGATCCAAAAGCCTCTTGTCGATTTTTACGGCGAGAGCGATGAGAGTGTCCAAGTAGGTCGGCAGGTCTAGCGGGACTAAATGATCCTTGACGGCGGGGGATAGTCCTTGAAAAAAGGCATCGAGTAGTGCCCGATTATTCCAATGACTCTCAGCTGCTAGAATGCGAAACTCAATCGCGTAATCTGACACACTGCGCATGCCTTGTCGTAAGGTGACAAGGGAGCGAGCTGCCTCACGATCTGGTGTGGAAAATTTAAACATTTGCTCCATAGTCTTTACGAATAAAGCCCATGAATGACATGCGGCGGAATTGCGGCTCCATTCAGCAGTAGCCCACGCCTCCGCACAACCAGTCAGGTGGGAAATGACGAAAGCGATTTTTGCCCGCTCGGTGGGGAAGGCAGCTGCCTGCAGCTCAGAGTGGAGTTCGCACTGCATGATGAACGGCTTAATGTTCCCAGAATCTCCAGAGAACCTTTCCGTTCGAGAGAGCTGTGGGCAGACAGCAACCTCCGCTGCTGTCTGCCCACACGCAGGTGGCTGCATGGTGACTGCTTCACATGGAAATGTTGGTACCGTGGCGGTATCGGGTGTGGTCCCAACTGGTCCCTTCTCTTGAATCATTTTAATAAGAAGTTCAAACTGTGAGACCACCTGTCTCATCATATTGTCCTGATGCCTTGACAGTCCCTCTAGATGAAGGTGGAGGGCAGCAAGCTGCTCATCCTGCTTTGAGAGGCGTTGACCCTGCGCTTGAAGGGCTTTGCGCACCGGGTCTGAGTCTGCTGGGTCCATGTTATGGCCAGTTCATTCTGTCATGAACGGAACAGAGGATAGGACCCAAAAATGCACGACTCCAAAACAAATGGACAGTTTCCAACAAGAGAGGTTTAATATACGGGCATAGGTCGGTACACAGGCAGGCAATCCAAGAAACGCAACAGTATCCAAAAACATGAGGCAAAGAGGCGAGGTCGATAATCGGAACAGGGTCAGGTCTTACTGTGAGTCTGTGACATGGAAACAAGGAATGCTGGAACGCGACGACAAGGTACAGCGAACTGGCGACAAGAGGGAATGAGACACGAGGTTAAATACAAGGGGTAATTAGGGTGAACGAGGCACAGGTGGTGAAGATGCTCACAGGAGCAGGTGTGTGTGAAACAGGGGGAAGACAAAAACCGGAACACACACCCATGACACCTTCCTGTTTGCAGTGGTGATGGATAGGCTGACAGATGAGGTTAGACTGGAATCCCCGTGGACCATGATGTTTGCAGATGATATTGTGATCTGCAGTGAAAGCAGGGAGCAGGTGGAGGAACAGTTAGAAAGATGGAGGCATGCATTGGAAATCAGAGGAATGAAGATAAGCCGAAGTAAGACAGAATATATGTACATGAATGTGAGGGTTGGAGGGGGAAGAGTGAGACAACAGGGGGGAGAGATAGTGAGGATGGAGGAATTGAAATACTTAGGATCAACAATCCAGAGCAACGGTGAGGAGGCGAAGAAACAGGTCCAAGGTTGAAACGGGTGGAGGAAGGTGTGAGGTATGTTATGTGACAGAAGAGTCTCTGCTAGGATGAAGGCCAAAATTTATAAAACAGTGGTGAGGCCAGCCATGATGTACGGATTAGAGACAGTGGCACTGAAGAGACAACAGGAAGCAGAGCTGGAGGTGGCGGAAATGAAGATGTTGAGGTTCGCTCTCGGAGTGACCAGGTTGGATAAAATTAGAAATGACAGGGACAGCCAAGGTTCGATGTTTTGGATACAAAGTTAGAGAGAGCAGACTTTGATGGTTTGGAGTATATAGTGAGTATATTGGTAGAAGGATGAGGAGGATGGAGCTACCAGGCAAGAGAGCTAGAGGAAGACCAAAGAGTAGGTTGATGGATGTCGTGAGGGAAGACATGAGGGCAGTTGGTGTTCGAGAGGAGAATGCAGGAGATAGGCTTACATGGAAAAGGATGACGCCCTGTGGCGACCCCTAAAGGGACAAGCCCAAAGGAAAAGAAGAAATTGTAGACTAAATTCAAGTCGTTGGGTGTGGTCTTCTCCACTTTCTGCATCTCTTAGACATGCCCCCTGGGTATTTAACCCTTCGGCTTCCGCCTTCTCTCTCTCTCTTCTCACTCTCCTCAACTTCATGCTGAACGTTACATAAGCCATGGCTCTGCCGTACTGCGCAACTCTTCGCCCCTTCCCTTTTTCCTTGGCGTGCAAGCGACCCCGGACCACGGCGGCGGCACTGTCCGATCAAAGAAGCCGGTGGCTTCGATTTCCCAGCCTTGATCTGTTGGCATGGCCCCCCAGGAAGCCACACCTGGCACCCTTACCAGTTATGCCCGCAGTTGAGCAAGAGCGGGGCCCAGAACAAGTTTGAACGGCAGGAAGAGTTACGAGTGCACCCCAACGGGACAACAACTTTCTTTTGCATCTCTTCTGTTTTCACTTTTTGTGCATCTTCTCCTTCAACTAAACTTGCCTCCATTCCTCCTGAGACAACTGAGAAAGACCAGACCGTCGTGAGTAAAACAGTCCAGTGTGTACTACAACGTACAAATTGCTGCAGAGAGGGCTGGGTTAAAGTTAGCAAGCTCGCACGAGACCCAACTTTACTCTCCCTCACTATGCTTCAACTAATTTCACGCTCACATTTTGAGTCCAGCCACACAAGATATCCTATTGTTCTTTACGTATGCCTATTTTCTTTCTATTACCATTATTTTTCTCCTTTTTTTTAAATTAAAGTCCCTCTGCATTGTTCCCTATAGTTCCCTGTAGATTTCATTGAAGTCCATTAAGTTTCATCCTTTGTTTGTTTGAGTGAAATAGTAAAACCGGTGTAATCAAGAACTATTAATTTTTATTCATGTAGCGAGCCTTTTAAGTACTGAGATTGATTGAGGTTTTTCGTCACTTTTCCTAAATTTTATGAATATAAAAAGAGACGTGGTGCCCTATACGAGACAAAGGTAGTTTGATTGTAACGGTAAACGTACGTCGAACTAAACTGGAAGTATACGCAGGCGTTTGCTTTCCGGTGTGTTCTTTTTCTTTTATCCAAACCAATTTACGTTACACCATTTATTTGAACGTGCACTGTGTAGCAAAGGCACATGATAGATTAAGAATATACTACTGTAGTTAACTATTGATGTAAAACAATAACTGTATCTCTACAATATAGCTCAGCAAAGGGCAGCAATGTTTTGTTTTTTTAAACTTTATTGTATTCGTCATCGATTACAATACAAGTGTGCAATAAAAGTTTCAACATTTAACTAAAATAAGAGAGGGCAGCAATGTATGTCGGCAAACAGCAACCATTATACATCATCAATCCCAGAATGCTTTGCGCGTGCAAAAACAGCGGCCGCAAACAATTTTTATATAAAAGAATCATTTACAAACGTAACACTGTTTTTCAAAAGTAGAGGTCAATGGTTGTATTTTAAGAAGTATTTCTCATTAGAATCAGGGTTCCCTTTTAAAGAGAAGGAATGATGTAAAATAGCTCTAAAGTTTTTGGATTGTGTAAATTGGAGAATTTTCCTATGAAAAGTGTGCAATTTTTGAAATCTGAGAATTTTTTGAATGTGTTGAATAATTTGACGTTGGAATGTTTGATTGTTTAATTCCTCACCTTTACTCCTCTGATTGGTTTGTACATGGAAGGGGTGTAAACTAGTTCATTGCACGCCATTCGTAAAGCAGAAAATGAGCACACAGTACATCAATAATTACACATTGTCTTTTCAATGACAAATGTTTGGTTGGAGCTTCATATATAAATAGGCTTTTTGTCTTCATATTTATTTCTTTTTTAAATCCCTTTTAGGAATTAAAAGCAGAAGCATCGGACCAACGACACTCTTCAAGAATCGAATTAGTTTCCGTGACAGAGGAAGATCTCTCCACTGTTGAGACCCCAAACACAATACCTGTCAGCCCCCTGGGTAGTTTAAAGACGAGCTCACTTTCCGACGACATCAGGAAACCTGCAGACTCCCAAACGGCATCAAGTCCAACCATGCCAGTTACCACGGTTCAACCATTTATGAATGGTAAGGCCTCACCGAATGGCAATTACAATATTTGTTTTTGTTCTGTCTGGGTTGACATGGCTCTGCAACAACACACTTCTAAGTGTCCCTGGTAAGTCTTTTCAGGGGTCCTAAAGAGAAGAGATCTTCAGACAGTCCAACCTTGCTTCAGGAGAAGCAGTGTGTTTTTTTTTTTTTTTTTTTTTGAGAAACTGCTTGACAGGGAGTATTGGGTACATTGATAAAAGCCAGTTGGTTCCTCGACAACTAGTCTCAGAGTTTTGTTTGCATTGCAGGTAGTAAGCCAGATTTGTTTTCAGTGGGGGTTGGACTCCACCTAGGCTGCCCATTGACATCTACTTGTCATGAACGGAACAGAGGATCGGACCCAAAAATGCACGACTCCAAAACAAATGGACAGTTTCCAAAAAGAGAGGTTTAATATACGGGCATAGGTCGGTACACAGGCAGGCAATCCAAGAAAGGCAACAGTATCCAAAAACATGAGGCAAAGAGGCGAGGTCGATCATCGGAACAGGGGCAAGTCTGACTGGGAGTCTGTGACGTGGAAACAAGGAATGCTGGAACGCGACGAGAAAGAAGGAGACACGAGGTTAAATGCAAGGGGTAATTAGGGGGAACGAGGCACAGGTGGGGAAGATGCTCACAGGAGCAGGTGTGTGAAACAGGGGGGAAGACAAAACTCGGAACACACACCCATGACAGTACCCCCCCTTAACGGCCGGCCCCAGACGGCCCCGGGGCCCCTGGATGCGCACTGTGGAAGTCCCGAATGAGCGAATCATCCATGATAAACGCACACGGCACCCATGAACGTTCCTCAGGCCCATAGCCCTCCCAGTTCACCAGATATTGAAACCCCCTCCCCCTCCGACGAGACAACAACACCCGCTTCACAGAGAAGACAGGGCCCCCATCCACAAACCGGGGGGGTGCCTGGAAGGCGGGACCAGAGGGGACTCCCGGGCTGGATTGAGTAGGCTGACGTGAAAAGCAGGGTGGACCCGCATTGACCTTGGGAGCCTCAGCTTCACGGTGACAGGGTTGATGAACTTTGTGATGGGGAAGGGCCCAACGAACCTGGGAGCGAGCTTCTTGGACTCCACCTGGAGTGGAATATGTTTGGTCGAGAGCCAAACTCACTGACCCACTTTGTAGTTCGGGGCCGGTGTCCTCCGACGGTCAGCAGCGGCTTTGTAGAACCATCCCTGGCGCAGCAGCATCTGGTGGGATCGCTCCCAGGTCCTCCTGCAGCGTCTCACCAAGGTCAATGCCACTGGAACTGTGGACTCTGGGGCTATGGCAGGAAACAGAGATGGTTGGTAACCATGCACAACATGAAAAGGCGATAGACCAGTGGATGCAGAGGGGAGGGAATTGTGGGAGAATTCGACCCAAACCAGTTTCTGAGACCAGAATCGCGGGTCCTGTGAAGCGAGACATCGGAGCGCAGTCTCCAGGTCCTGGTTCAGCCTCTCGGTTTGGGTGAAACCCAGATGACAGACTGACGGTAGCACCTATTGAGATTACAAAACTCCTTCTAAAAATTGCGAAATGAATTGGGGACCCCTATCAGAAACCACATTCTTGGGGAAACCATGGAATTTGAATACCTGATTGATCATTAACTCTGCAGTATCTTTAGCTGAGGGGAGTTTCGGGAGTGCAATGAAGTGAGCCATTTTAGAGAACCTGTCAACTACGGTGAGAATTGTGGTATTACCTTTCGAGGCCGGTAATCCTGTCACAAAGTCTACGGAAATGTCTGACCAAGGACGTTGTGGTATTGGCAGGGGTCGCAACTCCCCAGAAGGACGTTGACGAGAGGATTTGTTAGCAGCACATACCTGGCAAGCGTTGACGTAATCGATAACATCCCTCCTAACATTAGGCCATCAAAAGCGCTGTTCGACCACCGATTGCGTCTTGGCAATGCCTGGGTGACATACAGTTCGGTTCGTGTGAGCCCAGTGGATGACTCTTCCCCTTAAGGTTGGAACCACATAAAGCCTGTTTTCAGGGCAATCTTCAGGGCTAAGAGTGTTTTTCAGAGCCCCTTTAACCGCAGTTTCAATGTCCCAAACAAAAGCGGAAAGGAAACATGACTTGGGCAAAATAGTCTTAGGGTCGGACGAAGAATTCTCTTCGCAGAAAATACGTGACAAAGCATCTGGCTTACCATTTTTAGAACCAGGTCGGTAGGATAACATGAAATTAAATCTAGTGAAGAACAGAGCCCATCTAGCCTGCCTAGCATTTAATCTTTTAGCAGTTTTAATATACTCAAGGTTCTTGTGATCTGTCCATACTAAAAACGGAGTCTGTGCCCCCTCTAGCCAGTGCCTCCACTCCATCAAAGCCACCTTGACTGCCAGCTGTTCACGGTCACCAATGTCATAGTTTTTCTCAGCTGGGGTCAGTTTTTTGGAGAGAAAAGCACAAGGATGTAATTTATCATCCTTGAGAGATTTCTGGGAGAGCACTGCTCCTATTCCGGCATCAGACGCATCGACTTCTACCACAAACTGCTGTTTGAGATCTGGCAAAGTAAGGATGGGAGCGGAGATAAAGCTCGATTTAAGTTTTTGAAAAGCTGCCTGACAAAGCGGGTTCCATACAAAATGTTTGTGTGGCGAGGTAAGATCATGAAAAGGAGAGGCTATAGAACTGAAATTTCTGATGAATTTTCTGGAGAAGTTTGCGAACCCTAAGAACCTTTGTACATCTTTGCGTGACGTGGGAGTAGGCCAATTAATAACGGCATCGACTTTGCAAGGGTCCATTTTGACTTCACCTTGAGCCAGGACGAAACCCAGAAAAGAAACAGACGCCTTGTGGAACTCACATTTCTCAGCCTTGACATATAGTTGATTCTGCAGTAACCGCTGCAATACAGAGTGGACATGAATAATGTGAGTCTCCTCATCCGGGGAGAATATCAAAATGTCGTCCAAATCGACAAAAACATAAACATTCAATATGTCACGCAGGGCATCATTGACAAGGTTTTGGAAAACAGCTGGAGCATTAGTAAGTCCAAAAGGCATTACCAAATACTCATAATGTCCCGTTGGTGTGTTGAATGCTGTTTTCCATTCATCCCCCTCCCTTATCCTGACTAGATGATACGCATTTCTTAAGTCCAGTTTGGTGAAAATCTTGGCTCCCTCCAGGAACTCAAAGGCGGTGGAGATGAGAGGAAGAGTGTACCTGTTTTTTACAGTTATCTCGTTGAGACCCCGGTAATCGATACAGGGTCGCAGGGTCTTGTCCTTTTTGTCCACAAATAAAAATCCTGCTCCCGCAGGGGATGAAGATGGGCGAATGATCCCGGCTGCCAGTGATTCCCCCACGTACTCCTTCATGGCCTTGTGTTCCGGTGCTGAAAGAGAGAACAACCTCCCTCGTGGGCGTGTGGTTCCAGGCAGCAAGTCAACAGCACAGTCATAAGGTCTGTGGGGTGGAAGGGATTTGGCCTTGGACTTGGAAAAAAACGTCTTTAATATCCTGGTAACAGGTGGGCACTTGAGATAAATCAGGATCCCCAGATGGGGTCTGTGGATTGTCCTTAGAAACATAGCCCTGAACATCACATGGCGGCTTGAAACAGTTCCGGGCGCAATTGCTGCCCCATGACATAGCCTGCCCAGAGGACCAGTCAATTTCAACCATGGGTTCCCTAAAATAAGGTCACGATTCACGGCGTCAAAAACATGAAAACTAATGCGTTCCGAGTGAGAATCAGGAAATGTCAATGTGAGTGTTTGGGTGCGGTGAGTGATCTTGCCCATAAAACTGCCGTCTGAAGCATAAGTGTTGCGGTGGCGTATTATTTGAAAGGTTCTAAGGTGCATACGTCTAACGAGGAGGGAGTTAAGTAAGTTAGCGTCAGAACCAGAGTCAATTAATACAGGTGTATGAATTTATTGATCAGGAGAACATAGTGTCACTTTAGGAAGACTTAGGAAGGACTTCCTTAATGAAATTCAGACTCACCTCTCCCGTGCCCTTGCTACCGGCACCGGCAACTTTGACGTGACAGTTGCTCACGGAATGACCCAACTGACCGCAGTAGAAGCACCGCCCTTCCCTCAGCCGGCGTTGACGTTCCTCAGGGGAGAGACAGAACCTGCCCAGTTGCATGGGTTAATCCGTGGGGACGCTAGTCAGTGGGTTGAGACCGGAACCAGGGGATCTGCCTTGGTTTGGCTGGTCACCGAGGGTCGTCCTCCAAGTGCGCGGTGACGCAGCCCTCCGCCGATCTCCATCAAGCTCGCGATCTAAAAGCCTCTTGTCGATTTTTACAGCGAGAGCGATGAGAGTGTCCAAGTCGGTCGGCAGGTCGAGCGGGATTAAATGATCCTTGACGGCGGGGGATAGTCCTTGAAAAAAGGCATCGATTAGCGCCTGATTTTTCCAATGACTCTCAGCTGCTAGAATGCGAAACTCAATCGTGTAATCTGACACCCTCCGCTTGCCTTGTTGTAAGGTGACAGGGGAGCAAGCTGCCTCACGATCTGGTGTGGAAAATTGAAAAATTTGCTCCATAGTCTTTACAAAAAAAGCCCATGAATGACACACGGCGGAATTGCGGCTCCATTTAGCAGTAGCCCACGCCTCCGCACGACCAGTCAGGTGGGAAATGACGAAAGCGATTTTGGCCCGCTCGGTGGCGAAGGCAGCTGCCTGTAGCTCAAAGTAGAGTTCGCACTGCATGATGAACGGCTTAATGTTCCCAGAATCTCCAGAGAACCTCTCTGGTCAAGAGAGCTGTGGACAGACAGCAGCGGAGGTGGCAGGTGGCTGCATGGTGACTAACCCTTCACATGTGGCTGCATGGTGACTAACCCTTCACATGGAAATACAGTGGTATTGGGTGTGGTTCCAACTGGTTCTGGTTCCTTCTCTTGAATAATTTTCATAAGAAGTTCAAACTGCGAGGCCACCTGTCTCATCATATTGTCCTGATGCCTTGACAGTCCCTCTCGATGAAGGTGGAGGGCAGCAAGCTGCTCATCCTGCTTCGAGAGGCGTTGACCCTGCGCCTTGAAGGGCTTTGCGCACCGGGTCTGAGTCTGATTGGTCCATGTTAGGGCCAGTTCGTTCTGTCATGAACGGAACAGAGGATAGGACCCAAAAATGCACGACTCCAAAAACATGAGGCAAAGAGGCGAGGTCGATAATCGGAACAGGGTCAAGTCTTACTGTGAGTCTGTGACGTGGAAACAAGGAATGCTGGAACGCGACGACAAGGTACAACGAACTGGCGACAAGAGGGAATGAGACATGAGGTTAAATACAAGGGGTAATTAGGGGGAACGAGGCACAGGTGGTGAAGATGCTCACAGATCAGGTGTGTGAAACGGGGGAAGACAAAACCCGGAACACACACCCATGACACGACTTTGTTTCTAACCTTTATGGACAAAATTTCTAGAAGCAGCCATGGCGTTGAGGGGGTCTGGTTTGGTGGTCTCTGTTTTGGTCTCCGCTTTTTGCAGATGATGTTGGCGTTTAGTAGTACTTTTGAGGTTGGTATCACCAGGATGTGATCTTCAACTCTCACAGGAGTGGGTCACTGCTGAGTGTTAAGTGGCTGGAATGAGAATAAGGACCTCCAAATCTGCGGAAAATGGTCCTCAGGATGAGTATCTTAGTCGCCCTGGTTAGTGTTTTGGCAATGCTGCCCCTGGAAAAGGTCCAGAGCAAGACCCAGGACACACTGAAGAGACTGTCTCTCAGCTGGCCAGACTTTTGGATTTATTCTGAAGAGCTGGGAAAAGTGGCTGGTGGTCTCTCCCATTAGGCTGATGTCCCCGTGACCCGACCCTGGATAAGCAGAAGAAGATGAATGGATTAATAAAACTACAGCTGACAGAGAACAACAGCACATTGAAACAGAAATATCCTACATAATCCCATATCATGACGGGACACCAGGTAAACTTAGAGAGTGCTTGTTTGGGTTGTGTCAAATGTAAATTAACTGCAGACAGGTTGGCAATGCTGTGTCGTTTCAGCATTTCCTGCTTGTCCAAAAGGGCCTGACTCAGTTGAAACAGGAATTTCCCTGTTTTAAAATGTGCTTGCACCCACAGTCCCTGTCTTCTGGGTTCTACTTGCCCAGATCATTCTGTAAATGGGATGCAAAGCAACCCACCAAGTCGTTCAAGGAATGTCAACCAACGTAATGCAGCAATGTGAATCAATGGGTTCATATACACTAGGGAGAGGTTAATGCAAACAAATGACAAACAGGAGAGGCACATACAACTGCGCTAAATATAAAACATTGTATAAATCCTTCTGTTGTATTTCAACAATTATTATTCTCTGTGTATATATCTCTGTTATTGAACACACAATGTATATTTATTGCATCGTGTGCACATCATATCCTGAAATGTAGAATTTTGAGTACAATATTTATGATAATGATGTCGGCCCACTCAGAGTGACAATTATTTATCATCTTTATTCAGGTTAGTGTGACATGTAGGTTGTTACTGAGAGCTCGTTAAGGGATACCTTTTTATTCAGTCAGTCAATCTTCTTTCAACAGACGATGATTTTGTGAAAGGCTGGAAGAAAAGCCTGCTGGCCCATCGCATGGAATTGATAATTGCTACGTGTATCATCATGGTGTTTACTCTTGTTCTCGGTATTGGGCTTGGAGGTAAGCAACTTGCCATGTTCTACTTCTTTACTTCTTTTTCTGCATAATTGTTTTCAACTAAACATTAAAAAACAAAACAGATTTGATATATTTTTACTTCGACTTTTCCCCCCCTTAACAAGTAAACTCACTGTTTAGAAACTTTATTTTGTATTTACTAATGTTGTCTTTGAGATATTAGAATTGGCTTGATTAGTTATAACTCAGTTTTAACAATACTTCTGTCAGGTTCAAACAACCTAGAACATTTAATAAACAATAAACAAGGAAGGAAGACAAGAGATGGTTTATATACTCGCGAGGAGAACGATGAGAGTTGTTCGCAGTTCCAAACTCCTACCGCTCTGAACACACTCTGTCGATCCCTCTCTTTTTATTTTCTTAGGGCGGTTCCTAGTTACACAGCTGTTGCTGCTATAAAGTTGGGGGAGCACATAGCAGCAACATGTAAACAGACTCACAGACAACTTCAATACACATGATGCAATCAACATTATACTCAATCAACATTATACTGCTAAATGCATGCTTTGAAAATACTATAAGAGTAAATATGGGATAACAAATGTAGATTTATTCTAATAACTTCTTCCAATATATTTTATACTGTTGGAAAGCCTGTTTCTTTCCCCTTTAAATGTGATGCCTTGTTTGTAGGGAACATTCCATTGTGGGATGATTAGAACAGCCAAGTATAATGCTGTAAAAAAGTATTTCACCACTCCTAATTTCTGATTTGCCTCTTCATCACACAGAAATATTTCACACCAGGAAACCAATTTTAATACGTCACAAAGACAACCCAAGTAAATATAAAATGCAGTTTCCAAATGACGATTCTATTTATTAGGGGGGGGGAAAAGATAACTGCCTGGCCCTATGTGAACAAGTAATTGTCCCCTGAACCTAATCAGTTGTGCCACCCTTAGCAGCAGCTACCAAAATCAAGCAGTCATAAATGGTGATGATAATGAAGTGACCAATTTTTAAGACAACCATAACAGTCCAGTTATGGCCTGAGGACTGCTGCTGCTGTTACCCCTGAGAGTGGTAGAGCTTGAGGGGACGAACTGATAGCTGGTTGTTCTTTTGCAGGATTTTCTGGGAGTCAGCAGTATTGCTTGTTCCATTAAACACAGTCCTCTGGCCAAGACCATCACACTGCCATTGCCATGTTTGACATTGGTAGAATTTTATTTTTTATTTTATTTTATTATTATTTTTGTTTTAATTGAATGTTCTGTTAGTATTACTGTCAAGATGTAAGAGGCTGCACACCTTCCAAAATGTTCAACTTTTGTCTCATCAGTCCACGGAATACTTCCCCAAAATTTTAGCCAAAGTGTTTCTTGGAAAATATGGGACGAGTCTTTGTCTTCTTTATTTGTCAGCAGTGTTTTTTGCCTTGGAACCCTCCCAGGGATGCCATTTTTGCCCGGTGCCTTTCTTGCGGTTACTCAACAACATGAACACTAATTGAGGCCAGTGTGGCCAGCGCTTCTATGGATGTATTGTAGCTCTGAGTACTTTTGTGACCTCCTGGATGAGTCGTAGTTGTAGTCTTTTTGCCACTTCTGGGAAGGTTCGCCACTGTTCACAGTTTCCTCCATTTTTGGATAATGGCACTGACCGTGGTTCACTGGCATCCCAAAAGTCTTGAAAATGTAATGTAATTGTAATTTTTTTTCATTTATTGAATTGGTTTTAGATCATAGCATCATGTGATTTTTTTTTTTTTTTTTTTAGATCTTTTTCAGTTTGTCTGACAGGTACTGTTTACAGTAAGGGATTTCTTTAATCAAGAAAACCTGGCCAGTGAAATGAACTCCAAAACAAAACAAACAAAACAAAAAACAGCTCGATTCATCAAGCGGGTAGTTTGGCATTACTTTTTCACATTGGGCCAGATGATTTCCCTCACCCCCCACCCCACCCCTTAAGAATTAAAATCACCATTTAGAAACTTCATTTTGTACAACCCCAATTCCAATGAAGTTGGGACGTTGTGTTAAACATAAATAAAAACCGAATACAATGATTTGCAAATCATGTTCAACCTATATTTAATTGAATATACTACAATGACAAGATATTTAATGTTCAAACTGATAAACTTTATTGTTTCTAACAAATAATCACTAACTTAGAATTTTGTGGCTGCAACACGTTCCAAAAAAGCTGGGACAGGTGGAGAAAAAGACTGAGAAAGTTGAGGAATGCTCATCAAACACCTGTTTGAACATCCCACAGGTGAACAGGCTAATTGGGAACAGGTGGGTGCCATGATTGGGTACAAAAGGAGCTTCCCTGAATTGCTCAGTCATTCACAAGCAAAGATGGGGCGAGGTTCACCTCTTTTTGAACAAGTGCGTGAGAAAATAGTCCAACAGTTTAAGGACAATGTTCCTCAACGTACGATTGCAAGGAATTTAGGGATTTCATCATCTACGGTGCATAATATCATCAAAAGGTTCAGAGAATCTGGAGAAATCACTGCATGTAAGCAGCAAGGCCGGAAACCAACATTGAATGCCCGTGACCTTCGATCCCTCAGGCGGCACTGCATCAAAAACCGACATCGATGTGTAAAGCATATCACCACATGGGCTCAGGAACACTTCAGAAAACCAATGTCAGTAAATACAGATCGGCGCTACATCCGTAAGTGCAACTTAAAAATCTACTATGCAAAGCAAAAGCCATTTATCAACAACACCCAGAAACTCCGCCGGCTTCTCTGGGCCTGAGCTCATCTAAGATGGACTGATACAAATTGGAAAATTGTTCTGTGGTCCGACGAGTCCACATTTCAAATTGATTTTGGAAATTGTGGATGTCGTGTCCTTCGGACCAAAGAGGAACAGAACCATCTGGACTGTTATGGATGCAAAGTTCAAAAGCCACCATCTGTGATGATGTGGGGCTGTGTTAGTGCCCATGGCATGGGTAACTTACACATCTGTGAAGGCACCATTAATGCTGAAAGGTACATACAAGTTTTGGAGAAACATATGCTGCCATCCAAGCAACGTCTTTTTCATGGACGCCCCTGATTATTTCAGCAAGACAATGCCAAACCACATTCTGCACGTGTTACAACAGCATGGCTTCGTAGTAAAAGAGTGCGGGTACTAGACTGGCCTGCCTGCAGTCCAGACTTGTCTCCCATTGAAAATGTGTGAAATAGTTATAGTTTGATTAGACTCCTGTTAGACGGCACGGTGGCCGACTGGTTAGAGCGTCAGCCTCACAGTTCTGAGGACCCGGGTTCAATCCCCGGCCCCGACTGTGTGGAGTTTGCATGTTCTCCCCGTGCCTGCGTGGGTTTTCTCCGGGCACTCCGGTTTCCTCCCACATCCCAAAAACATGCATTAATTGGAGACTCTAAATTGCCCGTAGGCATGACTGTGAGTGCGAATGGTTGTCTGTTTGTATGTGCCCTGCGATTGGCTGGCAACCAGTTCAGGGTCTACCCCGCCTCCTGCCCGATGACAGCTGGGATAGGCTCCAGCGCGCCCGTGACCCTAGTGAGGATAAGCGGCTCAGAAAATGGATGGATGGATAGACTCCTGTTAGCAGTCTGATAAACCCCCACTGCTGCTAGGATGAAACCAAAAGATTTTACTAAATCCCTCCGTTAAGCAGGTTCCTCTTTAAGTGCACACAATCTGTGATGTTCATCTCAAGTACATTTCAAATCAATACAAATGATTACATCGTCTTGAATTTTTTCTCTCTGTGTGTCTGTAGTGGGTCTGAGTTGTGTTGGGAGGTTTCGCTGTGACTTTTCCTCTCAGTGCATCAGAAGCTCTGCACAGTGTGATGGAGAGGTGCACTGTGACAATGGAGCGGACGAGCTTGGCTGTGGTGAGACACACACCCACCACCAAGGGCGCTGTAAGGGGGAGAAAAGTGATGATGATTCTGATGTCCCATGACTGACAGTGGCTTAGGCATTGAAGTGGGACCTGAAGGGATTTTTTTTTTTTTTGGCCCCAAATCCCTCGGCCACACATCACTAGGCATACCTGTTTTGGGCCTGATTTACCATAATCCAAATAGTGAGCGCAAAACGTTTCTCTAATACTTGTAGATTGTGCGTACTGTTGGTGAGCATGTTATGTTGCACATATCAACAAACAACCATTCACTCTCACTTTCACACCTACAGACAATTTAGAGTCTTCAATTGAAGACCTACCATGCATGTTTTTGGGATGTGGGAGGAAACCGGAGTACCCGGAGAAAACCCACGCAGGCACGGGGGAGAACCTGCAAACTCCCCACAGACAAGGTCGGATTTGAACAAGGGTCCTCAGAACTGTGAGGCAGATGTGCTAACCAGTCATCCATCGGGCCTCGCTGTTTTGCATTTTAATAATAGTATTTGAATATAAATAATAAATGTTATTCTTGAAGTACCGTACTTTTCAGGACACTCAGAGATGCTGTATAGACGTTAAAATCAGAAACCAAGAAAAAGGCATTTTACGCCAGGCATACTGTATGTTTTTGGAGGGAGTTTCAAGACAGCTGGAAGGTGGGAGGGGCAGTAGAAAAGGAACGTAAAATCAGAATCATCTGCCAACAACTACTATGAGAAATCTGAGGGAAGGAGCTGGAATAGGTAGTGACCAGGATGTGGAGGGTCCAAGAGGATTTTGCATGCTCTTTTCTGGTAGTTCTGGTAGCGTGCAAGTCCTCAAGGGTGGGTAGGGGGGTACCGTCGATTTTTTCGGCAGTCCCGTTTGTCCGTTGCAGTTGGAGTTGGTCCTTTTTTGTGGCAGCTCCAAACCCGACTGTGATGAGGACCGATTCAATGACTGGTCAGGTGGTTTCTGAATAGTGTCAATTTTATCTTGTGAAAGAAATTTGAAGAATGCAAGATTCATTCTCGAAATGATTTGCCGGTAAATGGTGACAAAAGACAAAAGCGAAGACTCACAAACAAGCCTGAAAATGGCTGCAGGGAAGGCCTTGCAAATGTTGAGTGAGGAAACTCAGAAGTTGACCATGTCAGTGGGCTTCAGACAGCCATAGACTATAAAATTTTTATTTTCATTCAAGCACTTAGAATGATGTTTAAAGGTAAAGCTTGCGGTTTTCAAACTGCTACCAAGATTTGAATGTAGCCTCACATCTATACCCGCCCCCTCGCAACTACCCCAAGAAATGCCCCCAGATCCAAAACTTAGGGAAATAAAAAAAAAAAAAGTTTGCATGTTCTCCCTGTTCCTGCGTAGGTTTTCTCCGGGTACTCTGGTTTCCTCCCATATCCCAAAAACATGCATGGTAGGTCAATTGAAGTCTCTCAATTGCCCCGAGGTGTGAATGTGAGTGCGAATGGTTGTTTGTTTATATGTGCCCTGCAATTGCCCGGCAACCAGTTCAGGGTGTACTCCACCTCCTGCCAGAAGATAGCTGGGATAGGCTCCAGCACGCCCGCGACCCTTTGTGAGGATAAGCGGCTTGGAAAATCGTGATGGATGGATGGAAGATAAAATGCTCGCCCGGCCGCTTCAGATTGCACCTCGGTCGCCCGCTGGCGCACCGACTGCCCCGTGGAATTGGCCTGAAGGAAGAGACCGGTGCGTCACGCTCACCTTCCGTTACATAGTGGTCGGTTGCAAACGTCCAGTGTTTTCTTGCGCAGCACACCGAGAGATGTGGTGAGACACAGGCCCCCATCAAGTGGTACTGGTTTTATGTAGTAGTATTTTGGAATGTATAATCAATTAAAAATATCAGAAAGGGGCCATAACACCAACTTACCTGATGTCTGAGTGACAACGGTGACGTCGGCACCAGTGGTTGCAGCTATATGCAGTCGTGCGCATATAGGACACCACTGTTATATATGTTTACCCTTGATTTGAAGTAGAGCACTATCCAATTCCAAACTTTTGTTTCTAATCAGAGTTAAATAATACGGCCAAGAAACTGTACCCAGTCTCCTTTTGTGCGAGGCTGCTGTGTTCCCACAAGGCCCAGTGAGCACAATGGTGTTTATTAAAAAAAAGGAAAAAAATGCTGTTACAATGCTGTATTTTGTCACACCTCCTGTCTCTACAGTCTCTTATTGGCTAGTTCTCCTCATTCTGAGTCGGTTTTTGAAAAAAAAAAAAAAAAAAAATTACAGGCATAAAATGCGGTCCGAGAGAAATTCTTTTTCAAAAGATAATCACAATATTCTGCTGTCGGGTAAAACAGACAGTTTTAACATATCCGACAAAAAACGTGGCAATTTTGACAATCTGTCCAAATACAACAAGCCCCGGGAAATTTTGTCACTCTCCATAAAATGAAAAAAAATTTTTTTCTTGAAACCTGTTACATTTAAGATGAAAGTCTACACACCAGTCAGATTGATTATTTATTCAATATTCATTACTGGAGTGTATTAAAATGGGCCTAATCTGTATCAGCGCAAAAACCCGTGGCAAGCAGGATAAAGTCAGGGTAAAGTGTATTTTTGGTTGACAACATTAAAGCAACATTAAAATAAAATCTTAATATAGTCTCACCTTGAATAATGTAATAATAAAATGGAAATGTAATGTAATGTAATAATGTAATGCAATGCCAGCTAATGCCACACACAGCGGCTGGAATAAGTATATAACACATCACGATTTTTTTCACTAAATATATTTCCAAAGGTGCTGTGGACATAAAATGGTCACCAGATGTTGGGAACAACCCAAGTAAAACATACATACAAAGAAAGAAAAACAAATACAATCAGAAATTAAGTTGTGTGTAATAATGTGCAATGACACAGGGAAAAAGTATTGAACACATAAAGAAAGGGAGGTACAAAAAGGCCAAGACAACACCTAAAATATATCAATAATCGAACAACAATCCAGCCCCTTGTCAGTGCAAATGAATATCAGCCAGTTCAGTCCTAATTGATGGCCTACAAAATGGTCTGAATGCCAAGGTGTGAGTCAAGACGCCATCAGCAAAGAGTCTGTCGCAAACCTTTTGTTCCAACACATAATGATAGCATTGGTTACAGGCGCATAACTAAGCTTCTGAACGTTCCAGTGAGTACAGTTAGGGCCATCATACCTAAGTGGAAAGCCAATCATACCACCATAAATTTGCCTCGATCAGGTGGTCCTCGCAAGATTTCTGACAGAGTGCAAAGAATAATAATAAGAGTTGTCCAAGACCCAAGGACCACTTGTGGTCCAAAAGAACTGGAATTAGCAGGTACTCTTGTCACAAGGAAAACAGTGAGTAATCCACTCCGCCGCAATGACCTGTATGCACGCTCACCCTCAATGCTGAAAAAAAAAAAAGCATGTCAAAAGCTTGTTTAACGTTTGCTGAACAACATTTGGACAAGCCAGTTAAATACTGGAAGAATATAGTCTGGTCTGATGAGAGCAAAATTGAACTCTTTGGATGCCATAATGCACACCACATTTGGAGGAGAAATGCCACTGCACATTACCCAAAAAACACCACACCAAAAGTGAAGTTCGGAGGTGGGAACACGATGGTGTGGGGATGCTTTTCAGCAAATGGTACTGGTAAACTTCACATTATTGAAGCAAGGATGAATGGGCAAATTTACAGAGACATTCTTGACAAAAATCTGCTGCTCTCTACGAGGATGATGAAAACGAAACGAGGTTGGACATTTCAGCGGATAATGACCCAAAACATACTGCCAAGGAAACTCTCAATTGGTTTCAAATTAAAAAAAAAAAAAAAAAAGAAAAAAAAAACCTGCAAGAGTTGTCCACCCAATCACCTGACTTGAATCCAATTGAAAATCTATGGGAAGAACCGAAACTCAAGGTCCATAAAAGATGCCCACAGATCTTAACCTTCAAGATTTGAAGACGGCTTGTGTGGAGGAATGGGCCAAACACCAAAGCAATGCATGCGACTAGTTTCTCCATACAGAAGGCGTCTTGAAGCTGTCATTGCAAACAAAGGCTTTTGTACAAAGTATTAAATAAATACCAGTTGGCGTGCTCAGTACTTTTCCCCTGTGTCATTTCACATTATTATACACAACTTAATTTCTGATCTTATTTGTTCACCTTTCTTTGTATGTCTGGATTACTTGGGTTATTCCCAACATCTGGTGAAATTTTCATGTCAATAGCACCTTTGGAAATATATTTAGTGAGAAAAATCGTGACATGTTAAACGTGTGTGTGTGTGTGTGTGTGTATCCATCCATCCATCCATTTTCTTTACCACTTCTCCTCACGCGGGTCACGGGAGTGCTGGAGCCTTTCCCAGCTATCATCAGGCAGGAGTACACCCTGAACTGGTTGTCATGCTCACACAGTTTCCTTGCTGCCAGAACTCTTTCTTTTTGTCCCGCTTCCTGGCTGACCTGTACTCTTGGCGATGATCGGGCGGGGTCTGGTGGGTGTCATACTTGTAGTGTGACCACTCGCCTGATCCACAGACACAGCATGAATTTACAACAACACCATTGTGAACAACGCAAAAAGTATGGGCTTGGCATTATGACCCAACCCCATCCTATAAAAGAATGTATATAGACATTCATTTGAGTAATTATTTGCAAATAAACTATTAACTGTTTTTATGTCAGTGCGTCTCAGTGGGCGGAGTTCAGTCCTGCAGGTCCAGAAAGCTGGTGTGTGGAGGACAGTCTGCTCAGAGGACTGGAATAACTGGCTGGGGCTCTCTGCCTGCAAGCAGTTGGGATATACCAGGTGTTTTCCTTCACTTCAACACACAATCCCATCGACCCGTTTTTGTGGCTGTGCTGTGATGAATGGCCTTCTTGAAACTGTGATTTATTGAAAACATATATATGTATGTTAATATATATATATATATATATATATATATATATATATATATATATATATATATATATATATATACATACATACATACAGGAAGTCCTCGAGTTACGACGCACTCGACTGACGACGTTTCGACGTTTCGACCCGTGCCTCGTCCGCCATTTTGTCCCAGCCCCATCGTGTTTCTGCTTAGCGAGTGCATAGTGCTTGTCTGTGTTTGTGCGGCGGGAGTATCTTTGCCTTTTTCGCCCTCCTTTTTTCACAATCTCAGCAGTAATGGTAAGTATAGGATCTTATTTTTTTATATTAATGTATTTTAGTTTTTTTATACGAAGTGTTAACCTTTCCCGCTACGGTCACCTGACCGTGGTCGGGAGACGCAGGAGAGACGCCTTCTCCAGGGCCGAGGTTGTCCTCCTCGGGGTTAACTCCCTTCTCTCGTTGCAGAACTGAGCTGGGTGGCGGCAACAATAAAGGCACGAAGCACCGATTTGCTGCTTTCATGGCTTTATTAGCTCCTCTGCACATTCAACGTCAACGGGTCCTCTGCTAATTGCTACTCTTCCCCGGTCGCCGTCACTACACTTGCCACTGTACACACTCGAACGAGAGGTGTTCTGTTATTGGACTTCTGTGCTCGTCACGGATTGTCCATAACAAACACCATGTTCAAGCATAAGGGTGTCCACACGTGCACTTGGCACCAGGACACCCTAGGTCGCAGTTCGATGATCGACTTTGTGGTCGTGTCATCGGACTTGCGGCCGCATGTCTTGGACACTCGGGTGGAGAGAGGGGCGGAGCTGTCAACTGATCACCACCTGGTGGTGAGCTAGCTCCAATGGTGGGGGAAGATGCCGGTCCGATGTGGCAGGCCCAAACATATTGTGAGGGTCTGCTGGGAACGTCTGGCGGAATCCCCTGTCAGAAGGTGTTTCAACACCCACCTCCGACAGAACTTTGCTCATGTTCCGGGGGAGGCGGGGGACCATGTTCACTGCAGACGCTGCACCGATCCGCCTGTCGATCTCCCGTTCCATTCTTCCCTCACTCGTGAACAAGACCCCAAGATACTTGAACTCCTCCACTTGGGGCAGGATCTCATCCCCGACCTGGAGAGGGCACGTCACCCTTTTCCGACTGAGGACCATGGTCTCAGATTTGGAGGTGCTGATTCTCATCCCAGCCGCTTCACATTCGGCTGCGAACTGCTCCAATGAGAGTTGGAGTTCACGGCTTGATGAAGCCAACAGAACCACATCATCTGCAAAAAGCAGAGATGCAATAATGAGGCCACCAAACCGGACCCCCTCTACGCCTAGGCTGCGCCGAGAAATTCTGTCCATAAAAGTTATGAACAGAATCGGTGACAAAGGGCATCCTTGGCGGAGTCCAACCATCACCGGAAACGGTGAGGTCCGATTTACTGCCGGATATGCGGACCAAACTCTGACTCCGGTCGTACAGGGCCCGCAGCCCGTATCAGGGGGTTCGGTACCCCATACTCCCAAAGCGTCCCTCGGGTGGGACCGTGTCCCACCCGAGGGACACGGTCAAACGCCTTCTCCAAGTCCACAAAACACATGTGGACTGGTTGGGCGAACTCCCATGCACCCTCGAGGACCCTGCCAAGGGTGCAGAGCTGGTCCATTGTTCCACGGCCAGGACGAAAACCACACTGATCCTCCTCAATCTGGGATTCAACTTCCCGACAGACCCTCCTCTCCAGCACCCCTGAATAGACCTTACCAGGGAGGCTGAGGAGTGTGATCCCCCTGTAGTTCAGAATCAGAATCAGAATCATCTTTATTTGCCAAGTATGTCCAAAACACACAAGGAATTTGTCTCCGGTAGTTGGAGCCGCTCTAGTACAACAAACAGTCAATTTACAGAACACTTTGGGGACATAAAGACATTGACAAAAAACAATTGTGCAAAAAGATGCAGAGTCCTCTAGCACTTAGAGCAGTTCGAACGACTAATATTGCAATAGTCCGGTGCAATGACCATTGTGCAAAGGGCGCTGAGACTTCAAGGAGTGTATGCGGTTTAAAGTGACGAGTAGTGCGATCATCTGGGACAATGTTGGTTGTGCAAATGTTACAGATACTCCTCAATCAGTGTGCAAATGGAGCAGATGCTACTCTGGCATGAGTGGCCAGTATATGCAAATAGTGCAGCATGGCGAGACAACTACAGTGAGTGCACAAGTAATAAATAATTGGCCCCACAGAAATGTGACAACGAACTCAAGTCAAAAAATTGCCAGCTTGTTGTAATGGAATTATAGGTTAGGTGTTTAAGAAGTTGATCGCAAGAGGGAAGAAGCTGTTGGAATGTCTACTAGTTCTAGTTTGCATTGATCGGTAGCGCCTACCTGAGGGAAGGAGCTGGAAGAGCTGGTGACCGGGGTGCAGACGGTCCGAGAGGATTTTGCACGCCCTTGTCTTAGTTCTGGCAGCGTGCAAGTCCTCAATGGTGGGTAGGGGGGTACCGACAATCCTTTCAGCAGTTTTGATTGTCCGTTGCAGTCGGAGTTTGTCCTTTTTTGTAGCAGCACCAAACCAGACTGTGATGGAAGAACACAGGACCGATTCGATGACCGCTGTGTAGAACTGTCTCAGCAGCTCCGGTGGCAGGCCGTGCTTTCTCAGAAGCCGTAGGAAGTACATCCTCTGCTGGGCCTTTTTGAGGACGGAGTTGATGTTGTTCGCCCACTTCAGGTCCTGAGAGATTGTAATTCCCAGGAACTTGAAGGTCTCGACGGTTGACACAAGGCAGCTGGACAACGTGAGGGGCAGCTGTGGCGAAGGATGCCTCCTGAAGTCCACGATCATCTCTACCGTCTTGAGCGTGTTCAGCTCCAGGTTGTGTCGCCCGCACCACAGCTCCAGCCGCTCCGTTGAAACACACCCTTCGGTCCCCCTTCTTAAAAAGGGGGACCACCACCCCAGTCTGCCAATCCAGAGGCACTGTCCCCGATGTCCACGCGATGTTGCAGAGGCGTGTCAACCAGGACAGCCCCACAACATCCAGAGCCTTGAGGAACTCCGGGCGAATCTCATTCACCCCTGGGGCCTTGACACCGAGGAGCTTTTTAACCACCTCGGTGACCTCAACCCCAGAGATAGGAGAACCCGCCTCAGAGAACCCAGACTTTGCTCCCTCATGGGAAGGCGTGTCGGTGGAGTTGAGGAGGTCTTCGAAGTATTCTCCCCACTGGCTCACAACGTCCCGAGTCGAGGTCAGCAGCGCCCCATCCCCACTATACACAGTGTTGATGGTGCACTGCTTTCCCCTCCTGAGCCGTCGGATGGTGGACCAGAATTTCCTCGAAGCCGTCTGGAAGTATTTCTCCATGGCCTCACCGAACTCCTCCCATGCCTGAGTTTTTGCTTCAGCGACCACCAAAGGTGCATTCCGCTTTGGCAGCCGGTACCCATCAGCTGTCTCAGGAGTCCCACAGGCCAAAAAGGCCCGATAGGACTCCTTCTTCAGCTTGACGGCATCCCTCACCATTGGTGTCCACCAACGGGTTCGGGGATTGCCGCCACGACAGGCACCGACCACCTTACGGCCACAGCTCTGGTCGGCCGCCTCAGCAATGGAGGCGCGGAACATGGTCCACTCGGACTTGATGTCCCCCGCCTCCCCCGGAACATGAGCAAAGTTCTGTCGGAAGTGGGAGTTGAAACTCCTTCTGACAGGGGATTCCGCCAGACGTTCCCAGCAGACCCTCACAATACGTTTGGGCCTGCCACGTCGGACCGGCATCTTCCCCCACCATCGGAGCCAACTCACCACCAGGTGGTGATCAGTTGACAGCTCCACCCCTCTCTTCACCCGAGTGTCCAAGACATGCGGCCGCAAGTCCGATGACACGACCACAAAGTCGATCATCGAACTGCGACCGAGGGTGTCCTGGTGCCAAGTCCACGTGGACACCCTTATGCTTGAACATGGTGTTCGTTATGGACAATCCGTGACGAGCACAGAAGTCCAATAACAGAACACCGCTCGGGTTCTGATCGGGGGGGCTGTTCCTCCCAATCACGCCCTTCCAGGTCTCACTGTCATTGCCCATGTGAGCATTGAAGTCCCCCAGCAGAACGATGGAGTCCCCAAGCGGGAGCGCTCTCCAACACCCCTCCAAGGACTCCAAAAAGGGTCCTTGGAGGGGACTCTGAACTGCTGTTTGGTGCATAGGCACAAATAACAGTC
Organism: Phycodurus eques; assembly: GCF_024500275.1. Classification (NCBI taxonomy): domain Eukaryota; kingdom Metazoa; phylum Chordata; class Actinopteri; order Syngnathiformes; family Syngnathidae; genus Phycodurus; species Phycodurus eques. Next base: position 23,870,073 of record NC_084536.1, read on the forward strand.
AGGACCCATCCCTCCACCCGAAGGTGGTGGGAGGCTACCCTCTCGTCCACCAGGGTGAACCAGGCGCCGAGCCAGAAAGCAATAAGTATACCCACACCTGCTCTGCGCCTCTCACCGTGGGCAACTCCAGAGTGGAAGAGAGTCCAACCCCTCTCGAGAGGACTGGTACCAGAGCTCAAGCTGTGCATGGAGGCGAGTCTGACTATATCTAATCGGAACTTCTCGACCTCACACACCAGCTCGGGCTCCTTCAGCTTCAGACCTTGGCGATCCGGGGATCGGATCGCCAAGGTCCCCGCCTTCGGCCACCGCCCAGCTCGTATTGCACCCGACCTCTATGGCTCCACCCACAGGTGGTGAGCCCATGGGAAGGGGGACCCACGTTACCCTTTCGGGCTGTGCCCGGCCGGGCCCCATGGGGTGCAGGCCCGGGCACCAGGCGCTCTCCTTCGAGCCCCAACTCCAGGCCTGGCTTCAGAGGGGGGGCCCGGTGACCCGTGTCCGGGCAAGGGAAACCTGAGTCCATATTTTCTTTTCTTCATCCGAGGTCTTTGATTTTCATAATTGAATTTAAAATTATGTTTGCTAAATATATATATATATATATATATATATATATATATATATATATATATATCCATCCATACATTTTCTGAGCTGCTTCTCCTCACTAGAGTCGCGGGTGTGCTGGAGCCTATCCCAGCTATCATCGGGCAGGAGGCGGGGTACACCCTGAACTGGTTGCCAGCCAATCGCAGGGCACATATAAACAAACAACCTTTCGCAATCACAGTCACACCTCCGGGCAATTTAGAGTCTCCAATTAATGCATGTTTTGGGGATGTGGGAGGAAACCGGAGTGCCCGGAGAAAACCCACGCAGGCACGGGGAGAACATGCAAACTCCACACAGGCGGGGCCGGGAATTGAACCCCAGTCCTCAGAACTGTATATATATATATATATATATATATATATATATATATATATCATAGATCATTTTACACTTGAGACGATGTGAGACAATATTATTATCATGATTATTCGTCACGATTATTCTTCATGTTTGGGAAAAATCTTTTTATTGCACTACTTTTCAACAAACAATATGTAACAATTTTCTGTGCAAAATGAATCATTAAATAAGAATAAATGATAGCTAATAATACAAAATAAATGTACCCCAGAAAATTCTACTTTACCAAGGGCTAACGAATAAATATGCTATTACAAAGTGCTAGCACGAATTGCAACTTAATGGAAGCAAATGTAGTGAATGCATAAAACTCAAATAACTGTTTTCTTTTGAAAATCCCCATCAATATAATGAATTGTCTCGGAAGGGTACATCTCCGTTGTTCTGTTTGACTTGGTCAGTCGTGCATAGTGACAAACCGCAAAGAACTCGACAGTTGTGAATTCCCTCTCTATTTACTCCGGGCGTTTGTTCATTGCAGTCAGGCCAGCTGAAAAGTTGAAGTCAAGGCGATTGTTAATAGTGTCTTACCGATGCTGCAAATGAAGTACTTTTCATATGCAGCAGTGCCCGCATTCTAAATGTAAAAAAATCACCAACGATCAGGCTAATTTTATTGTAGCAGCCAAAATCGCAATCACGATTAAAATTCAATTATTAGCGTAGCCCGAGTTGTACCCAAGTCCAGTATCCTGAAGCTGTAAATAAAGCAGAAAGAGGGTGGGGCGAGCACTAGCAAGCATCACAGGCACTATCCAGAAGGCATCAAAAGGCCTCCAAGACTACATTAAGAAGTCTGCCCCCATGGACGCTCTGCTAAGGGAATACCTCAGGCAACAGAAGCCCAGTGAGGAGAAAGAGCCAGATGGGCTGTCATGGAAAGATAAGAATGGCATGTTCTACCGAAAAATTTAATAAGTGGTTTGCACTGGGAAAACATACCAGTGAAACACAGCACAGAGGCAATAATCATGGCAGCACAAGAACAAGCCCTAAACACAAGATCAATAGAGGCTAGGCTCTATCAAAACAGTAAACCACTGCTCACGTGCGGCCCAAAGTTTTCCATCGGAAAAGAACGGCTGAACCTGAACGTGACCCAATACAGACAGTAGAGGAGGTCCTCGTTGACCTAAATTGCCTCCCAGACATCTCCAGCCCCTTTTAAACCAATATTAAGATTTCATTCTTTAGTCAAGATTAGAACCTCTAATTGGCACCTACCCTCTCCTTGATTGATGAATTGGGCTCTACACTTGACTGTCATTCCCCCTGTGTGCTAAGTTGAAGCTAATTTTCTCTTCTCCCTTTCTTCTTTAGAACCTTGTTGAGTTTGTCCTTTTTTATTTATTTATTTTCTTATGCATAATTGGGTTATTCTAACGGTCACAGAAATTCCCAGCTCTCACATTGCTCCCTGGGCATTCTCATTTCACGCTTACGTCACAAGCTGAGCCTGCTTTATGAATGTTTATCTGTACCCTTTGCAGTCAAGCCCCTCTGCATTGTTTCCCTGTAGTTTTCCCTTGTAGATATAATAAAATTTTCTGTTTTGTGTGATTGATGAATTTCAAGAAGAGACAAAAATCCTGATTCAATGTGTGTAGTGCATTGGAGAGCTCTCATGTACATTCTGTTCTCCTTTTAGTCAGTTTGTTAACTTTGGTTACTGGAGGGCATAAAGTATATCTCTTCCCCCTGGGCAGCACTTGAGCTTTCCTTACAGATGATCCATGCACCCAAAAGTAACAAGACTCCAGTACATACGCCAGGTATGATTTTTTTCTGTTTTTTGTTTGTCTTTGGCAGTTATGTCGAGTCATTCTTCATGTCCCTGACCTCCATTGAGCAAGACCTTCAGTACAATCTGGTGTCCATCAATCTGAGCCAGTCACAAATCATTAAGCTACAAAACACCGCAACCTTCAGGTACAGATATACAGTTGTTGTAATTTGAGAATGGATGTAAAAGTAACAAATTATGAATCAGCACCGAAGCTACATTCTAGCCATTTCAAATTGTTGCCGCTTTCTCTTCTGTCTAAAATTGAGTGTAGTCGGTTGAACAAAATATTGATAATTCACTCTTTGAATGGCAGGCAGGTCCAGATATGTGCAGATATTTCCTCCAAGTCTCCCACCTCCAGTCCTCTGACCTCAAAGGTCCCTGCAAGCTTTTCCTGTTCCACTGATCGTAAAATTACCTCTGTTTTGCATCCTTTAACATTCAGCTGGTTAATTAGCTTTTTGTGTACGAAACATTGCTGCGCTGTTTGGAGTGAGGAAGTCATAGATCTAAGCATATTTGCTCCCTTTTGCCACCTTACTGGCAACTGACTCAAAGAATTACCCCCCAACCCCCCCACTTTGTGGTCATATGAGTGTGTTTTGACTCGCAAGCAGTTAAACAGAGCATCTTTTCCGTGACATAATCCACATGAAGGGTGAAAAGACGAAGTTTGAGGAGGTTTTTAATCGATCAAAGTATTGCTTCACAGTTCATCTTACAAACCCCAATTCCAATTAAGTTGGGACGCCATGTAAAACAGAATACAATGATTTGCAAATCCTTTTCAACCTGTAATCAATTGATTACACTACAAAGACGTAGTTATTGTTCAAACTGATGAACGTTATTTATTTATTTATTTTTGCAAATATTCTCTCCTTTCGAATTTGATGCCTGCAACACATTCTAAAAAGCTGGGACAGGTGCAACAAAAAACTGGGAAACTTGAGGAATCCTCCAAAAACACCTTTTTGGAGCATTCCACAGGTGAGCAGGTTAATTGGAAAGAGGTGAGTGTCGTGATTACGGGTAAATGGGTTAGTTGTTCTCCACTTTGTGATCCATTAAATTCTGTATTAAAAACGGATATTGCCACGTGGGCTCAGGAACACTTCAGAAAACCATTGTCAGTGAACACAGTTCAACAGTTCAGATTGCATTAAAAAAAAAAGAAAAAGAAAAAGTCATGAACCTTTGAACACACATTAGGGCTGGCCAAACATTCCATATTTAACGTTTATTGTGAAATTTCTAAAAACTGTGTCCGTCGAGCCCCCCAAAATTTTCAACGAATTTGCCCCGCCTGTACATTTCACCTAGGTCTACCAAAACTGTCAGGCTTATGTAACGGCCCAACACCTAAAGAAAACTCTCTTGGATCTCGACCCTAAACCCAACAGGACGTCTGCTATTTTTCATGTACTTTCAAATTCTGACCTATTTTTCAATTTTTATAGCCGTCATATTTTATGAACTCCTCCAAGAGATTTTCTGCAATCATCTTCAAACTTAGGTGGTCTCATCTAAATATGTTGACGGTGAAAAGTTATGAAATGCTTTTCATATCGTGATGTGTTGCCACGCCAACAGCAATAGATATCAGCTGTTGTGTTGTGGTGCGAGTAATTGTGAAGTGCAATGAAAATGACTACATTTTGACACCAAAAATAAGTCTGTAGTGCCCATTTCTATTCAATTGATCCGCAATGGAGCAGTACCCCGACGTGGCCAGGGTGCAAAATAGCTGCTCGCAGGTCTAGTTAGGGCCAGAGCAGGGACCACTGCAAGGGTTCTATTGTAATCATAAGAATTATTATTACTAGGTCCCGAGCAATGACTGCTGCTAAGCATAGGAATTATTCTTTTCCTTCATTATTATTATCATTATTTTATTATTTGGGCACGAGCAGCAACCGCTGCAAAGGACTTATCTGTAGAAATGATGATTATTATTATCCATCAACTTTCTGTATCACTTCTCCTCACTAGGGTCGCGGGCGTGCAGGAGCCTATCCCAGCTATCTTCGGGCAGGAGGCGGGGTACACCCCGAACTGGTTGCCAGCCAATCGCATAGAAACAAACAACCATTCACACCTACGGCCAATTTAGAGTCGTCAATTAACCTACCACGCATGTTTTTGGGACGTGGGAGGAAACCGGAGTGCCCGGAGAAAACCCACGCAGGCACGGGGAGAACATGCAAAGTCCACACAGGCGGGGCCGGGGATTGAACCCGTTTATTATAATAGTCGTAAAAATTTAAACGCTCATATCAATGTCCTGCTGTCTGACTTTTGTTTTATTCTTGCTACGCCTGACTTGCTTGTCTTTTGTCACCACAGTAAAACCCACTGCAGCTCAGGAAAGGTGACAACACTGAAATGTCTGGGTAAGAGATTTAAGCCTGCTACACGCACACACACCGATTTTTAACAGATTTTAGAAAAAATAAGGTACCCGACTCATCATGAGAAAATAATGGCAGGCTTTTATCGTGTTTGGTGTACTTGAGAAGGCCAACACAGCACACCATCCACACACATAAAGATCTATCCACCGACAATCTTGAGTCTCCTCCCCCAAACCAGATGTCTGTTGTAGTACCAAGACTGACCTATTAAGAGTCAACATGATTGTTGTTGCAAACTCTCCTCCTTGTCATTTTTATTGTAGCGACTGACAACTGCAAACGCCACAACAGAATGACATTCATCCACAACATGACATTGACATGACATGACATTAAGGTATAACACAGCGACGTTTATGTAGAACCGAAGTGATCGCCAGACTCCCTCTGGCTGTGTAATTTGTTCGTGTTACCGGGGCCTCCTATGCCCGACAAACCAAGTGACTGAGTGGGGAAGTTGCGCAGGTTTTAATGAACGAAGTTGGTATATTGATGATTTATTAGAATCCGACATGCTTACTTTTCAAAATAGCTCCAAATTCGATTACTTTCACTTTCCCAACTTTGTGCATTCAACCTCCCGCCTCGGTCACTTTCTTTTTTTTTGGTCACAACTCAACAAAGGTTTACATTGATTATTGTAGGCCACAAAAGCCACTCTAAAACAGTGCTTCTCAATTGTTTTCTGTTACGATCCCCCAGGAAGAAGAATATCATTTGCACCCACCCGCAGCCCCCTCGAGTACACCTCTATATAACATTGGATATAAAGGATTATCTCATCGAATCCTTATAAACATTGAAGAAAGTACAAAAGAACGAGATATAGACTGCCTATCTACTGCAGCGGATGTGCAATTACACTTTATTCTTGTTCGGCAATTCATGTTCGTCAGGGTCTCACACCGCCCGGCATCGCAACGGGTCGTGCCCCACCATTTGAGAAGCACTGCTCTGAACATACACCACACCACAGGACAATTGGTTGGGATCATCTTTGAGAGACATCAGATATTCGTGCCTTTGCTACTCAAATGAGGCCCGAATATCTGTTTTGTCATGAGGATTTCAGACTTTCAGAAGAAAACATGCACACTGTCGTTGACATACACTATATTTTGAAGTTGATGCTATTCATTGGGCCGTGCGAGTAACTACCAATAATTTCTTCATCCCAATATGGATTTCTTGTGCTGAGTTGTAGGCTAATCCAGTGTTGTTGAGTCACACCGGCTGGCAATCTAGATTACAACACATTCAGGCCCGTTCAGGCCCGAAGGGAAGCTATCCCGGCTTACTTAGGACGGAAGATTGTTGAAGGAAAAGTTGGAGGTCGTCAGTGGGAGTTGAAAGCAAACCAGTGAGGGTAGAGTGTTTAGAGCACAGGTGTGAAAATCAAGGCCACTTGATTGTCAATTTCCGTGATTCTTGTACCAAAATTTCAAATAGTCAAATATCATAAATAGAAATGTGTTCTTAATCTCTTACTGCTGGATGTGAAAGCTTGAGAACAAGGTTAGGACCCCAAAGTATCTACCATTATTTTATCACATTTCTGATCCTTACTCAGAGTTTTTTATTGAATTCTCTGAATTTTTAATCAGACGTAGTCATTAGTGCACCTAATTCCTTTGACTCAATGTCATGTATCATTTCAACAAATGATTTCAAAACCAAGTTCCACTCAAATTGATCAACGTGTGGGCAATGCAGCTATGTTAGCCCCCTGCGAGCAACTATCAACTCAGTTGCAATGCTGTGACGAAAGAAAGAAAGAACGAAAGAAAGAAAGAAAAGCAAGCAAGCTGTTGGTAAATATTGGAAAATTGCCAATCTAGAAATTGTAAACAAAGATCACAAAAACACAAATGAAATGGTTTCTACTTTCTTTCTTTTTTTTTTGTATAGCTCATACTGGAAAGTGAGTTTTAAAATCTACAGAAAGGCTCTCTCATTGCCAGTGTAGCCTTTTACTCATCTTTGGGTCAATCAAATGGACAATGACCCACAGCATACTGCCAAACTGTTACAAAGTGGCTTCAGGATAACAAAGTCGATGTTTTGCAGTGGCCATCGCAAAGCCCTGATCTCAATCCTATTGACATTTTATGGCCAGACCTGAAAAGGAATGTGCGAGAAAGGTAGCCTAGAATCTTGGCTCAGTTAAACCAGTTCTGCCAGGGCGAATGCGTCAAAATTTCTGCCAACTATCGTGAAGAAAGGATATCCAAAACATTTGACTTAAGTCACACAGTTTCAAGGTAATGGTACCAAATACTAATGAAACGTATCTAAACTTCTGACTTTGAAGAAAGTCATGAAAAATTGTCTTGAAAGCAAATCCTTCTCTCATCATTACTGACATCTCGGAAATGGACGAAAACAGGCAACGTTTCGTCTGATTTCATGTCAGACAGTGAGGGAAAAAGGCATATCTTTTTATATAGTTTATGTAAGCGTCTGGTGTCAACTGTACTTTTTGGGTATAAAACATGCCTCATTTTTTATGAACACTTGGGCCTACTATGCTATTTTATATTTTAATGTCAGTCATTGTCTTTTTTAATTGTATTTAGCACATTCTTTCATTTTATTCTAAGCAAATTAGCTGAAGCTAAACATGTTCAATGCATCACATATTCCCCTTTTTTAAGTCCGCAAGTAGCAATGGAGAGGAATGCACATTTCAGCAACCCAGTATATAAATACCGTTTATTAAAAGAGGGTACTGTTGTGAGTTTGCTTGTTTTTGTGTTGTGCTAAGGTTAACTAACACTCGCTAGAAGTATGCAATCAACGCAAGGTGACATTAACGCATTGGTCTGACAAGCTGCTATTATAATTCATCAAGTTGGCCAACAAAAATTTTTGACTAGGTCTTACCTTTATTGTTACAGTACAGTATTGTACAGTAATAGTTTCTTGGTTCTGATTCCCTCGAGAGACTCACCTTAGTACTGGCTTTTGCGAGCTGGGAGGAGTGGATACGGTCTTCCCAGCACGCGTAGCGTCATGTTGTAGCCTGCACAGTTTCGATGACATGTCAATGGAAATGTTAGACGGTTTTACCCATAATAATAGTTGTCTGTGTTTCTTACACCGGCTTGCTCGCGGTCATATCTTGACGAGCGCGTTGATGGTGCACCATCGGTCAGTAGTATCATATTTACCAACACTAGATATGTGTCCGACATTTGCGTCACGTAGACATGGAGCTTGGCCTTGTCTCCATTAATTATCATGTAACATTGTTTTTGGATGGTAAAAAACTGTAGGGGACCAAAACTGCTTTCTAAAAAAAGTCCAGGGAAATGATTATCGTGTCACCCCTGTAAATTCTGCCCATGATCTCTCGTCAGAAGCATTGGCATTCTGTTTGGACAAATGAGCATTTAAAAATCCATTCATCCACTTTCCGTACCGCTTCTCCTCACTAGGGTCGCGGGCGTGCTGGAGCCGATCCCAGCTTTCTTCGGGCGACGGGCGGGGTACACCCTGAACGGGTCGCCAGCCAATCGCAGGGCACATACAACCAAACAACCATCCGCGCTCACATTCGCACCTATGCGCAATTTAGAGTCATCAATCAATCTACCATGCATGTTTTTGGGATGCGGGAGGAAACCGGAGTGCCCGGAGAAAACCCACACAGGCACGGGGAGAACATGCAAACTCCACACAGGAGGGGCCGGATTTGAACCCAGGTCCTCAGAACTGTGAGGCAGATGTGCTAACCAGTCATAAACCATGCCACCAGCATTTAAAAATATGCAATTTATTCTTTGTTGACACAAAGGTTACAATATATGAGATCTATTTTATCCATTCTTCACAAGTAACAAACAAAGCAAGCTTAGGTTCAAACCCTCAGGAAATCATGTATGAACTCTTAGATGTAGCAAGCAGATTTGTAATATACTTTATCATCATATACCTGTAATCGCTCAGTGATAAAAGACACATTGGACCACATGGCTCACCGGCAGAACTCCTATAGCTGACATATTTCCATGCACAATTTTGTCCACAGAGTGTGGCTCCAGACCTCAGTACTTGAGTCGTATTGTTGGAGGGAACATTTCCCGGCCAGGCCAGTTCCCCTGGCAGGCGAGCCTTCGTTTCAACGGTGAACACCTCTGTGGAGGCTCTATCATAACATCACGATGGATTCTCACAGCAGCACACTGTGTGTATGGGTGAGTCATAATATATTCTTCAAAATGTCTTCAACTTTTGCTGTCTCCTGAAGTTAACAAAATACAGCACGTTGTCATTTTACTGTACTGTCACAAGAGATCACCTATTTCATGGTGTTTTTAGATGGCATGGAATATTGGCCATGTTCGGTCAACACTTGACATGGTGTGTTACATGTACACTTTACGTGTACTAACATGGTCACAGACAGTGTTCATATAAAGTATTCTATTCATTCTTATCTAAGACGTTAGAGAAGCAGAGCTCATTACCTCTCCTATCTGTTATCAGATTTTCAGACCCTGCCTTGTGGGTAGTCCACGTGGGAGAGATAGAGCAACCGGTCCATGGTGAACAGTCTCTTGCAGTGGAGCAGATCATACACCATGTTCGCTATCACCCCAAAGGACTGGATTATGATATTGCACTTGTGAAACTCTCCAAGCCCCTTGTTTTCAATGGTATGACGTTAGTTTATGCACTTACTTTCTTGAATATACTGTATACAGAGGAACGTCAAAGTCTAACATAAGCATAGCAAATGTATTTATATAGCGCATTTCATACACAAGGTAACTCAATGTGCTTTACATGACTAAAAGCATTTTAGAACAAAGGGGGGAAAAAAACAGCTTATAAACATTTAAAACAAAGAGAAAAAAATAACAGTACAATTCAAACAGCGTACAATGCAAGAAATCTCATTTAAAAGTGGAAATGCTCTAAAAAGGATGAGAAAAAAAGAAAAGTTTTTAACCTGGACTTACAAACATTTGCTGACGTCACTTCTGTTGGCAACCTATTCCATTTGATAAAGCTGAACAAATTCAAAATGGAAAAACTTAAACTTTACTGGCACACCGTTTCAAAAAGGAATCAACCACTATTGTTAATGCAAAATCCTGTAAAACACCACCTTTGGGTAACAACGACCACAATAGATCAACAGGCCAGGCAACCGGGTGAGCAGCTAAAGTCACTCGCAGTCGCTTCACAAACAGTTGGGACGAGTGTTGTTACGTTTGCGAAACGTTTCGTTCAGAAGAATAATTTAGCCAAAGGTTTTTTTTTTTTTTGTTTTTTTTTTTTTTTTTTTAAAAATAATCTCCCCGCCTTTCCTAGTTAACAGTACATGATAACAACAACGCATAGTCCTTCGGTGACCGTGTTGACCGGTGGGGACATGCCCAGAACACCTATCATCCTCATCAGATGCCCCAGCCACCTCATCTGGCTCCTCTCAATGCGGGGGAGCAGTGTCTTTACTCTGGGCCCCTCCTGGATGACCAAGCTTCTCACCCTAACTCTAAGGGAGAGCCGGACACCCTGCAGAGAAACTCAATTTGGCCGTTTGGATCTTGTTCCTTCGGTCACGATCCACAGCTCGTGACCATAGGTGAGGGTAGGAACATAGATTGACCTGTAAATTGAGAGCTTCGCCTTTCGTCTTAGCTTCTTCACCACAATGGACGATACAAAGTCTGTATCACTGCAGACGCTGCACCGATCCGCCTGTTAATCTCCCATTCCATTCTTACCTCACTCGTGAACAAGACCCCAAGATACTTGAACTCCTCCACTTGGGGCCGGCTCTCATCCCCGACCTGGAGAGGGCATTCCACCCCTTTCTGACTGAGGACCATGGTCTCAGATTTGGAGGTGCTAATATTCATCCCAGTTGCTTCACACTCGGCTGCGAACCGCTCCAGTGAGAACCACATCATCCGCCAAAAGCAGAGATGCAAGACTGAGGCCACCAAACTGGACCCCCTTTATGTCTCAGCTGCACCTAGAAATTCTGTCCATAAAAGTTATGAACAGAATTGGTGACAAAGGGCAGCCTTAGGGGAGTCCAACCCTCACTTGCGTCCAGCAATGTGGACAAACTCTGACACTAGTCGTACAGGGACTGAACATATCAGAGGGTTCGGTAAACCATACTCCCAAAGCACCCCCCACAGGAATCCCCGAGGGACACGCTCAAACGCTTTCTCCAAGTCCACAAGACACATGGAGACTGGTTGGGCGAACTCCCATGCACCCTCAAGGACCCTGCCGAGCTGGTCCACTCTTCCACGGCCGGGATGAAAACCACGCTGCTCCTCCTGAATCTGACATTCGACTTCTCGATGGACCCTCCTCTCAAGCACCCCTGAGTAGACCTTACCAGAGAGGCTGAGGACTGTGATCCTAGAGGACTCTGCGTCTTTTTGCACAATTGTTTTTTGTCAATGCCTTTATGTCTCCAAAGTGTTCTGTAAATTGACTGTCTGTTGTACTAGAGCGGCTCCAACTACCGGAGACAAATTCCTTGTGTGTTTTGGACATGCTTGGCAAATAAAGATAAAGATGATTCTGATTCTGATTCTGAGTGCGCAATGCTATGGATTAAAGTATTCCGCCGTGGTGCTAGAAAGGTGGATGAAGTTTTTGGACAAGACAGAGAGAGAGACTAATTTGGTCATATATGCGCCCTAATTTCTCAAAGGTGCGACGTAAAAATAATTATTAAAAAAAAGACAGGATCCACCCATCATCCAAAAAAAAGAGACCAAGCTAAATCATTTAAGAACTTTTCCCACCATTAATGTGACCTACAACATGTACAACTCAATTCTTAAAAATGTGGAAAAATTTCGAGAAAGCAAAAGAAATAAACAACTAAATGTGATTGCGTAAGTGTGCACACCCTCTTATAACTGGGATGTGTTCAGAATAACCCAATCACATTCAGACTAATGTTCATGTTTGCTGTTTATTTGTTGCTTTCTAGCTTTGTGATAACTTTTTCTTCTTTTCCTTTTGGCTTGTCCCGTGAGGTTGCGTCACCCTTTTTCATGTAAACCAATATCTTCCATCCTCTTCTAACACCATCTGCCCCTCACGACATCACCTATCAATGCCTAGCAGCTCCATCCTCATCACCCAATATACTCACTATTTCTCCTCCGTCATGTCCAATCCGTTGAAGTCTGCTCCCGCGAATTTTGTCTCCAAAACATCAAACCTTGGCTGACCCTCTGATGAGCTTGTTACTAATCCTATCCAACCAGGTAACTCCTCGAGAGAACCTCAACATTTTCCTTTCCGCCGCCTCCATCTCAGCTTCCTGTTGTCTCTTCAGTGCCACTGTCTTATAAACTTTGCGCTTAATCCTAGCAGATACTCTTTTGTTACATAACACACCTGACACCTTCCTCCACCCATTCCAACCTCCTTGGACCCGTTCCTTCACTTCCTTATCACACTCCCCATTGCTCTGGACCTACTACTACTACACCCTTGCTATCTCTTCTCCCTGTAGCCTCACTAATCCCCCTGCAGTCCTCTTATTCATGCACATATATTCTGTTTTACTTCGGCTAAAAGATGACCATACAATCCTTTAGGATTTGTGGAGCCCATCTGCCTGCCTAATTTTGGGGAAGAATTTGATGAAGGCACCATGTGCTGGATCTCTGGATGGGGAGCAACCGAGGACAAAGGTGAGCGTTACAAATCACATCAAATGGCAAAAACTAAATTATGGACAAATAAACATATTTTAAAATGTTGTTTGCTTTTTAAAAGGGCAGACCAGTGTGGTTTTGCATTCCGCCATGGTGCCCCTCCTCTCCACAAAGACCTGCAACCAGCCACAGGTTTACCAGGGCTTCATCTCACGATGGATGATATGTGCAGGATACTTGGAGGGAGGAAAAGACTCCTGTCAGGTGTTCATTTTAGTATTCTTATCAAATATAAAACCACGATACTTTTTGCCATCATGTGTTGAGTGCAGCTACTTGAAGCAAAGAGCAAGCCAAAAGTTTTTGCAAACCAGCATGGGCACATTTCTTTCTTATATTGTATGTTAACCTCTCAAGAGCGAGAAAAAGAGAGCACGAGAGAGACAGACAGTGATGGAGAGATGATGCATTTTTACAGTGATATCCAAAAACAAAAAGTTCAAGCGATGCAAGTATATTTTTTACATTATATTACATTAAATACAGCCCTATGGGGGCACACGTGAGTGCAAACTGTAGGCCGGTCCCAAGCCCGGATAAATGCAGAGGGTTGTGTCAGGAAGGGCATCCGGCTTAAAATTTTGCAAAACAAATATGAGCATTCATCTCCAGGACACCGGTGGAAATTCAGCTACTGTGGGTCGGAGACGAAGGAGAGGTGGAAAGCGGATTCTTAGGCAGAAAGAAAAGAAGAAGCACAGAGCCTAGAACTGAATTTGGGGACTTTGAATGTGGGACTATGACAGGAAAAGCTCGGGAGTTGGTTGTTAGTTGGTTTAGGAGAAAGGCTGATATATTGTGTGTCCAGGAGAGCAGGTGGAAAGGCGGTAAGGCTAGACGTTTCGGGGCAGGGTTCAAATTATTTTGAGAAATTTAGTAGGGGTTATTTGAAAGGAAGCGTCAGCTAAGAATGTCTTCGAAGTGAAAAGAGTATCAGGTCGAGTGATGATGCTGAAACTTGAAATTCAGGGTGTTAGGTATAATGTGATTAATGGCGATGCCCCACAGTATATGTGACCGAGAGGTGAAAGAGAATTTCTGGAAGGAGCTAGTCAGAGTAGCTCTGAGCATCACAGACAGACAGACAGACAGACAGACAGACAGGAAATGAAGTTGGAAGGAGGATGGTGGTAGATTTTGCAAAAATAATGGAAATGGCTGGAGTGAACACTTTCTTTCAGAAGAGGCAGGAACATACAGTTGTTACGGAAAGTATTCAGACGCCCTTACATTTTTTCACTCTTTGCTATATTGCAGCCATTTGCTAAAATCATTTAAGTTCATTTTTTTCCTCATTAATGTACACACAGCACCCCATATTGGCAGAAAAAAATGAAATTGTTTACATTTTTACAACCTTGTTAAAAAAGAAAAACTGAGATATCACACAGCCATAAGTATTCCGACCCTTTGCTCAGTATCTCGTAGAAGCACCCTTTTGAGCTAATACAGCCAGGAGTCTTTTTGGGGAATGATGCAACGCAAGTTTTTCACACCTGGATTTGGGGATCCTCTGCCATTCTTCCTTGCAGATCCTCTCCAGTTCTGTCAGGTTAGATGGTGAACGTTGGTGGACAGCCATTTTCAGGTCTCTCCAGAGATGCTCAATTAGGTTTAAGTCAGGGCTCTGGCTGGGCCATTCAAGAACAGTCACAGAGTTTTTCTGAAGCACCTCCTTTGTTATTTTAGTTGTGTGCTCAGGTTTATTGTCTTGTTGGAAGGTGAACTTTCGGCCCAGTCTGAGGTCCTGAGCACTCGGGACAAGGTTTTCCTCTAGGATATCCCTGTACTTGGCCGCATTCATCTTTCCTTCTATTGCAACCAGTCGTCCAGTCCCTGCAGCTGAAAAACACCCCCAACAGTGATGCTGCCACCTGCATGCTTCACTATTGGGACTGTATAGGATAGGTGATGAGCAGTGCCTGGTTTTCTCCACACATACCACTTAGAATGAAGGCCAAAAAGTTCTATCTTGATCTCATCAGACCAGAGAATCTTATATATAATCTTATATATAATCTTATCAGCCAACTCCATGCGGGCTTTCATGTATTGCACTGAGGAGAGGCTTCAGTCGCTCCACTCTGTCCTAAAGCCCCGACTGGACGAGGGCTGCAGTAATGGTTGACATTTTACAACTTTCGCCTATCTCCCGACTGTATCCCCAGCCACAGTGATCTTTGGGTTCTTCTTTACCTCTCTCACCAAGGCTGCAATGTTTTTTTGTTTTTTTTTTACCTTGGCCAGATCTTTGCCTTGCCACAATTCTGTCTCTGAGCTCTTCAGGCAGTTTCTTTGACCTCTTGATTCTCATTTTCTCTGACATGCACTGTGAGCTGTAAGTTCTTATCTAGACAGGTGATGTGGCTTTCCTAATCAAGTCCAATCGGTATAATCCAACACAGCTGGACTCCAATGAAGGTGTAGAACCATCTCAAGGATGAACAGAAGAAATGGACAGGACCCGAGTTAAATAGGAGTGACACAGCAAAGGGTCTGAATACTTCAGTTTTTCTTTTTTAATCTGCAAAAATTTCAACAATTCCGTTTTTTTTCTGTCAATATGGGGTGCTGTTTGTTCATTAATGAGGAAAAATATGAACCTAAATGATTTTTGCAAATGACTGAAAAATTTAAGGGGGTGTGAATACTTTCCGTACCCACTGCAGGGTGACCGACAAGAGCGGCGGTAAAAGCACGCAGGAAGATTACATCTTGTGCAGACGATGTCATCTGAAGGAGGTTACTGACTGTAAGGTAGTGGGAGGGGAGAGTGGCGAGACAGCATAGATGGTAGTGTGCGAGGTGACTCTGGTGGAAGGCAGACAAAGACAGCGCAGAGAGCCATGTGGTGGAAGCTGAGAAAGGAAGAGTTTCATGTCACTTCTCGAGAAGAGGTGAGAAAGGCTCTCGGTGGACAGGAGGGGCTTCCAGAAGACTGGACCATTACAGCCAAGGTGATGAGAGAGAGAAGCAGGAGAACTGCAAAAGAACTGCCATTCCCATCCTTATGTGGGTACCTTTCCAAATCCAATTAACTGAATTAAGCACAGGAGTGGACTTGAATGAAGCTGTGGAGGTATTTCAAAGCGAGCTGAAGAAACAGGAATAACCAAAGGTTGTAAATACTTATGTACACATGCATATATATATATATATATATATATATATATATATATATATATATATAACAGCCAGCCGTGGCCAATGCATCATACTCCCCATCAATGGTTGTCAGCTGGGGACCTCGGTGGCACCAGTGGAGCTCGCTGGGCACTCAAGGACGCTTTACATTTGCACACATTATTCAGTCACTCCACAGTCGCACCGTCGTGGTGGTAAGGTACTTGTGTAGCCACAGCTGCCCTGGGGCACTCTGACAGAAGCATGGCTGCCATTCTACGCCTAAGGCCCCTCCGACCACCACCAAACATCCAACCACATTCATTTATAGTCAATGTGGGTTAGGTGCCTTGCCCGCAACAATGACATACCCTCGGGCGGGGATATGAACCATCGACCCTGCGGTTGCGGGGTGTACACTTACCCTTTGCACCACAGGCGACTCAGTTTTTTATTCTTTTTTTCATGTTGTCATTATGGGGGTGTTGTGTGTAGAATTTTCAGGAAGAAATGTTTTGAAAATGAAACGAACAGAACAACCACTTTTCCGGATGGACTGGATGTGAAACTATGTTCTTCAGACCAGAAATCAATTCAATTTCCACACACTCCAAATTAACAATATGTTCTTTTATGTTCTATTTATTGAATGACAAAACACTAAATACCTACTTAATAGTTAAAACAAAGAAATGCAATTCATTGGTTTATTTTATCCTGTTTACGAGACTGAGAGATGACTGATCAAACATTTGGTTCGTATTGTGTCATACTTGTACAATGTAATAACTTGAAATATTTCTTCAGGGGGACAGTGGGGGTCCTCTTGCTTGCGAGGACTCATCTCTATGGAAGCTGGTTGGGACAACGAGCTGGGGCGTTGGCTGTGCTATAAGGAACAAGCCAGGCGTGTACACCAGGATGACACAGTCACTTCCCTGGATCCGGCATCAGATGGAGGTTAGTGTCTGAAATTATTCAAACTGGAGACATACACTACGTACAACTCATCACCTCAGTCAAGTACATAGCAAGATTAGGACACTCTTGTAAAAGAGATTTATAATATATATATTATATATATATAATATATATATTTCTTATATATAAGAAAGAGGTTTTCCTGGATAAATAAATGTTGAATAAATAAAATAACTAGAGATGCAAGCAGCTATTAAGGGCCTTCACACCCATGGCCACGTTGGGGTACTGGCACATTGTGGATCAATTGAGTATAAATGTGCACTCTACTTTTCAGATTAATATTCGCCTAAAACAGTTTTCATTCCACTTCACAAGTATGTGCAACACAACATAACAGCGCTGCGAACAATGTGTCGCCACGGCAACAACGATAGACAATACGAAAAGCATTTAATGAATTTTCATCTTCAATATTTTTCACCCAAAGTTTGAAGTGGATCAGATAAAATCTCCAGAAGGAGTTTGTAAAAATATGATGGTGGTAAAAATGGAAAAATTTGAATTCTGAATTATGAATTTGAAAGTAAATTAAAAATGGAGGGCGGCGCGGTGGGCGACTGGTTAGAGCGTCAGCCTCACAGTTCTGAGGAGCGGGGTTCAATCCCCAACCCCGTGCCTGCGTGGGTTTTTCCGGGCACTCCGGTTTCCTCCCACATCCCAAAAACATGCATGAATTGGACACTCTAAATTGACTGTGAGTGCGAATGGTCGTTTGTTTGTATGTGCCCTGCGATTGGCTGGCAACCAGTTCAGGGTGCTGCCCGATGATAGCTGGGATAGGCTCCAGCACGCCCGCGACCCTAGTGAGGAGAAGTGGCTCAGAAAATGGATGAATGTATTAAAAATGGATATAGGTTATGGCTCCAAGATACTTTTTTTGTAGGTGTTGGCCTCCCAATTTTGTCGAACAGTATGTCACCACAGCAACAGTAGGTCACCATGGCAACAGCGTTAAACAGAATGGAATTTATTTTGAAATAACTTTTTATCTTCAATATCTCTAGATGAGACACCCAAAGTTTGCACTCGATCAGATCAAATCTGTAGGAGGAGGTCGTTTCTACGGCAGCTGTAAAAGGGGATAAAAAGGGGATCATTTGAAAGTAAATAAAAAAGGGTAGACTTCCGGTCGGGTGGGGGGGGGGGGGGGGGGGGGCTGGGAGGGGCACTGATACGGCTGGGCGGGGACTGCCTGCATTGTGGGCCCTGCTGGCTGGGGTGGGCGTCTTGCTCTCCTGGGGGTGTGGGGCAAGTGGGGCGCTGGGTCCCTGTGGCCTCCTCCGGGTGGCTGGTTTTGGGGGCGCCTCGGTGTGGCCGGTGGACCGTCCACCGGTCTGTTCTCGGGTGGACTCCGGGGTCCGACCCCGCCTCTCGATTGACGGGTGGGGTCCTCACCCTCCGCAGTGCAGGCACAGCAATTACAGGACACTTCTGTCAGTCATCGTGCATGCGAAACGGTGTCAATTCACTTGCATGTGTCCGCAGGCACACACCCCTGGGACTTTTTCCACTGGGTGTGGGGCCACTCAATTATTGCGACAAATGACTCATGAATATGTGAATTGCTCGGGTAGCCCCTCAGTCCCACTCTGGTCCTAGAGACATTTATCATTTTCATAGCCACTCTCACCACACTTCAGTTGGACAGCCGGGTTCACGACTCTTGTCCTGCATGATTCCCCTCCTGTCCTTGTACTTTCCTATCTTGTCCTGTCCTTGCCTCACTATATTAGTAGCATAAAAAAAAATAAGTATTAAAAAAAAAATAGAGTAACAACTGCAATAAAAAGCTCCAATCTAGGAGGACAGCGAAGCAAGAACCGTGATATATCTGTATTCTGTGATGGTTGTCATGTGTGTGTGTGTGTGTGTGTGTGTGTGTGCGTGTTCCAGGTTTTGTCTTCCTCTCTCTCGTTTCTCACACACCTGCTCCTGTGAGCATCTTCACCACCTGTGCCTCGTTCATACCTAATTACAGATTGTATTTAACCTCGTGTCTCATTCCCACTCGTTGCCAGTTCGTTGTACCTTGTCGTCACGTTCCAGCATTCCTTGTCACAGACTCACAGTAAGACTTTGACCCTGTTCCGATTATCGACCTTACCTCTTTGCCTCATGTTCTTGGATACTGTTGCCCTTCTTGGATTGCCTGCCCGTGTACCGACCTATGCCCGTCTATTAAACCACTCTTTTTGGAAACTGTCCATTTGTTTTGGAGTTTTGCATTTTTGGGTCCTATCCTCTGTTCCGTTCATGACAGAACGAACTGGTCATAACATGGACCCAGCAGACTCAGACCCGGTGCGCAAAGCCCTTCAAGCGCAGGGTCAACGCCTCTCGAAGCAGGATGAGCAGCTTGCTGCCCTCCACCTTCATCTAGAAGGACTGTCAAGGCATCAGGACAATATGATGAGACAGGTGGCCTCACAGTTTGAACTTCTTTTGAAAATTATCCAAGAAAAGGAAACAGTCAACATGCAGCCACCTGCCACCTCCGCTGCTGTCCGCCCACAGCTCTCTCGACCGGAGAGATTCTCTGGAAATTCTGGGAACATTAAGCCGTTCATCACGCAGTGCGAACTCCACTTTGAGCTCCAGGCAGCTGCCTTCCCCACCGAGCGGGCAAAGATCGCTTTCGTCATTTCCCACCTGACTGGTCGTGCGGAGGCGTGGGCTACTGCTGAATGGAGCCGCAATTCCGCCACGTGTCATTCATGGGCTTTTTTCGTAAAGACTGTGGAGCAAATTTTTCAATTTTCCACTCCTGATCGTGAGGCAGCTCGCTCCCTTGTCACCTTACGACAAGGCATGCGCAGTGTGTCAGATTACGCGATTGAGTTTCGCATTCTAGCAGCTGAGAGTCATTGGAATAATCGGGCGCTACTCGATGCCTTTTTTCAAGGACTATCCCCCGCCGTCAAGGATCATTTAGTCCCGCTAGACCTGCCGACCGACTTGGACACTCTCATCGCTCTCGCCGTAAAAATCGACGAGGCTTTTGGATCGCGAGCTGGATGGAGATCGGCGGAAGGCTGCGTCACCGCGCACTTTGAGGACAAGCCTCGGTGACCAGCCAAACCAAGGCAGATCCCCTGGTTCCGGTCTCAACCCACTGACTAACGTCCCCACGGAGGAACCCATGCAACTGGGCAGGTTCCGTCTCTCCCCTGAGGAACGTCAACGCCGGCTGAGGGAAGGGCGGTGCTTCTACTGCGGTCAGTTGGGTCATTCCGTGAGCAACTGTCACGTCAAAGTTGACGGTGCCGGTAGCAAGGGCACGGGAGAGGTGAGTCTGAATTTGATGAAGGAAGACCCTACACGGGTTCTTCCTAAAGTGACACTATGCTCTCCTGATCAAGAAATTCATACACCTGTATTAATTGACTCTGGTTCTGACGCAAACTTACTCGACTCCATCCTCGTTAAACGTATGCACCTTAGAACCTTTGAAATAAAACGCCACCGCAACACCTATGCTGCAGACGGCAGTTTTATGGGCAAAATCACTCACCGCACTCAAACACTCACATTGACATTTCCCGATTCTCACTCGGAACGCATTAGTTTTCATGTTTTTGACGCCATGAATCAGGACCTTATCTTAGGGAACCCATGGTTGAGATTACATAACCCCCACATTGACTGGTCCTCTGGGCAGGTTCTGTCATGGGGCAGCAATTGCGCCCGGAACTGTTTCAAGCCGCCATGTGATGTTCAGGGTCATGTTTCTAAGGACAATCCACAGACCCCATCTGGGGATCCTGATTTATCTCAAGTGCCCACCTGTTACCAGGATATTAAAGACGTTTTTTCCAAGGCCAAATCCCCTCCACCCGTTCCTGCTCCTCGGCAGCTGCGCCAGGCTCCCGTTCCTGCTCCTCGGCAGCTGCGCCAGGTTCCCGCTCCTGCTCCTCGGCAGCTGCGCCAGGTTCCCGCTCCGGCGGCGCTCGTCCAGCGGCCGCCACCCGTCCTTGCTCCGGCGGCGCTCGTCCAGCGGCCGCCACCCGACCCCTCTGCATCCACTGGTCTATCGCCTTTTCACGTTGTGCACGGTTACCAACCATCTCTGTTTCCTGCCATAGCCCCTGAGTCCACAGTTCCAGCGGCATTAACCTTGGTGAGACGCTGCAGGAGGACCTGGGAGCGAGCCCGACAGATGCTGCTGCGCCAGGGACGGTCCTACAAAGCCGCTGCTGACCGTCGGAGGACACCGGCCCCGAACTACAAAGTGGGTCAGCGAGTTTGCCTCTCGACCAAACATATTCCACTCCGGGTGGAGTCCAAGAAGCTCGCTCCCAGGTTCGTTGGGCCCTTCCCCATCACAAAGATCATCAACCCTGTCACCGTGAAGCTGAGGCTCCCAAGGTCGATGCGGGTCCACCCTGCTTTTCATGTCAGCCTACT
Organism: Phycodurus eques; assembly: GCF_024500275.1. Lineage (NCBI taxonomy): Eukaryota > Metazoa > Chordata > Actinopteri > Syngnathiformes > Syngnathidae > Phycodurus > Phycodurus eques. Next base: position 23,891,465 of record NC_084536.1, read on the forward strand.
CAAACCAGCCCGGGAGTCCCCTCTGGTCCCGCCTTCCAGGCCCCCTCCTCCCCCCCGGTTTGTGGATGGGGGCCCTGTCTTCGCTGTGAAGCGGCTGTTGTCGTCTCGTCGGAGGGGGAGGGGGTTTCAATATCTGGTGGACTGGGAGGGCTATGGGCCTGAGGAACGTTCATGGGTACCGTCTGCGTTTATCATGGATGATTCGCTCATTCGGGACTTCCACGTTGCGCATCCAGGGGCCCCAGGGCCGTCTGGGGCCGGCCGTTAAGGGGGGGGTACTGTCATGTGTGTGTGTGTGTGTGTGTGTGTGCGTGTGTGTTCCAGGTTTTGTCTTCCTCTCTCTCGTTGCTCACACACCTGCTCCTGTGAGCATCTTCACCACCTGTGCCTCGTTCATACCTAATTACAGATTGTATTTAACCTCGTGTCTCATTCCCACTCGTTGCCAGTTCGTTGTACCTTGTCGTCACGTTCCAGCATTCCTTGTCACAGACTCACAGTAAGACTTTGACCCTGTTCCGATTATCGACCTTGCCTCTTTGCCTCATGTTCTTGGATACTGTTGCCCTTCTTGGATTGCCTGCCCGTGTACCGACCTATGCCCGTCTATTAAACCTCTCTTTTTGGAAACTGTCCATTTGTTTTGGAGTCTTGCATTTTTGGGTCCTATCCTCTGTTCCGTTCATGACAATGGTATGATGCAGGGACTCATTGTTCTAGGGCTGGGACTTATTGTTGGCAGACATGGAACTGACATAGTTTTAAGTGATTGATCTGTGCTTGTAAATCAATATACATGATATCAATGGATAGGGGAGGAATACACTAATAAAATGAGTCCTAGTTTGTAAGAATCGGATAAGGATGAACGATTTTATGCGACTTTTTATGTCGCAAATCAGCCCAAATTTTGTTTCCAGAAATCAATGGAAATCATGAGGAAATTTGTGACCGAAACCTTGACTCTTTGGGAGAAAAATGCCCATATGTTAGTCTTATTAGTTTAAATGTGATGAGTAAAAAGGCCATTTTCCGTTTTTTTTTTTTTTTTTTTAAACCTGTCCTGTTCAGCTGCATGGTGGCTCTGTCTTTTGCGCTGGAACACTTTTGCTGTACAACAGCGGAGTTTGAAATACTCCCTCTGCTTATATTTAAATTTTGTAATTATTCTGATGTTTATTGAAAATGCAGCCGGACAGAAAAGGGTTTTAGGGGACAGATAGAGGGACAGAGTGGAGAAGGGGAGTAGGGGATGGCGCCTACCAGTGTGGTCGCCTCGGTAACGCGCTCTCTAGTATTGTCTTTGTTTTTGTGTTTTTCGTCCGTCTTTGTAGACCTTACACGACTCACTTACACAAGGGGAGACCTGCTAACCATCAAGGAGGCTACTCCGGACTTTCTGTCACCAACTTTCGAAAATCCGCTCAGTTTTTTCCTCGAGTTACTCACCGGAGCGGCGTCCGCGGTTTTCGGCGCACTGAGACGGAAGCGGCGCCACAGAGGGAAACGAGCCGGCATTCAGGTGAAACTCCGCAAGAGAGGACACAGATTGGCGTTCCCGTCAATCCACCTCGCGAATGTACGCTCCCTACCCAACAAAATGGACGAGCTTCATCTTCTGTTAAAGACCAGCAAAGACTTCGGACGTTCCGCGGCCATGTGCTTCACGGAGACCTGGCTTTACGACGCTGTACCCGATGGCGCCGTCATGCTTCCCGGCTTCCACATTCATCGAGCGGACCGCGACATGGAATCATCGGGGAAAACAAAGGGCGGCGGGATATGCCTCCATATAAACGAAAAATGGTGTACGGACGTCACGGTGCTCAGCACACACTGCAGCCCGCATTTGGAGTCGCTGTTTTTGAACTGTAAACCATTTTACTCACCACGTGAGTTTGCATCGTTTATACTGGCTGGAGTCTATATTACACCGCAAGCTAACACGAACGCCGCATTGCTAACGCTCGCCGAACAAGTCAACGAAATTGAAAAAAAACACCCTGACTCACCCCTCATTATTCTCGGGGACTTTAACAAAGCTAAACTCAACCACAAACTCCCTAAATACAAGCAGCACATCGACTGTCCTACCAGGGAAAATAATACTTTAGACCACTGCTACACTACGGTAAAAAACGCATACCGTGCTATACCTCGTGCAGCCCTGGGCTCGTCTGATCACTGCTTAATTCACTTAATACCGACGTACAAGCAAGAACTTAAATGTGCGAAGCCTACAGTGAAAACAGTCAAAAAGTGGACCAATGAAGCCAAGATGGAACTTCAAAGCTGTTTAGACTGCACAGACTGGAGTGTCTTTGAAAATTCAGCTGGCGGCCTGGATGAATATACGGACACTGTCACATCCGATATCAGTTTCTGTGAAGAGGTTTGTGTACCAACAAAATCATTTCGGACATTCAACAACAACAAGCCGTGGTTCACTGCTAAACTTAAGCAGCTTCGCCAAGCTAAGGAAGATGCATATCAGAGCGGGGACAGGGCCCTGTATAATCGCGCTAGAAACCAGCTGACTAAAGAAATTAACATTGCAAAGAGGATCTATGCAGCAAAGTTGGAAAAACAGTTTAGCACGAACGGCTCTGAATCAGTCTGGCATGCATTCTAATCGCTGACTAATTACAAGCGACGATTTTGAAGTTTGCAGATGACACCACTGTCATCGGCCTCATCAAGGACAGTGACGAGTCTGCATATCGACAGGAAGCGGAGGGGCTGGAGCTGTGGTGCGGCCGACACAACCTGGAGCTGAACACCCTCAAGACTGTGGAGATGATCGTGGACTTCAGGAGGCATCCTTCGCCACAGCTGCCCCTCACGTTGTCCAGCTGCCTTGTGTCAACCGTCGAGACCTTCAAGTTCCTGGGAATTACAATCTCTCAGGACCTGAAGTGGGCGACCAACATCAACTCCGTCCTCAAAAAGGCCCAGCAGAGGATGTACTTCCTGCGGCTTCTGAGAAAGCACGGCCTGCCACGGGAGCTGCTGAGACAGTTCTACACAGCGGTCATCGAATCGGTCCTGTGTTCTTCCATCACAGTCTGGTTTGGTGCTGCGACAAAAAAGGACAAACTCCGACTGCAACGGACAATCAAAACTGCTGAAAGGATTGTCGGTACCCCCCTACCCACCATTGAGGACTTGCACGCTGCCAGAACTAAGACAAGGGCGTGCAAAATCCTCTCGGACCGTCTGCACCCCGGTCACCGGCTCTTGCAGCTCCTTCCCTCAGGTAGGCTCTACCGATCAACGCAAACTAGAACTAGTAGACATTCCAACAGCTTCTTCCCTCTTGCGATCAACTTCTTAAACATCCAACCTATAATTTCCATTACAACAAGCTGGAAATTTTTTGACTTGAGTTCGCTGTCACATTTCTGTGGGGCCAATTATGTATTACTCGTGCACTCACTGTCGTTGTCTCGCCATGCTGCACTATTTGCATATACTGGCCACTCATGCCATCTGCTCCATTTGCACACTGATTGAGGAGTATCTGTAACATTTGCACAACCAACATTGTCCCAGATGATCGCACTACTCGTCACTTTAAACCGCATCCACTCCTTGAAGTCTCTGCGCCCTTTGCACAGTGGTCATTGCACCGGACTATTGCAATATTAGTCATTCGAACTGCTCTAAGTGCTAGAGGACTCTGCATCTTTTTGCGCAATTGTTTTTTGTCAATGTCTTTATGTCTCCAAAGTGTTCTGTAAATTGACTGTCTGTTGTACTAGAGCGCCTCCAACTACCGGAGACAAATTCCTTGTGTGTTTTGGACATGCTTGGCAAATAAAGATGATTCTGATTCTGATCTGATTCTGAAACCACAGCACAACAATAGTCTAGATATTTGAGCACATGTAACATTACAACAGTCAAATCGTGTTCTTATTTGTGGAATGGGGTTTGGTGGGGGGGATGGAGTGGAGTGGACACCCGGTGAGAACATGCAATAACTAACCAAGAGGACAAGATGAGAGAGAACAGAAAAGGGCAGGACAGCACCAGATGTGGAAAATGAGCAAGGCAGTGCTCCTGACGAGTGGTGCGGTGGCATTCTTTTTTGAGTGTCTATAAACAGTTTGCATCTAGTGAGACAAGACAATTGGTTTCAGATTATTACGCTGAGACATACTTGTTAGGTTTATTATTCGCCTGACATTGTTGGTGGAGCTCTGTCCTTTAATAAAACTTTTTTTCTAATCTGTTGGCTAAAGCCTCAGAAATGATTTTGATGTCCGTATTAATTTGTGACAGCGGTCGGTAATTAAGTGGAAGAGTAGGGTCTTTCCCTGGTTTTAGCCGCTGTTTTATTGCGGGTGTGTTCGTACGGCTTCTAATTGGGCCTTTACGTTCTTCATTTTCCGATTTTTCAATGGCCGCTTCCGCTCGAGCCATCACATTTTCCTGGTCAAACTGAGAGCAAGCACATTGTCAGAAGTACTTCAAACTTCACAGAAAACAAGAATAAAAATAGTGAATCACGGACATAGTTTTCTATCATGTACCATTCCTATGAACGTGTGATTTTCGAAATCGTGGAACATTTTTATCTTTGTGAGAACCACAGAAAATCTCAACTGCATTAAAAAAAATTCCCAACTGAATCTGAAAAGAAGTATTACCTTGCACGAAACAAAGAAAAACGTGATTTTGGTGGACTCCAGCTAAAGTCACGTGCCCAAGATCCGGCACCGCAAAATTGAAAGAAAATGCTGGCCGTTTTTCCTAGAATTAGTGACATCCCAACTTCATGCTCTGCAGTCCTCTCTACATTGCCACTGTCTCTGACCATCATCTCCATCAGAAGTCTCAAACATATGACCCGCGGGACGTTTTTGTCCCGCCAGGGGGTACAATCCAGTCTGCATGATGAATTTGAGTGGAAAAAATACAAAAGACTTGGTGGCGGGGACGAAGGATAATTTGGAGAATTATTATGCTCCTTTAAGAAATGGAGTGGTATTAGTTTCTCGGTCTTCAAAGGTTTATTCAATTTTAAAGTATATTTTACAGTTCCAAACACCTGTGACTTAAAGGTTTGTGCCTTAATATACAATCTCTATGGTCAGTTAATATGCATAGATCGTTGATTGACAAATTGAAGCAAAATATTCAAGAAATCTGAGGTTGTTCTGTTCAATGATTTTAAAAAATAATTAAAAGGAAAGATTTTCCTCATAGGTTTGATTTGTTTTGCATTCAAACAAAGGGAAAAACATTCATTATTACAACCCCAATTCCAATGAAGTTGGGACGTTGTGTTAAACAAAAACAGAATACAATGATTTTCAAATCATGTTCAACCTATATTTAATGGAATACACTACAAAGACAACATATTTAATGTTCAAACTGATGAACTTTGTTTTTAGCAAATAATCATTAACTTAGAATTTTATGGCTGCAACACGTTCCAAAAAAGCTGGGACAGGGTCATGTTTGCCACTGTGTTACATCACCTTTTCTTTTAACAACATTCAATAAACGTTTGGGAACAGAGGACACGAATTGTTGAAGCTTTGTAGGTGGAATTCTTTCCCATTCTTGCTTGATGTACAGCTTCAGCTGTTCAACAGTCCGGGGTCTCCGTTGTCGTATTTTACGCTTCATAATGCGCCACACATTTTCAATGGGAGACAGGTCTGGACTGCAGGCAGGCCAGTCTAGCACCCGCACTCTTTTACTACGAAGCCACGCTGTTGTAACGTGCAGAATGTGGTTTGGCATTGTCTTGCTGCAATAAGCAGGGGCGTCCATGAAAAAGCCGTTGCTTGGATGGCAGCATATGTTTCTCCAAAACCTGTATGTACCTGTCAGCATTAATGGTGCCTTCACAGATGTGTAAGTTACCCATGTCATCGGCACTAACACAGCCCCATACCATCACAGATGCAGGCTTTTGAACTTTGCGTCCAGAACAGTCCGGATAGTTCTTTTCCTCTTTGGCCCGGAGGACACGACGTCCACAATTTCCAAAAACAATTTGAAATGTGGACTCGTCTGACCACAGAAGACGTTTCCACTTTTCATCAGTCCATCTTAGATGAGCTCGGGCCAAGAGAAGTCGGTGGTGTTTCTGGGTGTTGTTGATAAATGGCTTTTGCTTTGCATAGTAGAGTTTCAAGTTGCACTTACGGATGTAGCGCCAAACTGTATTTACTGACATTGGTTTTCTGAAGTGTTCCTGAGCCCACGCGGTGATATCCTTTCCACATTGATGTCGGTTTTTGATGCAGTGCCGCCTGAGGGATCGAAGGTCACGGGCGTTCAATGTCGGTTTTCGGCCTTGCCGCTGACATGCAGTGATTTCTCCAGATTCTCTGAACCTTTTGATGATATTATGGACCGTAGATGATGAAATCCGTAAACTCCTTGCAATTGTACGTTGAGGAACATTGTCCTTAAGCTGTTCGACTATTTTCTCACGCACTTGTTGACAAAGAGGTGAACTTCGCCCCATCTTTGCTTGTGAATGACAGAGCAATTCAGGGAAGCTCCTTTTCTGCCCAATCATGGCACCCACCTGTTCCCAATTAGCCTGTTCACCTGTGGGATGTTCAAACAGGTGTTTGATGAGCATTCCTCAACTTTCTCACTCTTTTTTGGCACCCGTCCCAGCTTTTTTGGAACGTGTTGCAGCCATAAAATTCTAAGTTAATGATTATTAGCTAAAAACAATGAAGTCTATCAGTTTGAACATTGAATATCTTGCCTTTGTGGTGTATTCAATTAAATATAGGTTGAACATGATTTACAAATCATTGTATTGTTTTTATTTATGTTTAACACAACGTCCCAACTTTATTGGAATTGGGGTTTTATATCAAGTATGGTAAGATGTGAGCGGTCCTGCCCCTTTGCCATCAAATTCGGCTTTATGTGGCCCCTGAAGTACAATAAGTTTGACACCCCTGGCTGGGCTCATCACTGTGTTATAAACCTTTTCATCCATTCTTGCAGAGACTCTTGCACCTGACACTTTCCTTCACTGATTCCAACCTGCTAGATTCCGTCTCTTCACTTCCTTACTACACTCACCGTCACCTTTGCTCGAGACCAGTGCCTCTCAAATAGTGGGGCGCGACTTTGCGATGCGGCGGCACGGTGGGCGACTGGTAAGAGCGTCAGCCTCACAGTTCTGAGGACCCGGGTTCAATCCCCGGCCCCGCCTGTGTGGAGTTTGCATGTTCTCCCCGTGCCTGCGTGGGTTTTCTCCGGGCACTCCGCTTTCCTCCCACATCCCAAAAACATGCATAAATTGGAGACTCTAAATTGCCAGTAGGTGTGCATGTGAGTGCGAATGGTTGTCCGTTTGTATGTGCCCTGAGATTGGCTGGCAACCAGTTCAGGGTGTACCCCGCCTCCTGCCCGATGACAGCTGGGATAGGCTCCAGCACGCCCGCGACCCTAGTGAGGAGAAGCGGCTCAGAAAATGGATGGATGGATGGATGGATGGACTTTGCGATGCCAGGGGGGGCGTGTGAGACCCTGAGGAATATGATGTGCCATACTCGAATAAAGTGTAATTGCACATCCACTGCAGTAGATGGCAGTCTGCATCACTTTCTTTTGTACTTTCTTCAATGTTTATAAGCATTAGAGTAGATTATCCTACGATGTTATATAGGTGTACTCGTGGAGGAGGGGTTGGGGGGGACGGGGTCTCAACATTTTTTACTTCTTCCTGGGGGGGTCGTAACAGAAAGCAATTGAGAAGCACTGCTCTCGACTGCTGACCAGTAGCGGTGCTACCTTGCAAGACCCCTCAACGGCACGTCGCCCATCATTCGCCTCCTCGTCATCATTTGAAATGGCGGCGTGGACCGGCATGACCACAGTACTTTCCCTTGCCATAAATTAGAAATAAATAACAGGAACATTTCCTCATGTTATTATAAAATTAATAATAATAATAATAGAAAAACACAAATATCTTTAAAAACAGGTATCTACGGAATGCAAGGTATGAAGTAATACATCCCTTGATGAATGTCTATTACTACAGGTATGTATGTACAGTGGGTACGGAAAGCATTCAGACCCCCTTCACATGTTTACTCTGTGGTATATTACAGCGATTTGCTAAAATTATTTAAGTTCATTTTTTTCCTCAATGTACACACAGCACCCCATATTGACAGTAAAAAACGAAATTGTTGACATTTTTGTAGATTTATTAAAAAAGAAAAACTGAAATATCACACAGCCGTAAGTATTCTGACCCTCTGCTCAGTATTTAGTAGAAGCACCCTTTTGAGCTAATACAGCCATGAGTCTTTTTGGGAATGATGCAGCATGTTTTTCACACTTGGATTTGGGGATCCTCTGCCATTTCTCCTTGCAGATCCTCTCCAGTTCTGTCAGGTTGGATGGTGAACGTTGGTGGACAGCCATTTCCAGGTCTTTCCAGAGATGCTCAATTGGGTTTAAGTCAGGGCTCTCCCTGGGCTATTCAAGAACAGTCACGGAGTTGTTCTGAAGCCATTCCTTCGTTATTTTAGCTGTGTGCTTAGGGTCATTGTCTTGTTGGAAGGCGAACCTTCGGGCCCAGTCTGAGGTCCTGAGAACTCTGGAGAAGGTTTTCGTCCAGGATATACCTGTACGTGTACATCTTTCCTTTGATTGCAAACAGTCGTCCTATCCCTACAGCTAAAAATGATGCTGCCGCCACCATGCTTCACTGTTGGGACAGTTTTGGACAGGTGATGAGCAGTGCCTGGTGTTCTCCACACATACCGCTAAGAGTTCAGTTATTTCTCACCATCTTGGAGTCCTTCAGGTGTTTTTTTTTAGCAAACGCCGTGCAGGCTTTCATGTGTCTTGCACTAAGGAGAGGCCACTTCGCCATAAAGCCCCGACTGGTGGAGGGCTGCAGTGATGGTTGACTTTCTAGAACTTTCTCACATCTCCCGACTGCATCTCTGGAGTTCAGCCACAGTGATCTTTGGGTGGGCCATTCAAGAGCATTCACAGAGTTGTCCTGAAGCCACTCCGTCGTTATTTTAGCTGTGTCTTTTTTTGAAGGTGAACCTTCGCCCCAGTCTGAGGTTCTGAGCACTCTGGAGAAGGTTTTCGTCCAGGATATCCCTGTACTTGGCCGCATTCATCTTTTCTTCGATTGCAACCAGTCTGTCACGGCAGCTGAAAAACACCCCCACAGCATGGCATGATGCTGTCACCACCATGCTTCACTGCTGGGACTGTATTGGACAGGTGATGAGCAGTGTCTGGTTTTCTCCACACATGCCACCTAGAATTAAGGCCAATAATTTCTATCTCGGTCTCATCAGACCACAGAATCTTATTTCTTACCATCTTGGAGTCCTTCAGGTGTTTTTTTTTTAGCAAACTCCATGCGGGCTTCCGTGTGTCTTGCACTAAGGAGAGGCCACTTCGCCATAAAGCCCCGACTGGTGGAGGGCTGCAGTGATGGTTGACTTTCTAGAACTTTCGCCGATCTCCCGACTGCATCTCTGGAGCCCAGCCACAGTGATCTTTGGGTTCTTCTTGACCTCTCTCACCAAGGCTCTTCTCTCCCAATTGCTCAGTATGGCCGACCAGCTCTAGGAAGGGTTCTGATTGTCCCACACGTCTTCCATTTCAGGATTATGGAGGCCACTGTGCTCTTAGGAACGTGAAGTGCAGCAGATGTGTGCCTTGCCACAATTCTGTCTCTCAGCTCTTCAGGCAGTTCCTTTGACCTCATGATTCTCATTTGCTCTGACATGCACTGTGAGCTATAAGGTCTTATATAGACAGGTGTGTGGCTTTCCTCATCAAGTCTAATCAGTATAACCAAACACAGCTGGACTTCAACAAATGTGGTAGGTTGATTGACACGACAATGACCCAAAGCACACAACCAAGATAATAAAGGAGTGGCTTCAGGAGCAGCCTGTGAATGGAATGACATGAGTCTGCAGCCAATCAAACATCTCTGGAAAGGCCTACAAATTCGTGTCCACTGACGCTGCCCGTCCAACCTGACCGACCTTGAGAGGATCTGCAGAGAAGAATGGGAGAAAATGCCCCAAAACAGGTGTGCCAAGCTCGTAGAGAAATACCCAAGAAGGCTTAAGGCTGTGATTGCTGGAAAGGCGCTTCAACAAAATATTAAGCCAAGGGTATGAATACCTAATACTTATGTTTAAATGTTTACATTTTCAATTAATTTGCACAACTGGTATGTCTCATGCGGCACGGTGAGCGACTGGTTAGAGCGTCTGCCTCACAGTTCTGAGGACCGGGTTTCAATCCCCGGGTCCGCCTGTGTGGAGTTTGCATGTTCTCCCCCGTGCCTGCGTGCGTTTCCTCCGGCATCCCAAAAACATTAAATTGCGATTGGCTGGCAACCAGTTCAGGGTGTACCCCGCCTCCTGCCCGTTGTGATTCGAAGCGGCTCAGGAAATGGATGGATGGATGTCAGTCTATTTTTTGAAGAAAACTAGACTCAAATCACTTTCAGAATAAGTCTGTAACGTAGCAAAATGTGGGTGTGAATACCTTCAGGTGGCACTTGAAATAAATTCCTCATTCCAACGTGGTCAGGTGAAAAGCATCCTGAGGGCGGCTTCCAAATGGCTTCGGGTGGACATCCAAGCAACCCGACCCCGACCCCCCACCTACGATTGCTTCTCAAGGGGGAAAAAAATTCCATCAGCACCCCCCGTTGACAAATGCTTTTCAAGAGATGTGTGCCCGGGCCAGCAGCACTCCACTGCATTGTGGGGTATAGAACTAGCAGGAATAGCAGGGTGTGCTCAAATGTCTGCATGTCGTGTGAGTGTCCGGCTCAATGACATTCTGCTGTATTTAGGAAAGGAGCGAGGAGGTGCCGGCCGAGGTTAGCTTACAAGTAGCTGGTGGCTAACGCATCTCATTGCGCCGTGGACAGCCCCGCGACAACCCGGTCGTCTCCTGTATTCCAGCCACCCGAGGCTGAAAACATTTTCGTGGCTCAAACGTGTAGTAATGCGGCGGCGTAAGAAAGACTGATTGACAGTTGAACGGGGCACGGATTCGGCACATTCGACTGACGTGCCCGCAACATTTGAGAACGATGAGAACGGATTGATTTTTCACAATTGTGAAGCCTAATTTTATATACGTGACGATTTTTTTAAGCATGAAACTGGCAGGGTTCTTAACACTGTTCTCTGTGGTGTGTCAAATTTATTGAAATTTACAATTTCACTTTACAGGGACTATTTTCTTGTTTTTCCAGAGGGAAGAGGCTCCGAACTCAACAACTTAACCGAATCGCCTTTTCAATGGAGACTGCGATATCTGGTCAGAGTCAGGATGATAGCGCAGTGAATGATGCAACTGAAGAGTTAAGAGATTCTTTATTCCAAAATAGAAAGCTCTAAGGCAAACCAGACGATAAAACAATGCTTCATAAAAAGAAAGACAGGCATGAAAATAGACCATGTTTGCAACTATCCATCCCCACCCTGAAGACATCTCAGATTTTCCAGCACATTGATGAATCTCACTCTCTCTAATATATATATGTATACATATACATATATATATATATACATACATATATGTATATATATACATACATATACATATATATATATATATATATATATATATATATACACACACATACATACACGCACACACACACACACACACACACATATATATATATATATATATATATATATATATATATACACACACACACAGTGGAACTTCAGTTTCCAAATTTAATTTGATCCGTGACCCAGTTCTCAAACCCAAGTTTGCAAACCGAGATAACATTTCCCATTGAAATGCATGGAAATACAATTATTCTGTTCCAACCACAGCATGACATTGTTACTTTTAGATGGATGTGTGGTGAAAAATAATTTCTGATGTTAGGTAGCAAATCCCTGTGCAGTGTCTTAGCGTTTTTGGGTACAGTAATGTTAACAGTACATTCACTGTGGTTACGGCTAGCCCGAAACGGCCACTACCTCCCCAATGCAGCACAGCTTTCGTGTTGCATTGTGGGATGTGGTTGCCATTTTAGGCTAAAAAAAAAAAAAAAAAAAAGATGCCTGAAGCCAAAATTCATGTGGCGTGAGAAAAAGCAGGCATGCCAAGACTGTAACCAAAAATAGTGTGCAACCCGAGGTATTATTATTATGTTGTAAATTCTTCATAAACCAAATTGTTCGTAAACTGCGTCGTTCATAAACCGAGGTTCTACGAGATTGCAACAACTATTGATCATTCAAACAAGAGCCAACACAGTGCGGCAACAAAGTGATAAACATTTGAAATGTTTCACCAATTGTGTGCGTCGGGGCAGGGGAACTGATAAACTTCAACTTAAGTCTGAATGTCAAACTGGAGTGTTTGTCTGTGTACGTAAATGTGTACTTAATGTCATTGTTGAGCATATGATCTTGTGTGTCCTTTGTTTCTCCAAAGACTCGAAGACGTCTTGTGATTGTATCATCAGCATAGTGTTCTGAATTGTGCATTTAAAACTTCCACCGAGAATATTATTGTTCAGTTCTTAATGATGCAAAAAGACAATTATACACGTTGGTAAAAATGTCATTGGAAAAAATAGATTCATGTTACTGAGTAAACTCTTCAGTTACTGAAGAGAAAAACAAATTCTTGGTGGTTCTTCGAGTGCAGTCTAATGCAATTTAGCAGTTTTTGACCATTCGGTCAAACTTGAGTCCTTTTTGGCAGTATTAAGAAAAGAACACAGGCCTTGATAGGACTGTAGTTTAAGTTTAAAACTAATTTAAATAATTTATTCAATTCTTTTTCCTTTTTTTTTTAAGAAAACTTCAATGAACCTTGGAAAACAAGGTTGCTGGATTTATGAATCTGTACATCAACATTTGTTACAAAACAGAACAAAAAATTTAACAAAAAACAATTTCATACCTATGTATATAAAAATAAGGATCTTTTTTATTTTGAAACTCCCGAGAGCTTTGCTCATTTGCAGAGGTCCATGTGAGCGCTGTGGAGTCAGTCTTGCACACTTCTACTCAAAACACACACAAGCATGCAAAAAGAGACAAACCCTAACAATACAACTTTAAAGTGTCATTCAAACTTACAATTCAAAAGGGGTGAAGAAAAATGATTACATTTTCCAATATTTAATAATGTTGCATACAAACTTGCTTCTGGTGTTTAACACTTTTTCTTCGGATTTTTTTTCTTCTTAAATATACAAAGTGCAATCGCCTACAGCAACTAAATAATTAAAAAACAGTTTCTGAAAAACACACACACACACACACACACACACACACACACACAGCAAAGGTGGATTTTAGGAAGTGTGGGACAATTCCCTGTGTTGTGCTCTGTCTCAACCTGTGTCTGTCTGTAGAATGACCGTCAGAAAACCCGGTAACTTGTCTGTTTGTACAATGACCGCCGGAAAACCCGGTAACTTGTGTAGACTTATTTTACGCATTTTGTGTGCACATGTAGTGTATATGTTTGTGTGCGTTATCTACTGCAGTGAGTCGCTATTGTCAAGGCCCAGCCCAGCAATATCTGCATCATCGTCATCATCTCCACTGTCCCCAGACTCATCTTCACTATGGCCACCAAGCATCACCTGCTGTACTGCCAGCGTCGCGCCATCTGATGTCAGGCTGTGCAGACCCTCCACATTCATTGTCACCATTGTACCTGAAATACAGACAAGGAAACCTCAGCGTCCGTCCGAGAATAAGCGTGTGTCAATGTTTACCCAACAACAACCAACTAATAAGTGTGTTTCCTTGGTTAAGGTCAGTGTTCATGACACAACAATAAGGAAGAGACTGGGCAAAAATGGCATCATCCTTCTTGTCCGTGTCTTGTTCTTACCGAAGTCTCCGGTAAGAACATACCTTGATAGCCACAGTAGCAATGCAGTAAATGTACTCTTTGGGACCAAGTTCATGAGCACAAACGCTAGTGTTTTATGCGATTACCGTTGTGTGATTTTGGACTGTATGTCTAGACTGGGGTGGCCCCAGACCGAACTCTGCCAGCCTGATGGCTCCCCCCGTGTGAGTGTGTTTGTTCCATTTTTTTTTTTTTTTTTGATGGGTGGAATGTGTCTCGAGACACCACGGAAGCATTTCACTTGCGCACGCACCACGAGTTTGTGATGTAGGCGTCGAAAAAATGGGTTCAGTACCGTGAAAACGGATTGGTCCTCTCCTCAAATTCTTAGATTTTTGCATAGTTTCCCCACTTGAATGTTTAGGATCAGCAAACAAATGTAAGGAAACATAAAATGCTGTTTTTAAGAGGTGATTTTTAGGGATGTCCGGATCACATTTTTTTGCACTTCGATTTTAGGTCTTTTTTACATTTACATTTATACATTTTAGAAGTATTAGGTTTAGGGTTAGTACATAGCTGCAACACAGCCACACAGTACCTGCGCACCACTTAGAGTGGCGTGAAAAAGTAAGGTAACTTTTAATCGTTTTTTTCCACCTTAATACATGAAATCATTTAAGAACAGCATGTTAAGTTCACTTGGGTTGCATTTGTTTGACATTTACATTTGTTTGATGATCTTAAACGATTAAAGTGGGGGAAACTATGCAAAGATAAGAATTTGAGAAGGGGGCCAATACTTCTTCCTGGCACTGTACATTTGTGTTCAAAATACTTCGACCCCCACTGCAGTAAAATGTTGTAGCAAGTTTGACATTTACAGTCCCCTCCAAAAGAATTGTAACGGCAAGGTCAATGCCTTTGTTTTTGTTGTATACTGAAGAGAGTCATGAGACAAAAGTTCGGAATTGCAGCATTTATTTCACGGTGTTTATATCTAGATGTGTTCAACAACACCGTTTGTTTGAACCCAGGAATAAGATAGCAAAGGTATTGGAACAAATATTATTCAACGAATAACATTTAGTATTTGGTGGCATAAATGCAATAACTGCATCAAGGCTGCGACCCATTGACTTCACGAGACTGTTGTAGTCTTCATTTGAAATTCTTTTCCATGCCTTTACTGCAGCCTCTTTCAGTTCTTGTTTGTTTCTCGGAATTTCTCAATTACTCTCCTCCTCCTCTTCAGGAGGTAAAATGCATGCTCTATTGGGTAAAGGTCCAATGACTGACTTGGCCAATCTAAGGCCAATCTAAGAACTTAAACTTTCCCCCCTGATGAAGTCCTTTGTTGTGTTGTGTCTTGTTGTTGTGTCTTTTGGGTCTTGTTGGATGATGAAGCTTCTCCCGATGACTTTGGATGCATTTTTCTGTCAATTGCCAGACAAAGTGGTTTTGTAGACTTCCAAATTCATTCTGTTGCTACCGTCATGAGTTACATCATCAATAAAGATGAGCGAGCCCATTCCAGAAGGAGCCATGCAAGCCCAAGCCATGACATGACCTCCACCATGCTTCACAGATGAGCTTGTGTTTTGGATCATAAGCAGTTCCTTTCTTTCTCCATACTTTGGCCTTTCCGTCACTTTGGTAGAGGTTAATCTTGGTCTCATCAGTCCATAAAACTTTGTTCCAAAACCTTTGTGGCTCATCTCTGTACGTCTTTGCAAAATCCAATCTGGCCTTCTGATTCTTTTTGCTGATGAGTGGTTTGCATCTTGTGGTATGGTCTGTATATTTCTACTCTCTAATTCTTCTTCAAATAGTGGATTCACCCCTGCCCTGTGGAGGTCAGCAGTGATGTCACTGACTGTTGTCTTTGGGTGTTTCTTCACACCTCTCACAATGTTTCTGTCATCAACTGCTGTTGATAACCTTGGCCGACCTGTTCGATGTCTGTTCCTCAGTACACCAGTAGTTTCTTTCTTTTTCAGTACCTTCCAAATGGTCTTGGATATGCGCAATGTTTGTGCAATAGCTCTGATTGATTTCCCCACTTCTGTCAGCTTCAAAATGGTTTTCTTTTCTCCCATAGACAGCTGTCTGGTCCTCGTTTGATTAACAGCAAATTCAGTTTCGAAGGTGAAACCCAAAAACAAGCACTAATGTTTCAGCAATCAATCTAAAAGGGAACATCCGAGCAACTAGAAACACACACCACTCACATATGCCAATACTTTTGCTCACTTGAAAAGTGGCTGGGATCAGACAAAAGGTGCTTTGTTTCACATCTCGATGTACATACCATGAAATAAAAGCTGCAATTCTGAACTTTTGTCTCATATTCATCTTTTGTTCTAAAATCCAAATGTCGTTGTATACTTAAGTATACAACAAAAACAAGAATTGACCTTGCCATTCCAATACTTTTGGAGGGGACTGCATTTTATATTGTGAATTATTTGTCAATGTAGGGTTAACGCATCTAATTTTCAAGAGGGTCCTTTCAGCACAGACAATCACAAATATACAAAATAATAATTCAAGGTAAATCCAAATCATAACCCATGCACCCACGCGCATGTACACACACGCACCCACCCCCCCCCCCTAAACTTAGCCTCCCACCAGCCAGCCAATATTTTTATAATATGCATGTACTACTAATATACTAATATATAATATACAGACCCTTTCCACAAAATTAGAATATCATGGAAAAGTTAATCTCCATAATTCCATTCTATAAATTAAACTTTCATAAATTATAGATTCAGGCCCCACAATTTAAACAATTTCAAGTATTTATTTTTACATAATTTGGGCTTCCAGTTCATAAAACCCACAAAATCAGGAATTCAAAAAATGAGAATGCTCTGAAGTAAGAAGAGGAGCAAGTCATTTCTCAGTTTTTGTAGAAAAAAATAAAATAATAATTAGGGTCACATGAAATCAATCAAAATATGGTACTTTCAACACGATATGTTAATCTTCAATACTTGGTTGGGAATCCCTTTGCTTGAATCACTGCCTGGAGGTGCCGTGGCATTGTGGCAATCAGCCTGTGGCATTGCCTGGGAGTTATGGAAGCCCACAAGGACTCTGTGAAGAGCCAGCCTCCTTAGATGGACTTTTGTGGCTTACCCATCCTATGGAGGGTCTCAATGACGGTCTTCTGGTCAGTTGTCAAGTCTGCAGTCTTCCCCAGATTGAACCCAAATGAGACCATTGAACCAAACTGTAGCAATTTAATGACATCTGGGGAAACTTGAGCAGTTGCTTTGAGTTTAGTAGATGATTAGTCTGTGACACTCCGTTTAAAACATTTGTGGCCTGCAAAATTTAAGGTGATTTCTTCACAGTATTAAATTTTTTTGAATTCCTGATTTTGTGGGTTTTATGCAGACATGCAAATGCCAAAGGCATGAAAAAGGTGAGAAAAACAAAAAACAAAAACATTGTAGGGGAGGTCTTGGGGGGATCCCCTGGGATCCCACAGAGAATGTTTTGTATTTTAACATAAATTAAGCAATCTAGAAGACTCTGAAGAGTATAATAAGGCAAAAATAATTTTTATTCACGCAGAAAAACATTTATTTACACCGCTCAAGTATATGTTGATGTACAAATTCAGGATTAAAATAATCCTGAATTTCCAGGATTATGGTGGAGAGCCCATGAATAATCCATGGGTTCACCGGGGGACCCACGTTATCCTTTCGGGCTGTGCCCGGCCGGGCCACATGGGTGCAGGCCCGGCCACCAGGCGCTCGCCTTCGAGCCCCACCTCCAGGCCTGGCTCCAGAGGGGGGCCCCGTGAACCACGTACTGGCAAGGGAAACCTCGATCCACTTATATTTTTCATCATAGGAGTCTTTAGCGGTGCTTTGGCTGGTCCCTCACCTTGGACCTGTTTGCCATGGGTGACCCTACCAGGGGCGTTAAGCCCCAGACAATTTAGCTCCAAGGATCATTGGGACACACAAACCCCGCTACCTCGATAAGGTGACGGCTCAAGGAGAGGTAGCTTACAGCACCTGGTATTCCCAGGCGGTCTCCCATTCAAGTACTAACCAGGCCCGCCCCTGTTTAGCTTCCGAGATTGGGCGTTCTCAGGGTAGTCTGGCCATTCCAGCTACAGGGGGATCACACTCCTCAGCCTCCCCGGTAAGGTCTATTGAGTGGTGCTGGAGAGGAGTGTCCGTCGGGAAGTCGAATCTCAGATTCAGGAGGAGCAGTGTGGTTTTCGTCCTGGCCGTGGAGCAGTGGACCAGCTCTTTACCCTCGGCAGGGTCCTCGAGGGTGCATGGGAGTTAGCCAAAACCATGTGTTTTGTGGACTTGGAGAAGGCGTTCGACCGTGTCCCTCGTGGAGTCCTGTGTGGGGTGCTTCTGGAGTATGGGGTACCGAACCCCCTGATACGGGCCGTTCGGTCCCTGTACGACCAGTGTCAGAGTTTGGTACGCATTGCCGGCAGTCAGTCGGACTTGTTTCCAGTAAGGGTTGGACTCCGCCAAGTCTGCCCTTTGTCACCGATTCTGTTCATAACTTTTATGGACAGAATTTCTCGGGGCAGCCGAGGTGTAGAGGGGGTCTGGTTTGGTGGCCTCTGTATTGCATCTCTGCTTCTTGCAGATGATGTGGTTCTGTTGGCTTCACCAGGCCATGATCTCCAACTCTCACTGGAGCGGTTCGCAGCCGAGTGTGAAGCGGCTGGGACGAGAATCAGCACCTCTAAATCTGAGACCATGGTCCTTAGTCCGAAAAGGGTGGCGTGCCCTCTCCAGGTCGGGATGAGATCCTGCCCCAAGTGGAGGAGTTCAAGTATCTTGGGGTCTTGCTCATGAGTGAGGGAAGAAAGGAACGAGAGATCGACAGGCGGATCGGTGCAGCGTCTGCAGTGATGCGGACTTTGCATTGGTCTGTTGTGGTGAAGAAGGAGCTAAGCCGAAAGGCAAAGCTCTTAATTTACCGGTTGATCTACGTTCCTACCCTCACCTATGGTCACGAGCTGTGGGTCGGATATGAGTTTCCTCCGCAGGGTGTCCGGGCTCTCCCTTAGAGATAAGGTGAGAAGCTCGATCATCCGGGAAGGGCTCAGATAGAGCCGCTGCTCCTACGAATTGAGAGGAGCCAGATGAGGTGGCTCGGGCATCTGTTTAGGATGCCTCCTGGACGCCTCCCTGGTGAGGTGTTCCTGGCACGTCTCACCGGGAGGAGACCCCGGGGACGACCCAGGATACGCTGGAGAGACTACGTCTCTCGGCTTTGTCTGGGAACGCCTCGGGATCCCTCCGGAAGAGCTAGAGGAAGTGGCTGGGGAGAGGGTAGTCTGGGCTTCCCTGCTGAGGCTGCTGCCCCCGCGACCCGACCTCGGATAAGCGGAAGATAATGGATGGATGGATTATTGTGGCCATTGCTAAATTTGAAGTTAGTTCATTCTGTGTTGTGACATAATCTCTAACATCGCTCCGTCGCTTAATACATTTAACTTTAACATCCGTAAACGAATGAGATAAATGTAGGCGCGTTTCCTAATTAATACAAGATGTACTGGTGGATCAACTCTTGTCGCCGAAGTTACGTGTGCTTTGCTGTTCCACTGGGACCACAACCAGGGCCACGACCCGCAGCACATCAACGCGAAAATACAAAAGACCAGTGCAACAAATAGGACGCTGGCTGATCTGATGAGCAAAAATAATGTTTAAACGTAAGAGTAGCAATACAGGATGTCCGCTCCATCGGTGGGTAGTGTAGCCAAATATTGTACTTGGGTAAGAATACTGTTACTTGACAATAACGTGACTCAAGTAAAAGTAGTCATCCAAAAAAGTATTTGAGTTTGTGTAGAAAGTACCCAGTGAAATAATTATTAAAAAAGTAGTGAGTAACTTCTGATTTTTTAACCACAGCATGATCATCAATAAAACAATTATTACAAATTAAAATGCAAATTCTGATGTTGCTGTGTGTGGGCGTGTGTGCATGCACAGTCAAAACTACAACAAAACATCTGCAATTTACTGCAGTGTTTTCTCAAGTTGTAAGTGAGCTGAAATATCCACGTTTGGGCAGACAGTACCAGACAAATACTACAACACATGAAAGCTGTTGGTTTTGTTCATCTAAATATTAAACACGACGAGTTGCGCGCCATTGCCTTCATAGTAACGACGACCTTCCCAACATGGCTGCCACGTAGGCACGGCGATCAGCCGGGCTGGCTTATCGAGTTTTCATACCTATGTCCGGGAAGCCCAATAGAAGACGACGTGTGAGGCCATGTGACTGTCTTGTGTCGCTTGATTGGTGAACTAGACAAACGTCACTGTCGCGTAAACTGGATTGGAGCAAACGGCGCCAATGCGGAAGTCTAAGTCATAGTTTCGCTCACGAAATAGCTATAATTGATAAACGTACCGACCGACATTTAGATCATGGTAATGGAGTAAAAGTACTGTTACTTCTTAAAGCAGAAGCGGCGGAAGTGTTTTTTCTGGTCTCATCAACTCCTGTGATTGATAAATCACAAATGCCTTTTGAATAAAAGCCGGTCCCGAGCGCACAGTAGTGTTGTTACGTTCACGAAGTTTCGTTCAGAAGAACAAATCTTTTTAGTGAACAAACTGAACCGAATCAGTTTATGAAATGATTCGTTCTTTTAGCTCGGCCGCCGTGATCCGTGTTAAGGAGCGATGTACTAGTACGAGGAGTGATTCGTGTGCGCAAGGAACGACGTACTACGGAGTGAACGTACTCATGAGTGATTTTAACCGCAAGTCCTGACGTCCTCGCGGGGAGAGCTTTCATTAGCAGCTTCAAGCTAACGGCAAATGTTTGAGTCGACTAGTCAAGCACACATTTAAAATAAATGTAAATCAAGAATAAATGTATATACGTACGAGAGATCGACCGATATGGGTTTTTCAGGACCGATTATTAAGGTCGATAACCGATACTTGGTGCCGATATTCATTTGCAGTAAAAGTGTAAAAATTGGCATAAAAGATTTGAATATTACAAATGCCTTAAGCATGTTTATTTAACCAAACAAAATACAAATATCTTGCTATTGTTGCGCCCATGCTGACTTCATCATTGCATGTTTTGCACGCAGCCTTCCCTGGTGTTGTGGGCTGATTGAAATACTGCCAGACTGCGCTTTTAGACTTCGGTCCATTCATCTGCAACAAGGGTTTGAAAAAAAAGAGTGTTAAAGGTGGGCCAAATGCTGACATGCTCAACTCTCCATGCTGAATTTATTACAGCATTTGAGTAGCCTAAAGTTGATTTCATTAATACATTTAATATTTTACCATGCAACAGCAAGGACCCTGTCATTTAAAACTATGCTGCTACATTATTAATGATTAATATAACAAAAGCTACATAAAAAGCATAATAGTTGCTATGAGTGCAATAAAACCCCTGACAGAACAGTAACAATAACAGTAAGGTGAGTGAGGCGGAACCTCAGGCCGATGCGCCAGCATATTAGTCCGCCGCGGCGTAATATTCACAATTACATCTGTGTGTGCATGCGTGGACTGGATCTAGCTGCCAGCGCTGAAGGAGTACGAAACAGTCTATGACGACGGCGACCCCCACCAGAAAAACTCATCGGATCTGTACGGTTCACGGAAATGGCCTATTTGGAGAATTATGGAAATAAATAAACTTTTCCATGATATTCACATTTTTTGGAAAGGGTCTGTAAATAGTGTGCACGACATCAAGACACGAGATAAAGCATTGTTGGAATGTCAGTGCTAAGTAAATATTTTAATTTCATCACCATGATTGCAGCAACTGCACGAATAATTTTTCAAAGGGGCTTTAACTCGTACAGTAAAAGGCCACTGAATAATCACTAAAACTTAAATGGCCACTGTAGTAATTACTAGACTTTACACCGATTTGTTCGGGCTGATCGGTATCGGCCGATATGTTGCATTTTATGCTGATCGGCTTTAATGTCATAATTCGCCGATCTGATGAATGACGTCATTGATCGGCTCCGCAAAAGACATTAACTCCGCGTCGTTGCGTGCACAGTAGGACAGTAGTAGCTGCTGAGTAGGACTGGGGTCGTAAATTGTAAATGGACTGCACTTCCACTGTATAGCGCTTTATCTAGACGAATCAGAGTGCCCAAAGCGCTTTACAAAGCCTCACGAACACCCATTCACACACACATCCATCCACCAATGGGCGACTGCTGCCTTGCAAGACGCTGCCTGGCCCACTGGGACCAAATTAGGGTCCAGCGCTTTGCTCAAGGACACTACGACATGCGGACAGTCGGAGCGGCTACCCTTCGGTCACTGAATGACCCGCTCTACCGACTGAGCCGAAGCCGCCCCCGCCGGGGGGGTGTGGTGACACAGCACAGGCGGGAGAGCCTGGACGTCATTCAGTGTGCGTCGGTCATCGTGAGGCACAGTTCACAGGTGGAATTGTTGCCAGCGTCGGCTGGATGACATTGGATTGGACGTGGCTGACGTGGGAGAGCCAACTCTAAACCACTGAGAATTGATGGGGTATTGTCAAGAGGAAAATGAGGAGCAACAGACCCAAAAACAAAGAATTGACAGCATGTCAGCCACTGGGCTTATGTGAGCTCGTCTTTTGCTCCCATTTTTGTGAATGGCCGTCACTGGACCCCCAGCCCACCACTGGCGACAATGAGTGCGCAAATATTGTGAGATGTTGATTCTGCCATAACCACTCCAGCATTTCATTTGACAAGGGCATTCAATATTTACGTACTACGACTAACGATAACTATAAAATGAATATTTTGGCATTGATATTGATAATATCTTATCAATTCGCACACCTTAAACAAACCCATTCGTTTTATTTCATTCCCTCACGATCGATAAGCAATATTTATTCATAATGGAATTGGTAAATTCTTATCAATTTTAAAGTCTCTGGATTTAGATGAGTTTGGGAATCTCCTTTCTATCAGCCACAATTATCGCAGAATACAGCTGTGCAATAGGAAAAGGCTGTAGGTTAATATTATAATTGCAATGAGTGCAATTGCTTTGTTATGAGCTCTACATGATTAAAAGGCTGTTTTGCAGTTTGTCTGTTACACCTAATAATAAATTGGAAAATTAATTTGTGTTGTTTATTTATTGTGTACTGTCAGAAAAGTAGTAATGCAAAAGGTTGGGAATCTTGTACTCTACTTGGTAAGCTTGTTACCTGACCAAGTAACCGATACATGGAATGTATAAGTGATCATTCCTCTATTGCATTAATTATATTAAAGAACGTGTCGTGTATAGATGCCTTAATTATTCCCTTTTTTCTAGTTGCCCATTTTAAATTGAAATTAAAATTAAAATGTTGGAGTAGAGGTATCAAACTGGACTTGCTTTCAAATTAGGGTTCGTCTCCAAAATGCAGTTGTCATTTAAGTGAGTGACTAAAACAGTTTTCATGAGTTCAAATTTTTAAATATAAATCGGAAAATCTTGTTAGTCTATGAAGTAAAATTGACATTTTTTAACATTTTATGTATACCATCTGGCATAGTAACTTGCTGTTGAGTGCCACCCCCTGAGGCAATGGAGTCAGGCCAGAAGCGCTGGAGTGGCCGGTTTTGAGGAGTCTTCTTTTTAGCTTTGGGCGTCTCAGAGGAGCTAGCATCCAACATGGGCTGCAGAATCCGCCTTCGAGCATTTATAAACCTGCAAACAAAAGGCAGGATAGCTTATGTGATTTCTCAAAGCGTGATTCTTTTCGCACAGGTATTGAGTAGACCGACAACTGAAGCTGTGCCCTCATGAGGTCACATTCCTCGCATCTCCCAAGAGGCACATTTTACTAACACATATTGCATATAACATATACATATAACAGCAAGCCAAAGAAGGCAACTTAAGTCCTACGTTGTCGAACATATGTCAAAATACATTTGAATACTTCAGACTTTTAAGAAATATGTAGATAAAAGAGAAGTGCATTTTGAAGCCATCGGGACAACTTCACTCACCAGTTATTGACCTGTAGAAGTGTCAGATTTGTCTGAGTGGCTATCTGTTTCTTTTCATCCTCTGTTGGGTAAGGATGCTGAAGTGGAAAAGCGGAAGCCATTTTGTTGTGATTTCAAGATTTACAAAAGCCCTGATGCACACAGACTCACCCCAATGTGCTGAAAAAGCCAAGAGCGCATGACATTTGTGGCATGTTTGGGTAGAACGCCACGTTTGTTTTTCGTTGAGCTGTCATCGTGATTGAAGAGGTTTAAGTCCTGGTGAAACCGTAGCTGGAGCTGAGCCAACGGATTTTAGGTTAGCCAAGAACAAGTATACATACAATCATAATTGCTGCTTCACAAGACGTATGTTCACAGTCTGTCACCTCGAAATTTACATTCTATACCAATGGAGGGCAACATATGTATATATGTGTATATATATACACACATACATATATATATACACGTACATACATATATATATATATATATACACGTGTATACACACGTGTATACACATATATACATAACATACACACATACATATAAACATAATTTTTTTGGAAGTAAAATGTGTTTGTGCTAGTCTTTTGAGCTTGCGCAAAAGTCAAAGAAAAATGGGAAACCTGGTTGTTTTGGACACGTAGAGTCCCTGGGGAAATGGCCTGTGTTACTACCTGGCCCTGATGAGTGACAACTGTAACAGGCTGATACATTGTGCCACCTAGGAGGAACACACAAATGCACATAATGTTGGTGCGGGTAGAAAACTTTATCACAGTGCCATTTGACAATAACTCAGGTGCAGTAGCACAGTAACTGGACAGTTACCTGTCGGTGTGGTAGTATGCCATGATGACATACCTGCAACCACCTGGGTGGGATTTACTGCTGTGGCTGCGACATTTCCTTGTTGCAGGGCTGAAGCCGGCACCACAATTTGACCCTGAGGACTCCCTGAGATGGAGCAGGGGACCTGATAACAAAGGGCCTTGGATTGATTTTCATTTTTGATAACCTCAGAATAACTTTATCAAAGTAACTTGATGCAAATCACTGACCTGGGATTTAGTTGGTGAGAAATTTGGGGCCTGGCTTTGAACAGGGGAGTATGGACTACCAGGCTCTCCACTCAGAAGGGTCTCACTGTTCATCTTAGTCTTAAGGCAAGCAATGTAACGGCTGCAGAAGTCCTTACACAGGTCACTCACCTTCTCCAGCTCCAGCAGGTGGATTCGCAGCACCTGGATGGCTTTGACCATCTGTAACATATGCAAAAAAAATGACCACGTTAGGAAAGGGTCTCTAATTTGTGTGCACAGAGTACTGCAGCAACATAAACAATGCTAATAACACACTGAATGTCAACCAACTTCCAAAGTAAAAAAGTGTCACTTCATGATGGAGTGGTACATTCGCCTGAGTTTGGTGAGACTTTCATTGCTTTTCTGATGACATCCAGCTCTGCTTCTCCTGCAAACCCAACGTTTACCTTCCTCCCTCCCCCCACACCTTCTGCTTATCAGAAGTTAACACCTGGATCACCTCCAACTTTATGAAATTAAACCGTGACAAAAGTTCTCTTTGTTGGCACAAAACCTACATTCTCCGAACAGTTTCACCATCTCAATTGATCGTTCCTCAGTTCTCCCTTACCCTCAGGTTAACCTCTTGTGTTAGCTTTCTGTTACTATCCCTGATGTTAACAGGTTGATTTTGACCTGTGTCATAAATGATCCGTAAACCCCTCAAAACAATTATTTATCAACAATTGATCGCCGGTAAATCGAGAG
Organism: Phycodurus eques; assembly: GCF_024500275.1. Lineage (NCBI taxonomy): Eukaryota > Metazoa > Chordata > Actinopteri > Syngnathiformes > Syngnathidae > Phycodurus > Phycodurus eques. Next base: position 23,917,100 of record NC_084536.1, read on the forward strand.
CTTTGCCTTTCGGCTCAGCTCCTTCACCACGACAGACCGATACAGAGTCCGCTTCACTGCAGATGCTGCACCGACCCGCCTGTCAATCTCCCGCTCCATTCTTCCCTCACTCATGATCAAGACCGAGATATTTGAACTCCTCCACTTGGGGCAGGATCTCTTCCTCAACCCGGAGACCGTACTTCACCCTTTTCCAACTAAGGACAATGGCCTCAGATTCGGAGGTGTACAATAATAATAATAACGTATAACACTTATAGAGAGCTTTTCTCGACATTCAAAGTCGCTTTACAATTGCACATATTCACTCCACAGTCACACCTAGTGGTGGGAAGCTAGCTAGTCTGACGGAAGCTCAGGGACAGCTGTTTGTGTACAGGGAGAAGAGTAGGGGATACAAAACACAGCCCCGTGGGGAGCCCTGATTTCTGGACCTGGAGCAGGGAAAGCTGGCACTTGATGCGTAGAATAATTGTATTGAAGGTCGATCAGCTATCACAAAAGCTGGCGCATGTTGGAGGACACAGCTGATATAGCTCTAATATCTGAATACTTCATGGAGACTTAAACAGAGTCTGCCCAAGACCACTGTCACACCTTGCCACGTGAACAACAGGGAATCCATCAATGGGACTCCACTTCCCCATAATCCTTTCCCCACATACTGTACCTGGAAGTGAAGCTCAAGTCAGCAGCTTACATATATCATGCCGAAGCCCTCTGTGCCAAACTTTCAGCATGAAACAACCTGCTGAGACACCTGGCCGGATCATCCTGGGGTGCTAGCATCCCCACACTCCGTCTAAGCACCCTTGTGCTTGTCTATAGCACTGCCGAATATGCTACACCAGTGTGGTGCTGCAGTGCACATGCCACCAAGGTGGATATCACCCTCAATGATGCCATGAGGATAATCACACCCACTGGCCTCGTACCAGTATTGTCAGGCATTGCCACAGCCAGCCTGCGCAGAGAAAATGCTGTCTACCAGCTTAGCTTCACTGAATGAAGAACATCCCCTAACCAGCTGATCATTGAGCTGGGTTCTTAATGACTGAAAGCCCCTTGTCCATTTTCTCACCATGCTCCAGGCCTTCATGACTCCGATTACACCATTTTAGGAGCCTGGAGTAGCATTTGGGGAAAAAACAGCAAGACCAGATCAGTTCACGGCCCTCCCCAACACTAAAGTCCAAACCTGGTTCAGAACGGACCAGAAGAAGAAACAACACAGTATGACAGGAACGATATACAAATATTACAAAGCAAAATTGTGATGGAGCGGCTCCATCACTAATGGCATGCAACACACATACATGCACACGCACTAATTTCTCCATTTTCTCCAGTTTAAACAGCAAACGACATCATTCTCCTTTCCCTTAAAGTTTCAGTAGGGCGACCGGGGGTGCACAGTCAGTTGTTCCACCGTCGTTGAAGCACACATTTACACTCGCCACTGACGTGACATACATGGAACACGCTGTTCTCCATTACGGAAGCAGGAAGTCTTAATATGAGCGTAGTTCAAGAGTCCCTTAAATGAGGCTCAGTTGCGCGTTTTGTGATCATCTGACCAGAGTTTTATTTTTGATTAAATGACGTTTTTCCATTATTTATGAGTAGACATTGAACAAAGGAAAGAAGAGGGGGGGAGGGGCGGCCATGCCGAGGTCACCTAAAGGAAGCAAGAGGAAAAACAACAACAACTTGCTTTGGGTGACATTTATAAACTTGTATTGAGAACATAAAATGACCTGTATAATATAAAATAAATAGATAATGAAAATTTGTACCACTTGATGCCAAGTGGGAGGGGCTAAAGGTATATAAAGGGCCATTTGGAAATTGCTCTGACTAGTGTGGTGGGTGCCGACGTGAATGGTACAAGTAAGTAGAAAGGTTTGCTCATTTGCAGTCACTGACTTTTTTTTTTTAAATGGCATTTTTCACTTGGTTGCTGCAATAGTTTTGGTATTTTTGTAAACATTCACTGTGTTGCACTGAAAGCCCAGCACAATAAATTACACCTGTGCTATATTTGACTACGGCATTTATTTTTTAGGTCCAAAAGAACCCCGCAAGAAAAATAAATTCCATATTGTCACAGTGTGATCGTACAGTGTTTTAACTAAAGCATTCAAATTCAAATATAAATGTTCCTCGTGATCCATTTTTACAATTATGTATTGTATTACTAAAGAATCAAGGAACATATTCACTCCTATTTAGGCAGTGTCCCTGAAAGCACCTCGAGCACACACGCAGCTGCAACGTGCCTGCCGACAGTAATTTTATTCTGAAGCGCGAAACAGGAAATACAGCAGGTGTATATTGTTTCCCGCGTCCTCTTTCATAGTTATCATACAAGGATTGTTTACAAGTATACAACACACTGGGCTGCTCTGTGTGTTGTTCGAAGAGTTATATTTTTACCATAACTCTATTACATACAGCGGCTCAAATACATATTGAACACGTCACCTTTTTTCTCTCACTAAATATACTTCCAAAGGCGCTACTGACCTGAAAAGTTCACCAGATGTTGGGAACAACCCAAGTAATCCATACATACATAAAAAGTAGAACAAATAAGCTCAGAAATTAAGCTGTGTGTAAAACTGTGAAATGACACAGGGAAAAAGTATTGAACACATGAAGAAAGGGAGGTGCAAAAAGGCATGGAAAGCCAAGACAACATTAAAATATATCAATAATCAAACAGCAATCCAGCCAATCAGTGCAAATGAACATCAAGTGGTATAGTCCTAATGGATGGCCTACAAAAAGGTCTCATTGCCAAGGTGTGAGTCAAGACACGTCTTATGATGGGTAAGAGCAGACAGCTGTCTCAAGACTATCACAAAGTATTTGTTGCAAAACATAACGATAGCGTTGGTTACAGGTGCATATCTAAACTTCTGAATGTTCCAGTGATCATGGTTGTGGCCATAATATGTAAGGGGAAAGCCAAGCATACCACCATAAATTTGCCGTGATCAGGTGCTCCTCACAAGATTTGTGACAGAGGAGTGCAAAGAATAATCAGAAGAGTTGTCCAAGAGCCAAGGACCACCCGTGAAGAGCTTAAAAAAGACCTGGAATTAGCAGGTACTGTTGCCACAAGGAAAAGAGTCAGTAATGCACTCCGCCGCCATGGCCTGTATGCACACTCACCACGCAAGACCCCATTGCTGAAAAAAAAAAAGAATGCCAAAGCTTGTTTAAAGTTTGCTGAACAACATTTGGACAAGCCAGTTAAATACTGGCAGGATATAGTCTTGGTCAGATGAGAGCAAAATTGGATGGCATAATGCACACCACGTCTGGAGGAGAAATGGCACTGCAACATCACCCTACAAACACCATACCAACAGTGAAGTTCGGAGGTGGGAACACGATGGTGTGGGGCTGCTTTTCAGCAAATCATACTGGTAAACTTCACATTATTAAAGGATGAATGAATGGGCAAATGTTACTGAGACATTCTTGACAAAAATCTGCTGCCATCTACAGTGGGGCAAAAAACTATTTCGTCAGCCTCACTAGTTGTGCAAGTTCTCCCACTTAAATAGATGAGAGAGGCCTGTAATTTTCATCATAGGTATACCTCACCTATAAGACAAAATGAAGGAAGCAAACAAAAAAAACAAAAAAACATTCCAGAACATCAGTGTGTCTGATTTTTAAAGAAGTTATTAGCAAATTATGGTGGGAAATAAGGTGACCGACAAACAAGCCAAATTTCTGGTTCTCACAGACCTGTAACTTCTTCTTTAAGAGGCTCCTCTGACACCTGTATTAATGGCACCTGTTTGAACTCATCAGTATAAAAGACACCTGTCCACAACCTCAAACAGTCACACTCCAAACTCCTCTATGGCCAAGACCAAAGAGCTGTCAAAGGACACCAGAAACAAAATTGTAGACCTCCACCAGGCTGGGAAGACTGAATCTGCAATAGGTAAGCAGCTTGGTGTGAAGAAATCAACTGTGGGCGCAATTATTAGAAACTGGAAGACATACAAGACCACTGATAATTTCCCTCGATCTGGGGCTCCATGCAAGATCTCACCCTGTGGGGTCAAAATGATAAGAACGGGGAGTAAAAATCCCAGAACCACACGGGGGGACCTAGTGAATGACCAGCAGAGAGCTGGGACCTAAGTAACAAAGGCATCAGTAACACACTACACCATCAGTAACACACTACGCCTTCAGGGACTCAAATCCTGCAGTGCCAGACGTGCCCCCGTGCTGAAGCCAGTACATGTCTAGGCCCATCTGAAGTTTGCTAGAGAGCATTTGGATGATCCAGAAGAGGATTGGGAGAATGTCATATGGTCAGATGAAACCAAAATAGAACTTTTTGGTAAAAACTCAAATTGTCGTGTTTGTAGGAGAAAGAATGCCGAGTTGCATCCAAAGAACACCATACCTACTGTGAAGCATGGGTGTGGAAACATCATGCTTTGGGACTGTTTTTCCTGCAAAGGGACCAGGACGACTGATCTGTGTAAAGGAAAGAATGAATGGGGCCATGTTTCGTGAGATTTTGAATGAAAACCTCCTTCCATCAGCAATGGCATTGAGGGTGAAACGTGGCTGGGTCTTTCAGCATGACAACGATCCCAAAACACACTGCCCGGGAAACAAAGGAGTGGCTTCGTAAGAACAAAAGTTCTGTTATATACCCTTTGTTGGCAATGTCAGAGGGCAAACGTTTTCTGTAAGTCTTCACACGGTTTTGACACACTGCTGGTGTTTTGGCCCATTCCTCCATGCAGATCTCCTCTAGAGCCAAAGTAATATAGTAGTATAATACAGTGGGTACCGAAAGTATTCAGACCCCCTTAAATCTTTCACTCTGCCATATTGCTAAAAAATATTTGCTGAAATCATTTAAGTTAATTTTTTCATGTTCAATGTACACACTGCATCCCATATTGACAGAAAAAAAACAATTGTTGACATTTTTGCAGATTTATTAAAAATGAAAAACTGAAATATCACACAGCCATAAGTATTCAGACCCTTTGCTGTGACACTCATTTTACTCGGATGCTGTCCATTTCTTCTGCTCATCCTTGAGATGGTTCTACACCGTCATTGGAGCCCAGCTATGTTTGATGATACTGATTGGACTTGATTAGGAATGCCACACACCTGTGTAGCGTATATTGGTTTGGATAAAAACGTAATTAATTTAGGAGAAAAGAATAAGCCGGAAGCCTGCGTCACTTCCGGTGACGTGATTTTAGGTTTAAGCGTTAAAATCTAATAATTTTATCTCGAAAAGGGGCACAAAGCTCTTTTTAGATATGTAAAACTTCAGGACAAAGTGACGTAAACCTCTATGTCTCGTAATCTGAAGGTTGCTACAGGAATTAGTTAAGACTTCTCGACTTATCGCACGGCTCGTCACTTTAAATCGCATCCACTCCTTGAAGTCTCAGCGCCCTTTGCACAATGGTCATTGCACCGGACTATTGCAATATGAGTCATTCGAACTGCTCTAAGTGCTAGAGGACTCTGCATCTTTTTGCACAATTGTCCAAAAAAAACCCCAAAAAAACAAAAAAAAAATGTACCGGCATTACCAGATAACTAGCAACCCTTTACTGCTCAGTGACTGGTTTTTTTTTTTTTGGTCAATGTCTTTCTGTCTCCAAAATGTTCTGTCAATTGACTGTCTGTTGTCGTACTAGAGCGGCTCCAACTACCGGAAACAAATTCCTTGTGTGTTTTTTGGACATACTTGGCAAATAAAGATGATTCTGATTCTGATAACCAGGTCTTTTGTCGCACCCAAACACACACAAATGATATAGGTAGTGAATTTTATAGAAAATTTAATGAGATCTAACAGGGGAACAATGCAGGGAAAAGCAAAACAAAGGACAGACAAACATTTGTAGAAAGAGTCTGCGCGGTGACAATGCAAAAAAAGAGCGGGGGGGTTCCTGTTCTCGTTAATTTAAACTGCAGTTGTACTTACGTGCGTGCAACACAATTTAGGCAGGCTGGTCGATCTCCCGTTTGGCCCACGTTTGGCCGGTCCGGTCCGCACAGGGAACGGGTCGATTTGGTGGAAAGAAGAAAAAGCAAGAAAAGGAGTTCCAAGGCAGGATGGCCGAAACCCGGGTGTCGCTATTGGCAAGACGGTCGGTGCAGACTTTCCTTCCCAATGGAGCTTTGCCCATAAGATGCTCAGGCACCAAAAAAGGGTTGCTCAGGGCGCTGGCAAGGTGCCCTACGGCGGGAAAGGGTCTGAAGTGTCCTCGCCACCTCGTGGTGAGAGGTGGGGCTTCCTGGCTGAGCCAGTCTTCGGCAGGGTGGTCGAACGAGCGCGAGCCCGTAACAAAGGGGGTCCGGCCTTTATGCCCAGCTGAAAAGGGGGTGGTTACCCCCACCGGGGGCCAAGAGGGGAGATAGACCACCTCTTAATGTTACTTTTCCATCCTAGGATTATTTTGTGGTTTAAAACCCGTGGGTTAAAATATTAATTATTGGATCAGAGATGAGACCAGTTTCCAGTTTTGCATTGTCACGCGTACATCCTCTTTAGTCCCTGTAATGAATGTTTCAATTGTATGTGGTTGTTGAGAACAGTGTAATATTTGCAATGTGGCATTTGCGTTGTGTGGGGTGAAACGTCTCATCCGGTTCAGTTGACAAACATATTTGACAGACATTAAAATTTGCAGAAATACAATCACTAGTGGCGCTGTTGTGATGGGAGTGCTCATGCAAAGTTCTTAAACTATCATGCAACATTCAAATTCGTTAAAGATTGTGATTAGTTCCCCCGGAGATGCAGTAGCTCTCCACCGCTTGTGAGTGTCGCTCGTGTCCCATCCATTTTCCCAGATGTCTTAATGAGTTGCATTTCAAAAGGACAAATGGCCTTTTGAACTTTTATCTGGGCATGCGGGACCAGTGGATTTTCAAGCTTTTTGGTTCGGTATCTGGAGCCCTGCACAGAGGGGGGGGGGTTTCTGATGCCTGGGAGTCCAGGTTTCTGGGGTAGCTGCTAATTGATTTAAAGTCCAGGTGAGGAGTCAGGATTTCTAGTCTGCGCTTTGATGAGCTCTTTCAGACTGGCTGGTAATTCATTTCGCATCCATTTATCTCAGATAAACCAGGCATCCCCGTGGCTGTCGGTCTCGGCGGAGGAGCGGAGACAGGGATACCGTCCCAATCCGAGGTTGGGGGTCATGGTGCCATCTGGCGAGAGCATGTCCGTTACATATCCTCCTCATACCTCTTTGGAAGATGGCACAGGTCAGGACAGAACGGAATCCTAGTCTAGGTTCGGAAGACGGTTCCATTGCAGGTTCAGGGCGCACACTCCCACTGCAGTGACGGCAGACGGCGCCACGGCATTAACGGGAAAACGGTAAGTTTTCAGCGTTAATTAATTATTCAGGATGCTTAAGTCGTAGGATCTCAAACACTGCCTGAGAAATTGCCAATTTGTCCGCCCACAAGGCCAGGATGACGCCGTCTGTCAGGCAGTCATGCAAAGTAATCCAACCAGCAACATTGGGGCGGTAGCGCTTTTCATGCGGGGGTTGGACAAGATGGCAGAGAAACGTGTCGATTTCTCTAATTCGGTTCAGCGGTGGTGAGGTAGCTACAGGGGACTCGGCGGTGTCATCAATGGGGGTGTCGTCAATTGAAGGAGTGTGGCCTGACAGGTCGCCGTCCTCTGAGTGGTCCAACACCAGGCACCGGTCTGAGGACAGTTCCCGAGTTGGTGGTGGTAATGCCTGTTCCATCTGCGCCCACAGCTGAAGATTTGTGTTATCAATTAGTGGGGCTTGAAGCGGCAGAGCAGGTCTTGGCCAATGAGCAGGGGGACGGAATCAATTGGAGACACGTAGACAGGCTGGACTAACGTCATGGGGCCAATTGTCCAGTGGAGCATAGTTAAGCTGTTTAGCTCGTTGTTAGTCACTGAAAATGCGTGGATAGTGCGCAGCGTTGCAGTTGAAGGTCACGGCCACCGGCTTGTAGCAATGTCAGAAGTTGATTGAACACAGCGTGGCAGGGTCAATCAGAGCTTTCGAGAAGTACCTTTAGCGGTTAGTTCACCCAAAAGCTGTCGGAATGGCAGAACGTTATTCAGTAGCGTCATGTCATGGGAGTCAGGGGCCTCGCCTGGGTCTAGTCGGACGATTAGGACGGCATGAGAGGAGGTCTAGGGATTGGTCGTCACAAAGTGGCCCACTAAGGTTATGGCGAGGTGTGCTCGTCGTGGAGTCGACCGGGGTCACAGAAGCAGTTGGCAGGTCATTAGGGGAACAACGGAGGTTACCTGGTTGACCTATCGCGTCCTCCGTGGCTCTGTTCGACTCAGTCAGGCCTCGTCATAATGGTGGGTCCCGCTTTCCGTCTTTGGACAGGCTGCGGAGCACCTCAAGTAATTCTTCTGCCATGGCACTAGGTTCCCTTTGGGAGCTGTTTGTTCGGGAGCCCTTTTCCCAGTTGTCACTAGTCATTTTAGGGTCTCGTTTTGACGAGTCAGGTTTAGGCTGGTCGTTGCGTGTAACCCTGTTTCAACAAGTAAGTTTGACGCAAATTAGAGTTGCAGTCATTCCATGACTTTGATTTATCATTGGATTGGCGTTGTTGGTTACGAGGACCATTGTTGTACATGGGCCGAGATTTGTTGTTTGGATTAAACGACTTCTTTAGGTTGTCTACTTTAACATCGCCAGAATGTTGTGTGTCAGTTGCACGTGTGTTGCACTTAGCTGCCTCCAATTCCGTCTGCGGTTGTTCGTTTGTGAAGAAGACGTCTGAGGGTGGGTGTTTTTGTTTAGTGAAACCTTTGGCAGCCAGTTCACGCAGTTAGGCACTGGACAGTGTGTGCGGTCACGCTGCCACACCCGCCTGGTGGCTGTTGTTTGGGTGTAGGTTTTCGACAAACAATGTTTTGACATTTTTGTCCTCTTCCATATTCGGTTCGTTTAAATTTCCGAAGTACACAACCGGCAGTAATACGCTTGTGCTGTCTCAAGTCTCCTCTGTTTAACTGTAAGGGATGCAGGTAAGCCGGTTGTGGCCTCTGGATCATCAAATTCTTGAGGCAATGCTTGGCAGAGAGACGGATAGTCGGCCAGTATATGACCCGGTTGTCTTACTTCTCGGCTAGATGTAACTTTAATAAGGTACAGTCTGTCCTCAGTAGAAGTGGAAGGGAATCATTTCAGGTGAAATTCGAGGTCTCTCAGGTACGCGGCTGCGTCGTGTGACCCGTTTGGTTTAGGTTCAAACCTCGGAATGTTACGTGCAACTTTGTCTTAGTCTTTTAGAGTCATTCCTGGAGCGGCCCTGGGTGGAGAGTCGGGGGTGAGTAAAAAAGGTAAGCTCCGACTGGTAGGGTGCCACCCGTGAGGAGGTCGCACAAAGGTTGGAGATGTTTTGTAGGGCTCTGTGACACTTCTGGCGACTGGAGGGCTCCCGGCTGTCTGTAGCTGGGCCGGAGCGATGCTGTCGAGCTAATTGTAGATCACGCCTGACATGGGCTAACTCATCCTCCATCCGAGGGGTGGTCAGTTGTTAGGCGACATGTGACACAAGATTGAACGTCACTCACTACAGAGCACTCGTGGGAGATCAGTGGACAATGAAAGCTTAAAACCAGCAGGAAAAAGCACTCGGCGGGACAGTAGGCCATCTAAAGTTTATTTCACCAGCAGCGATCAAGAGGGAACACGTTGTCTCGATGCGTATTTGCTGGCAGCTGACAAGCTTCCGGTTTACTGGGAGCTACATAATAGCATGAGTGTCGCCAAGGGGGCACTCAAGGACAAACCGAAGCCTGTACAACGGTTCAAAACCACAAAGGTGTGGACCAAAGTGGCGACGTCGCATCTTCCGCAAGCGAAGACGGCAAATTATGAAGCCTTAAGTGAAAAATTACCAAATGATTGTCTGTTTTGAGCGTTTCAACACAAAGCAAAGATGACGACCGTTATGGGCGTCACATGTATTTCCCCCCCCCAACAAAAAGAGCTAACACTTTATCTCAGAGTTCGACTGACACACAAGAGGGATTCTCGGTGTAACATGCCTTTACGGGCGGCCAGTGACTTCCCAAATCTCCAGTTTAACGTAGCGAAGCTCAGAATTAAATTCCCCCTAACCACAAAGGGCATATAACTAGTCTGGTCAGCTACTCCAGAGGCTATAAGAAGGGGGGGGGGGGGAAAGATATCGCACAAACGCCCAAAATTCGTGACCCGTTTTGCGACCATCGAAGTCCTACAACTTGCAAAATTGGTGGCTGACTAAATACATTTTTGCCCCACTGTATGCACCAAACAGCAAATGTTTGAAAACCACTTATATAATGCAAGATGATCGTTTGTAGACAAAAAAAAAAAAGAGACCGCCTCTGTGAGCAGGCTCTGGCCATAAGTTCAGCAGAGGACTAAATCTAAATGCAAGTCAGGTAAGTGTAGTATTTTGTCCAAAAAAGCAAACATATTATTGTGCTCAAAAAAATTGGTGACTGTGTTGCTGAATTACAAAGTGAGTTACCCTTATCAACTTGTTTAAACTTTGAAATGTGTGTTGGCATCATCTTGCTGATTAACTCATTGCCTGCCAACGCCATCCAAAGACATCATTCAGAATCCATCTAACAATGGCAGAAAAGAGAAGACAAAATGAAAAATATCAAATAAAAAAGCTTTCGGTACTAGAAACGTCTTGTATTTGGCAAAGGCAAAAAAAATACTCCTGCGGCCGACAGGAATGACGCCTTAGATCATGCCGGGAATAAAGGATGCTGCTCCAAGCGATCCCTTTGTTGTAAAGCTATCGCGAAAAATGCCGGGCCATACATATGGAGAGATCCTCCAAGCCGCTTGCCAGCTGAGTGTCTCTCGACCACGAATTGAGGAAATGGGATCCGGAATCGTGATGAGTGAACTCCGTCTGGATAGCCAGCCGAACTTCATCCCGAGCCTCCTCCGACTAAGGTAACTCGTTTGCAGCTCGCGTGAGCTCCATTTAGCGAGCAAACACGCTCCTTCAATCCTTGTCACATAAAATCATAATTTAGTCCCACTAGTTCACATTACAATGTAACATCTGTTGCCAGTACTGATTAGAATTTTCCATTTCGTCCATCTTGCAGGAATTCAACACCCGCGAGTCGAACGTCTTTTTACGATTGCCACGAAGAAAAGTATCTTTTTTTACCCTTTTTTACCCTTGCAAAACACATCATCAATAAAAAGTTCTCTCAAATATATTTTCTAAAACTTGCATGATTACGCATCCAGCAGACGTTCGACTCCCGTTCCAGTATGCAGTTCAAACAAAAAAGGTTCCGTAATTGCATGCTTTTTTCTCCACATCCCACGACAAGCAATTTCAACAATGTATTTTTATAGTGGTAGTTATATTTCTAAGCTGCACAGGTTCTGCTTCGAGCATAAGTAGTGACTTTTGTCAAGGTGAATGACAACCGCACGGGATCCACTGCCAAGAGAAGCATAAAATAAGATGGGGATAAAACTTTGCTGGATTTTATGCGCAAGATATTAAGAACCTGGACGATTGAGCAAACGGTAGAGGAGGAGAATTTGGAGGAAAAAAGTGCAAGTCTGGGAGCCCCATTTGTTCATAAATTCTGTACAAAGTTATACTTGTAAATAAAATATTTTCCTGTCAAAGGTACTTTCTCAGTGTTGTTTTATGTTCAGATGCTTGAGATTTTCAAATATTGGTGTCAAAGTCATTGTTCTGCTTGATGTGTCTGCTTTCACCAAAAGGCTATTTTCCTCCAGAAACATGTTTGGCTGAAAGTAGCCTATATTTGACTGCTCATTACTAAAGAACGGTATGAGCTCGAGACAAACCTTTTTTTCTGATGAAAGAAAAGAGTCTGATCTTTCGTTTGGTGGTTTTGGTGTTTACATCGTCATAGTACACAATATTCTGTGGGTCTTGAAAAAATGAGTGAAATTGCTCAAAAATGCCTGGCAGTCTAGGGGTTCCCTGCTCAGGAAACGGCTGGCAGTGAATGAATTAATAATGCAGTGCCATGTTATTTATGGTACATTTTTCTTGGTGCATATTGTAGTTGCATTAGATATTTAAAGTGCTCTTCAACTGAAACCCTTTAGACCCTACAGTATCACCCAGACTGGTAAATTTCCTTCCTTTACTTTTGTTAAGGTATTAGATCAGGCACCAGAAAATGCTGGTTGCCTCCCCTGACCCTGCCATACAAAAAAACAATACTCAACCCTACTTAGCAGTGGACAGCAGTTGACTAGTGTACATGTGAACAATCGTAGTTGGATGTCTTAAAGCAGGGGCCATCAACGTGGTGCCCGACCTCAATCAGTAGCCTGCGGGCCTGTTCTAAAAATAGCTCACCAGTGATGGGATATTGTGATTTTCTACGAGTGTTGCAGAAGTGATCATTTGAAAATTTAAACACTGGCAGAGATGTATAGAAAAAAAGTGGCGCATATTGATATTCATCCCATCCTAATAATTGTGAGAAATCATTAACATGATCACTGTCTTCATGTAATTGATTATAAGAATGACTAATTATCACATAATAACATTAACAAAGTTAATTTGAGAAGTGTGTACCAAACTGATAGCCCTTTACATTAATCAGTACCCAAGAAGCAGCTCTCAGTTTCAAAAAGGTTGGTGACCCCTGTCTTAAATGTTCCAAAGCAATATCCTTATGGAATGATCTACTACCGCTACTGCATTTGGATTCAAACTGCCAGGCTAAAATATAGAAGTTTGAAGCCAAATAGACATTATAGAGCTGGGTTATCGTTGTCGGTCGTAGGATGTAGCTCACCAAGTTGTCGAGTTCTGGGTCTTCACTGAAAAAGGGCTTTCCGTCCTTCTCCTGACAGCGGACAAAGTTCTCAATGTCCACATCAAAGCTTGCAGAAGTGATGCATTCAGAACTAAGAGTGGACAGCTCGCACTTCTCGAACAGCAGAGCCAACAAAGGGAAGAGGGGATGTCTACAAAAAGACAAAAAAAAGACAAATCCGTAGGAGTGGCGACTGTCTTCAATTAGTGCTTGTGTGCAATTTAAACAGTTGTTTCCTCTCTCTGTCACTTATTATTTATTTTCCACAGTCATGCCATTTAGTTCCCATTACTGATACAATATAATATTGTAATTATATTACTAGATCAAATCCTGTCATTATATACTTTTTTTTGCAAACATACTGAGCAATGGTTGTCTGAGCAAAACAGTTAAGTCGTAGAGTAATAATACTCCAAAACTATGTTTAAGACAAAGGAGCCATTGTTCAAACATCGTTACATTCTGTGACACCGTTTGTCCATGTGCAGTTGATTGATAGAAGTGAGAAGTGACGAACAATCTCGACTGTGTGGCCAAATCTCTGCCCCCACATTATGGATGTCCATCTCTGGGGAAAAGGTTCTATCAGAGCACCCCACCCCCACCAGACTCACCCACCTCGCTAGCGAATGCGAAAGTTCGCACAGCACCAAAGACCCCAGTTTACAAATGTACTTATATGGGGAAAACCTACAATTGAAAATTGTGTCTGCTGGCCACAGAGACTGGTGACCAAAACAGTTCATGACAAACCCTGTTTATCTTCCATTACAACAGTCAACTATGTGGCGAGCCTCCCGGGCTAATGAATTATGATGACATTGTTTAAAACTGTATAAACCGGCACCAGACTGGCATTATTTTAGCGGCACGGCCCGGTAGACTTGCAGCACTGCTGTCGGAATCCTTTTCAAAGGCCGTTAATTAGGCGAAAACGAACCTGCACACTTTCAGCCTGAGGGTGTCACAGTTCATACCGATCCATTTTTAATAAACCAGGATTATTCAAGTCAAATGGGCTGTTTTAGCAAGTAAAAGTGCTACAATGGTTCGGACACCAGCAGTTTACAATCATTATTATCTAATTACAAAAACCTATAAAACACATCGTACTCACCAGAGATGCCGATCATTTACAGACTAACTCCATCCTCTTTTGCTAGCTTTGTGTGAAGAGTCCAATTGAGCCAGGTACGCAGTTGCTGAACTGGCAAATAAATCCTTTACCGGGTTGAAGCATAACATCCAGCAACAAGCATTGTCCAACTTACTGTCACAATGCCATAAAAAGTCAGCCGTGAAAATTTATTTTTAACCATTATTTTCATCATGTTTGTCACGTTGATCAGAAATTTCACTCGAGTAGCTTTCAGAGAACGGAAAAATTCCAACGTCGCTGGGGGCCCGCGAGATACCGCTGTTTATTCAACCTGAAATCTGACTGGTTTAGATTGTTAAAAGAACAGACATTTCTATAGTGTGTATTTGGCATCGGCCAGCAATCTTGAGTTTGAAGGCCCTTGGAAGAGCACATTCATATGGCAACACACAGAAGCTGAATTATGTTTGGACCATCAAAAATTAACCCTTACGGCTCTTTCACACTGCACACTTTTGATATAACTCAAGAGCGTCACGTCAGTGCAGAAGGGCGTCTGATGCTCAGCGTTGCGTCGTCGGATAGAAACAATTTCTATTCTGGAGCTTTGACGCAATAACGTCAAAAAGCTCCTCCAATGGGAGTGGGGATGGTGGAGTGGTTTCTGAGTGCTATTTTTGGCAGACTTGTACTGTAAACAGCAAGGGGGAAATGGAGGAAGGTAAAATAATTGCAGTGTCCCACTATCGAGACGTCTCTGCGGGAGGCTTTCAAACTCCCTTTCAAGCTCAGCCTAAAATACACATCAAAGTACTCATCCTGGAACTAGAAAGCACATGAACGAGTTTAACTCCGTGGTGCCGTGAAATTAGTATGGGATATTCCCATTCCCTTTTTTTTTTTTCTGCTGCGTCACTTCACCCTCCTTAAAATGAGCCAAGTTAGGGCTTTCTTTTCCAATAATGACAAATACATATTGCCGAGTTGTGGTCCACTCAGTGGGGAAAGCCTCCCGACCTCCTCCTTGGCTGTTACGTCACCACTTCCAAATATGGGATGGCCGCACCCCCATTGTAGTCGTCGTCGCGCTTTGACGTGGGGCCTTTCACACATCACTTGCTCATCACTTGTGGTCTTTAAACAACTGGAGGCTGCTCAGCACACGCTATGAAATGAATACGAGACGCTTGGAAATCAATTAATAGAATTTTCAGTAGGTTGTAAATGCAGGTCAGTGCTTTTGGTAAAGGTTAGGCCAGCAGAGACGGCTCTGAAGGCCCCACTGCCACGCCTCTGGTGGCAAACAATAAATACCTAAATCAGAATCATCTCAATTTAAGTACAGTGGGTACGGAAAGTTTTCAGACCCCCTTAAATTTTTCACTCTTTGTTATATTGCAGCCATTTGTTAAAATCATTTAAGTTCATTTTTCTTCCTCATTAATGTACACACATCGCTGTGACACTCATATTTAACTCGGGTGCTGTCCAATTCTTCTGATCATCCTTAAGATGCTTCTACACCTTCATTGGAGACCAGCTGTGTTTGATTATGCTGATTGGATTTGATTAGGAAAGCCACACCCCTGTCTGTATAAGACTTTACAGCTCACAGTGCATGTCAGAGCAAATGAGAATCATGAGGTCAAAGGAACTGCCTGAAGAGCTCAGAGCCAGAATTGTGGCAAGGCACAGATCTGGCCAAGGTTACAAAAAAAATTCCGCTGCACTTCACGTTCCTAAGAGCACAGTGGCCTCCATAATCCTGAAATGGAAGACGTGTGGGACAATCAGAACCCTTCCTAGAGCTGGTCGGCCATACTGAGCAATTGGGAGAGAAGAGCCTTGGTGAGAGAGGTCAAGAAGAACCCAAAGATCACTGTGGCTGGGCTCCAGAGATGCAGTCGGGAGATCGGCGAAAGTTCTAGAAAGTCTACCATCACTGCAGCCCTCCACCAGTCGGGGCTTTATGGCAGAGTAGCTCGACGGAAGCCTCTCCTCAGTGCAAGACACACGGAAGCCCGCATGGAGTTTGCTAAAAAAAAAAAAACACCTGAAGGACTCCGAGATGGTAAGAAATAAGATTCTCTGGTCTGATGAGACCGAGACAGAAATTCTTGGCCTTAATTCTAGGTGGCATGTGTGGAGAAAACCAGACACTGCTCATCACCTGTCCAATACAGTCCCAGCAGTGAAGCACGGTGGTGACAGCATCATGCCATGCTGTGGGGGTGTTTTTCAGCTGCCGTGACAGACAGGGGGACTGGTTGCAATCGAAGAAAAGATGAATGCGGCCAAGTACAGGGATATCCTGGACGAAAACCTTCTCCAGAGTGCTCAGAACCTCAGACTGGGGCGAAGGTTCACCTTCAAAAAAAGACAATGACAAAGTACACAGCTAAAATAACGACGGAGTGGCTTCAGGACAACTCTGTGACTGCTCTTGAATGGCCCAGCCAGAGCCCTGACTTAAACCCAATTGAGCATCTCTGGAAAGACCTGAAAATGGCTGCCCACCATTGTTCACAATCCAACCTGACAGAAATGGAGAGGATCTGCAAGGAGGAATGACAGAGGATCCCCAAATCCAGGTGTGAAAAACTTGTTGCATCATTTCCAAAAAGACTCATGGCTGTAAAATGGTGCTTCTACTAAATACTGAGCAAAGGAGCTGAATACTTATGGCTGTGTGATATTTCAGTTTTTCCTTTTAATAAATCTGCAAAAATTTCAACAATTCCGTTTTTTTCTGTCAATATGGGGTGCTGTGTGTACATTGAGCGGGGGAAATGAACAGCAAATGCCTGCAATATAACTGAATATTTTAAGGGGGTCTGAATACTTTTTGTACCCACTGTATATGGACAAATGTGCTCCTAAGTTTACATACCCAGGCAGAATGTGAATTATTATTATACATTCATTTTCTACCACTTATCAGAGGTCAGGTCGCGGGGGCAGTAGCTTTAGCAGGGATGTCCAGGACTTCCCTCTCCCCAGCCACTTCATCCAGCTCTTCAGGGGGGATCCCGAGGCGTTCCCAGGCCAGCCGAAAGACATAGTCTCTCCATCGTGTCCTTTGTCATCCCCGGGGTCTCCTCCCAGTGGGACCTGTCCGGAACACCTCACCAGGGAGGCGTCCGGGAGGCATCCGAACCACATCTGGCTCCTCTCGATGTGGAGGAGCAGCGGCTCTATTCTGAGATCCTGCCGGATGACCGAGCTTCTCACCCCATCTCTAAGGGAGAGCCCGGACACCCTGCGGTGGAAACTCATTTCGGCCGCTTGTATCCTGGATCTCGTTCTTTCGTTCACGACCCACAGCTCGTCACCATAGATGAGGGTAGGAACGTAGATTGATCGGTAAATCGGCTTAGCTCCTTCTTTACTTCAACGAACCGATACTAAGTCTGCATCACTGCAGACACTGCACCGATCCACCTGTCGATCTCCCGTTCCATTCTTCCGTCACTCGTGAACAAGACCCCGAGATACTTGAACTCCTCTACTTGGATCCTACTTGGGGTAGGATCTCATCTCCGACCTGGAGAGGGCACGCCACCCCTTTTCCGACTGAGGACCATGGTCTCAGATTACAGGGACCGAACAGCCCGAAGCACACCCCACAGGACCCCGCGAGGGACACAGTCGAACGCCTTCTCCAAGTCCACAAAGCACATGTAGACTGGTTGGGCGTGCACCCCCGAGGACCCTGCCGAGGGTGTAGAGAGCTGGTCTACTGTTCCACGGCCAGGACGAAAACCACACTGCTCCTCATGAATCTGAGATTCGACTTCCCGATGGACCCTCCTCTCCAGCACCCATGAATAGACCTTACCAGGGAGGCTGAGGAGTGTGATCCCTCTGTAGTTGGAACACACCCTCTTCTTCTTAAAAAGGGTGCCCACCACCCCAGTCTGCCAATCCAGAGGCACTGTCCCCAATGTCCACACGATGTTGCAGAGGCGTGTCAACCAGGACAGCCCCACAACATCCAGAGCCTTGAGGAACTCTGGGCGAATCTCATCCACCCCTGGGGCTTTGCCACCGAGGAGCTTTTTAACCACCTCGGTGACCTCAACCCCAGAGAAAGGAGAGCCTGCCTCAGAAAACCCAGACTCTGCTTCCTCATGGGAAGGCATGTCGGTGGATTTGAGGAGGTCTTCGAAGTATTCTCCCACCGGCTCACAACGTCTCGAGTCAAGGTCAGCAGTGCCCCATCCCCACTATACACAGTGTTGATGGTGCACTGCTTCCCCCTCCTGAGACGCCGGATGGGGACCAGAATTTCCTCGAAGCAGTCCGGAAGTCTTTCTCCATGGCCTCACAGAACTACTCCTATACCCGAGTTTTTGCTTCAGCGACCATCAAAGCTGCATTCCGCTTGGCCAGCCGGTTCCCATCAGCTGCCTCTGTTGTCCCATAGGCCAAAAAGGCCCGATAGAACTCCATCTTCAGCTTGACTGGATCCCTCACCGTTGGTGTCACCAACGGGTTCGGGGATTGAGGCCACGACAGGCACCGACCACCTTACGGTCACAGCTCCGGTCGGCCGCATCAGCAATGGAGGCGCGGAACAAGGTACACTCAGACTTGATTTCCCCCGCCTCCTTCGGAACATGAGCAAAGTTCTGTCGGAGGTGGGAGTTGAAACTCCTTCTGACAGGGTATTCTGTCAGACAATACATTTGAGCCTGCCACGTCGGACCGGCATCTTCCCCCACCATCGGAGCCAACTCACCACCAGGTGGTGATCAGTTGACAGCTCCGCCCTCTCTTCACCCGAGTGTCCAAGACATGCGGCCGCAAGTCGAATGACCCGATCATCGAACTGCGACCTAGGGTGTCCTGGTGCCAAGTGCATGTGTGGACACCCTTATGGTTTAACATGGTGTTCGTTATGGACAATTCGTGATGAGCACAGAAGTTCAATAACAGAACACCGCTCGGGTTCTGATCGGGGGGGCCGTTCGTCCCAATCACGGCCTTCCAGGTCTCACTGTCATTGCCCACGTGAGCATTGAAGTCCCCGAACAGAATGATGAGTCCCCAGTGGGAGCGCTCTCCACCACCCCCTCCAAGGACTCCAAAAAGGGGGGGTACTCTGAACTGCTGTTTGTTGCATAGGCGCAAACAACAGTCAGGACCCGTCCCCTCACCCGAAGGCGGAGGGAGGCTACCCTCTCGTCCATCGGGGTGAACCCCAACGAGTGGAAGAGAGTCCAACCCCTCTCGAGAGGACTGGTACCAGAGCCCAAGCTGTGTGTGGAGGAGAGTCCGACTATATCTCGTCGGAACTTCTCGACCTCACACACCAGCTCGGGCTTCTTCCCTGCCAGAGAGGTGACATTCCACGTCCCTAGAGCCGGCTTCTGTAGCCAGGGATCGGATCGCCAAGGTCCCTGCCTTCGGCCACTGCTCTGCTCGCACTGCACCCGACCCCTATGGCTCCTCCCACAGGTGGTGAGCC
Source organism: Phycodurus eques (assembly GCF_024500275.1). Classification (NCBI taxonomy): domain Eukaryota; kingdom Metazoa; phylum Chordata; class Actinopteri; order Syngnathiformes; family Syngnathidae; genus Phycodurus; species Phycodurus eques. Next base: position 23,936,543 of record NC_084536.1, read on the forward strand.
CATGGGAAGGAATTATTATTTGATTTGATTATTTATTTATTTATTTTTAAATACGACTGATGACTGAACTTAAACATAACGGGACACCCCTAATACCAAACTCGATCAAATGACTGGCTTCAGGACCAAAACTATTCAACATCGCACAAACTCAGAACTTGTCGTGGCCAAGTCAAAGTCTGGACTTAAATCACACTGAGATGCTACTGTATATGACCTTAAATGGGCAGTTCATGCTAAAAAACCCTCCAATATGAGTGAGTTAAAACATTTCTGCACAAATAAATGAGCCAAAAATCTTCCACAACCATGCAGAAAACTAATCACCAATTATAGCAAACAGATTGATTTCAGTTGTTGCTCCCAATATAAGGTTCAAGGGGCAATTAATAGTTTTTTTTGTTTAACCTTTAATGAAGTCAAAAAACAATTTTTATTTTTATTTTTTTTCCACATATGAAAGGGTCAAACACCCCCCCCCCAAACACACACACACAATAATAAAAATGGACACAGAGACTTGGTTGTACCGATATATGGAGGCTTTGTCCACGTCCATTGGCGTCTGTGGTTCTGTGAGTGTTGGGCTGGGCGCCTCCGCTAACATCCCCTCAAACTTCTCTTCTGAATCACTCTCTATCTTGGCTACACCTTGCATCTGCTAAAAAATAAATACAGGACAACCATTTACAACACTGCAAAAAGACAGCAACAGTGTGGTACAGACACTGACAGACGATGTGGGAAAAAAAGGTTGCGATAGCGCATCGTGAACATGTGAAGAACCACGGGGAACCAGAGGGCAAAGTCACAAACAGAGCCTTACTTCACTATGGAACTTATGAATATTCAGGGTGACACAATCTGAATTCTACTTCAAAAACATTTGGCTTTGACATAAAAAGATGACTATTGGACAATAGATCAACAGTTCAGCTTTTATTTTCAGTTATTTAAATGTACATCTGATACACAACCAAGGTTAAACGTGCAAAGACTGATAACAATGTAGTAATGAATTGTTGAGCTATGGCTTAAAACTCTTTCACCTAAATGTCCTTACATTCTACTTTCTAGCATGAGGCTCTCCCTCACTATATAAACACCAAGCGCCCTGATTCCATGCTGTGGCCATTCCACGGAATTGCCAATTCCTCATTCCTTTTAACCTGATTTTATGGATTTTACATCATTTTATGAGACCCGCAAAAGTAAATCATGCATGTTGACTTCATGTCGCTTGCTAAAATACAATAATTGCATAATCACTACCTTTCCTTACCTCGGCACGGATGGGCTCGGCAATCGTGTGTGTGGCTACCCGCCTGTTGCTTCTACTTTGGTTGGTGTTTTTGACCCTTGGCACTTCACAGATTAAGTCTGCTTGTGTATGATCACCGATTTTGATTGAATCTTCGATACAATGTCGGAGATTTGGGTCCGTTCAAGCATGGTGGAGAGAAAACATCGCCTCCACTTCTGGCAGTGTCTCCGTTGTCACGGTCAGCTGGTGATGCTCAAATGGTGGTTGAAATGCTCTTTGTCTATCTTATCCTGTCCTTCCCTCACAGGGTGTTCCACTACAGCTCCATACAACACTCATATCTAATGTTTAATTGTTGTAGATATGTAACGGTTTACTTCTCTCATCCTGTTTTGTCTTCGGTTCTCTCTCCCCTCGAGAAACTTTGTTCTGTTCGACTGATCGACTCTGATTCTCAATAAACATCAATTATAATAATAAGAAACCACAGCGGCAGCTTAAACACTCCACTGTGACACGGCATAAAAGGGATACAGATCCTCCATTCTGCTTGACCGAACAGTCAAACAGGACAAGGAAAACAAACAAAAAAACACTCGTCGTCCAGTTTCTGGACTTGAAATGAATTTAGTCAACTGTTAGATATATTGTAGAAGTTATCATTTATTTGCTTAGCTTGCATTAGTATTATGGACAATGTTTAGAAAGAAAGATGTCTCGCCTTCAAGAAGATGACTCAGCAGGAATCATCTGAGAGAAGGACGTGGCCGGGACGTGGCAGGTGCCATGTTTTCACCTTGAAACCCTACCCTTAGTGTGTTGTGTCTTGTAGCTTAGTACGTTATGTCTTGTAAACTTAGAAACCTCCCTATTTTCAAATAAATGCAGGAGCGACGGGAGAGATTGTTTAGAGCGTGTTGAGAGGCTGTCAACCTGAACAATCTCCCATGCGCCCTCCTCATGAGTAAAATGACCAACGTCTTCATTCCTTTTGTGTTTATTCATTATAATGTTTGGTGAGATAAATCCAACATTAAATTGGTCCTTCGAGCCGGATGTCAACACACCCGAGGATTCCAGTTGTGGAGCCGACACCCAGTTAAGAGACCGTGGCCACGGCAATTGAGACCCTTTCCGGGACTGGTCTTCGTACTCCTCAACTGGGATCTGAAGGTTGACGACAATCCACAGGATTGAAGACGACTGGTGAGTTAAATTTTTTAAAAAATTTTTAAAGAGTGAATGTATCGCGCGACAAAGAAGTCTGCGGCGAAATAAACCTTGTGTAATACTAGTCACTGGCAAGTAAATGGACGGCGGAGTCCTACAAATTCCGCATGGACGGCGGAGTCCTACAAATTCCGCATGGACGGCGGAGTCCTACAAATTCCGCATGGACGGCGGAGTCCTATACGTGCTAAAATTCCGTGTTAAAATAAAAAAAAATAAAAAATAAAAATAAAGGACGGCGGAGTCCTAGACGTACTTAAAATTCCGTGCCTTTGTGTTTCCGTGTTTCCATGTTTTCGTGTGTTTGTTAAAACGTTACTAATATCGTGTGTGTGTGTGTGTAAAAGTTTGGATGTAAGAGACTGGATTGTAAGTGACAACTGAGTTTGGAAGCAGAGGCAAGAATCCTCCGCCCCATTTGGGGTAGAAGGTTGAGGGTTACCAGAACTCAGACATTCATTGTCACCCAGTCATATTTTGAATAAAGTCAGTATTAGGTCACTCTAGGTGCAAATAAACTGACTTCCAAATTCACAAAAATGGGAAACAGTAACAATAAAACGAATCCAACAGAAAGCCTGACGTGTAAAGATTGGAAATATGTACAACTTCAAAACCCTTCCAAAATAAAACATTTAAACACGTGGATAACCAAATACAGTTTCGCTGGCCAGCTGAATTCGAGAAAATTAGTTCAACTTCGAAACAAAATAAAGGAACGGCACAATAATAATATATCACAAATGGGAAAAGATGGATTTGACGACTTACTTTTTTGGCTAAATATGGCGTCTAAAAGAGAAAAAGGAGAGGAGAAAAAGAAAAACTAAACAGATGAACTAAAAGAGCAAACAGACAAGGATAAAAATATATTGTTCCAAAGACAGGAAGATGACGAGACAGGACTAATGATAAGAAATGTTAAAACAAAGATAGTTGAAAAACGAAGTGAGAAAAATGATGAGACACAAGCATCAGCGCCCTTGTACCCGGTTTTGCCACCTCATGAGCATCCTCCAACTTGTGAATCAGAAACTCATCGAGTTTTACGATCAGGAGGAGTACAAATGCATTGGTCTAAAAATATGGGGGAAACATTTTCTCCCGTTCCCAAAATGGCAAATACAACCTCAAACGAGGGGGACATGGATTTATATCCGATGATTGAGGTGGCAAATCCAAATGTACAAGAGGATCGCAAAGAAACTATTTTGGTCTATAGAACTTGGACTAATGAGGATGTGAAAAAGGCCGTAGCCGGCCTCATACCCTACAAAGTAGACATTGTCCAGTTTGTTGAGGACATGGAAAATCTTAGACATTCCTACCATTTAAACGGTGCAGAAACACAACAAATTTGGATGACTGCAATGGGGCCTGATTGGCATCTTTGCTGTGGAGATTGGGATCCAAAACATCACGGTGTTATAATGCCACATGATGACAGAGAATTACACCATCGAGTTAGAGCCTTGATAGAAAGAACCACAACCAGGTTCCGCGAAAGGGCGAATTACACGGATTATAATGTTTGGTGAGATAAATCCAACATCAACCATGGGACTTCCTGAATCCTGTCCATTCCTGACTGGTTACCAGTCGCGGCTTGCCTGCAGAGCTCCACCAGCCTCGCTGCCCGTGCTAGCCCGCAACTTCTTCGACGAGGGGTTGAACTCCAGCATGTGAGAGTTCTTCCTCGAGCAAGCCGATCCGCTGAGGGCCCCAAGTCCCGTGATCATGTTGATGAACGCCCGATCACTCGCAAGCAAAACATTTATCCTGAGAGATTTCTTTGTATCCTATGGCCTGGATTGCCTCTGTTTGACAGAGACTTGGATTGGTGCTGGTGAGTGCAGTACTTTGCTTCAAATGTTACCCCCTGATTGCTCCTTTTTTAACTCCCTGAGAACTTTGGGCCACGGAGGGGGAACGATGACTGTTTTTAAAACGGTTTTAAATGTAAACAGTGCACTGTCCAATCAAGCAAACTTTGAAGCAAACTTAATGAAGGTGGGTCACTCTGTCCCTGTGCGCAGTCATTTCCAAATACAATAAGGACTTTTACATGAGTTTTCTAATTTTCTTGCTGAAATCATGCCTAAGTATGGTGTTCATGATGATGATCATGTCCATTTTATTGGGGATTTTAAGATTCATATGTATGCTATCCTGAAAAAAACATTGCAGGACGTTTTTAACCCTTATACAACCCCAATTCCAATGAAGTTGGGATGTTGTGTTAAACATAAATGAAAACAGAATACAATGATTTGCAAATCATGTTCGAGCTATATTTAATTGAATACACGACAAAGACAAGATATTTAAGGTTCAAACTGATAATCTTTATTGTTTTTAGCAAATAATCATTAACTTAGAATCTTATGGCCGCAACACGTTCCAAAAAAGCTGGGACAGGTGGCAAAAAAGACTGAGAAAGTTGAGGAATGCTCATCAAACATCTTGTCTGGAACATCCCACAGGTGAACAGACTCATTAGGAACAGGTGGGAGCCATGATTTGGTATAAAAGGAGCTTCTGAATTGCTCAGTCATTCACAAGCAAAGATGGGGCGAGGTTCACCTCTTTGTGAACAAGTGCGTGACAAAATAGTCCAACAGTTTAAGGACAATGTTCCACAACGTACAATTGCAAGGAAGTTAGGGATTTCATCATCTACGGTCCATAATATCATCAAAAGGTTCAGAGAATCTGGAGAAATCACTGCATGTAAGCGGCAAGGCCGAAAACCAACATCGAATGCCTCTGACCTTCGATCCCTCTGGCGGCACTGTATCAAAAACTGACATCAATGTGAAAAGGATATCACCACATTGGCTCAGGGACACTTCAGAAAACCAATGTCAGTAAATACAGTTCGGCGCTACATCCGTAAGTGCAACTTGAAACTCTACTATCCAAAGCAAAAGCCATTTATCAACAACACCCAGAAACGCTCTGGGCCCGAGCTCATCTAAGATGGACTGATGCAAAGTGGAAAAGTGTTCTGTGGTCCGACGAGTCCACATTTCAAATTGTTTTTGGAAATTGTGGACGTTGTGTCGTCCGGGCCAAAGAGGAAAAGAACCATCCGGACTGTTAAGGAACGCAGAGTTTAAAAGCCAGCATCTGTGACGTTAGTGCCAATGGCGTGGGTAACTTACACATTTGTGAAGGCACCATTAATGCTGAAAGGTACATACAGGTTTTGGAAAAAGATATGCTGCCATCCAAGCAACGTCTTTTTCATGGACGCCCCTGCTTATTTCAGCAAGACAATGCCAAACCACATTCTGCACGTGTTATAACAGCGTGGCTTCATAGTAAAAGAGTGCGGGTACGAGACTGGCCTGCCTGCAGTCCAGATCTGTCTTCCATTGAAAATGTGTTCCCATTATGAAGCGTAAAATACAACAACGGAGACCCCAGACTGTTAACAGCTGAAGCTGTACATCAAGCAAGAATGGGAAAGAATTCCACCTACAACCACCTTCAACAATTAGTGTCCTCAGTTCCCAAACGTTTATTGTTTATTTGTTAAAAGAAAAGTTGGTAAACACAGTGGTAAACATGAGCCTGTCCCAGCTTTTTTGGAACATGTTGCAGCCATAAAATTCTAAGTTAATGATTATTTGCTAAAAACAATAAAGTTGATCAGTTCAAACATTAAATATCTTGTCTTTGTAGTGTGTTCAATTAAATATAGGTCAAACATGATTTATAAATCATTGTATTCTGTTTTTATTTATGTTTTAACACAACATCCCAACTTCATTGGAATTGGGGTTGTAATTTAGTGCAGTATATGACTGGTCCGACACATGAACAAGGACATACACTAAACCGTGTCCTCGCTTATGGTCTTCCTGTGTCAAATTTGAAGGTTTTGGATGTGATTTCTGATCATATGACTGTACTGTTCGAAATCATATTCTCCTGTGCTGCAGTTAAATCTGCCACTCCTGAGCGGAGCCATCAAATGTTTAACCCTCTCACTGCTGTTTGTTTCTCTAAGCCTTTTGACCAGCTTTGTGCCCCCTCTGCAGACACAGAGGAACTAAGCTCCTGGTTTCAGTCATGCTGCCGAACCGTACAGGACTCTGCAGCCCTATTAAAAACTCTGCAGTCCAAAATTATACCCGGACCTTGGTTTAATGATAGAACTCGCACAGCTAAACTGGAGTGCCGCAAAGTTGAACGCAAGTGGAAAAAGGACAAAAATGAACAATGTTATGGAGGACTTCCAATCAGGTTTTAAGATGCTGCATAGCACTGAGTAAGCCTTTTAAAGTTTTTAATGACATCCTTCTGGCTAATAACTCGGGGATTATGTTTGTTTTGTGATGCTGGACCTGGCTGCAGCATTTGATACTGTGAACCACTATCTTTCTGGCTCGTTTGCAGCGCCTGGTGGGCATTAGAGGTAGTGCTCGAGTGGTTTCGATTCTATCTGAAAGGCAGAACTTTGTATACAAGCCTTGGTTGCTCGGCGTACCACACTGCCCCACTGTCTTATGGGGTTCCCCAAGGTTCTATGCCCCTGCTGTTTTCTTTATATTTCCTACAACTGGGTTCCATCCTGAGAATGCATGGGATTGTTTTCATTGTTATGCAGATGACAGTCAGATCTATGTCTCACTAAAGTAAAAAGATGCCTTTTACTTGAAACACATTTTGTTCTTTCTTGAGGACATTCAAGCCTGGATGGCATTTAACTTTTTGCATTTTCAGAATCAGAATCAGAATCATCTTTATTTGCCAAGTATGTCCAAAACACACATGGAATTTGTCTCCGGTAGTTGGAGCCGCTCGAGTACGACAACAGACAGTCAATTGGCAGAGAACACTTTGGAGACAGAAAGTCATTGACAAAAACCAATTGTGCAAAAAGATGCAGAGTCCTCTTAGTACATAGAGCAGTTCAAATGACTCATATTGCAATAGTCCGGTGCAATGACCATTGTGCAAAGGGCGCTGAGACTTCAAGGAGTGTATGCGCTTTCAAGTGACGAGTAGTGCGATCATCTGGGACAATGTTGATTGTGCAAATGTTACAGATACTCCTCAATCAGTGCGCAAATGGAGCAGATGCTATTCTGGCATGAGTGGCCAGTATATGCAAATAGTGCAGCATGGCGAGACAACTACAGTGAGTGCACGAGTAATACATAATTGGCCCCACAGAAATGTGACAACGAACTCAAGTCCAAAAACGTTTTTGTAACTCAAAGAAAAGAGAAGTTATTGTGTTTTTGTCCCAGTGGCCCTAGTAAATCCGCCCGTTGACTTGGGCCACTTTAAAAAGCCAAGTCTCGAACTGGAGTTTTAATCTGGACAGTGATTTTAAACTGGAAAGGCAAATTGGTGCGGTTGTCAATGCCATCTTTTTTCATCTTAGGATGCTGGCTAAAGTAAAGACGTCTTTCTTTGAAACAGTAATTCATGCCTTCGTTACGTCTCGGCTGGATTACTGCAAGGCACTTTATTTTGGAGTCAGGCAGTCTTGCCTCAGACGACTCCAGTTTGCTCAGAACACTGCTGCTCGACTCCTAACGAGAGCACTTAGGAGGGAGTACTTAGCCCCAATTCTGACCTCCCTTCACTGGCTTCCTGTGCATTTCAGAGTCCATTCGGAGATTGTTGAATTTGCTTTTGAATCTTTAAATGGTCTCGCCCCACCTTATCTCTCTGACCTGCTCCACCCCGTAGGTCCTGATGTTGCCTCAGGTCAGCCGAGCAGATGTTCCTTGAGGTGCCACGGACTAAATGGAGGGGATAGAACTTCTTCCGTTGCCGGTCCATCTCTGTGGAATAACCTCACTCTAAATTTTTTAAATTTGTCTTAAAACCCATTTGTATTCTTTGGCTTTCTGTATCAGCATTAGACTCTGCACTGTTTTTATTGTTTTTAACGGTGCTATTTGTTGTTTTAATTTTCCCTATGTTTAACTGTTTTTACATATTTTATTTTAATTGTAGAGGGCGACACGGTGGAGACTGGTTTGCACATCTGGCTCACAGTTCTGATGGTCTGGGGTCAAATCCAGCCTCGCCTGTGTGGAGTGTGCTTGTTCTCCCCACGTCTGCATGGGTTTTCTCCGGGTACTCCGGTTGATTGAAGACACTAAATTGCTCAGAGGTGTGAATGTGACTGACTGTTTATATGTGCCCTGCGATTGGCTGACAACCAGTTCAGTGTGTTCCCCGCCTCTCACCCAAAGTTAGCTGGGATAGGCTCCAGCACGCCTGTGAACTTAGTGAGGACAAGCGGTATGGAAGACGGATGGATAATTGTACAGCACTTTGTGGGCAACTGTGGAGTAACCTCACCCTAAATAAGAGGCAAGCCTCCTCACTATACATCTTTAAAATTAGTCCTAAAACCCATTATTATTCTTTGCTTTTCAATTCAGCCTTATACTCTACACTGTTTTAGTGTTTTGATTGTTTCTAACGTCACCATTAACCTATTGTTTTCATTTGCCCTACGTTTAACTGTTTTTAACATGTTTTATTTTTATATAAATGTATACCCTTTGTGTGCAGCTGTGGTTGTTTGACAGACAATCCGGAAAGTATTCACAGCTCTTCACCTTTTTTGCATTAGGTTACAGTCTCATTCAAAAATTAATTTTGTTCCTCAAAATTCGACACACAATACCCAATAATGAAAAAAATGGGGAAAAAAAAGTTGTTGGGGGCAAAAAAAAAAAAAAAAAAAAAAAAAAAAAAAAAAAAAACCTTTGCTCAGTACTTTGTTAATGCACCTTTGGCAGTAATTTCAGTAAAGTCTTTTGAATATGATGACACAAACTTGGCACACCTATCTTTGGGCACTTTTGCCCATTCCTCTTTGCAGCACCTCTCAAACTCCATCAGGTTGGATGGGGAGCATCAGTACACAGCCATTTTCAGATCTGATGTTCAGTCGGAAGTCTGGGCTCTGACTGGGCCACACAACGACATTCACATAGTTGTCCTGAACTCACTCCTCTGTCATCTTTTTTTTTAACCTGTCCTGTTCAGCTGCATGGACTTGCAGAATGGTGCATCTGTATGCCTGTCTGTTGTTGTTAATGGTCCCAGCACAAGCAATTAAACCCGTTAGCGTGACTATCGAACCTATTAGTGAATGAACACCATATCACATGCATGTTAGACAACTGGTGTACACAGTTGCTGAGCCAGCACATTGAGGAAGTGGGGCCAAGCCAGCGAGCCCGTCCAGCGGGGGGACCCGACCAAGGGGGACGCCACCACTCGCCAGGACGGTCCCCAGCCCAACCGAAGTACCCCGACCAGTCCCAAAGAGGGGCACGGGCATCAGACCACCACCCCCCACGCCCAATACCACCACACCCAGCGCGCCCCACAGCCCCCACCACCCCCATATTGACAGAAAAAAACAGAATTGTTGAAATTTTTGCAGATTTATTCAAGATAAACTGAAATATCACACAGCCATAAGTATTCAGGAGAAGCACCCTTTTGAGCTAATACAGCCAAGAGTCTGTAACATAACAAAATGTGAAAAAAAGTGAAGCACTGAATACTTTTCGGATGCAATGCAAAGTGCTCTATCAGAATCAGAATCATCTTTATTTGCCAAGTATGTCCAAAAAACACACAAGGAATTTGTCTCCGGGAGTTGGAGCCGCTCTAGTACGACAACAGACAGTCACTTTACAGAACACTTTGGAGACAGAAAGACATTGACAAAAAAAAAAAAAAAAACAGCCACTGAGCAGTAAAGGGTTGCTAGTTATCTGGTAATGCCGGTAAAAAAAAAATTTTTTTGACAATTGTGCAAAGGGCGCTGAGACTTCAAGGAGTGTATGCGGTTTAAAGTGACGAGTAGTGCGATCATCTGGGACAATGTTGGTTGTGCAAATGTTACAGATACTCCTCAATCAGTGTGCAAATGGAGCAGATGCTACTCTGGCATGAGTGGCCAGTATATGCAAATAGTGCAGCATGGTGAGACAACAACAGTGAGTCATACATAATTGGCCCCACAGAAATGTGACAACGAACTCAAGTCAAAAAATTGCCAGCATGTTGTAATGGAATTATAGGTTAGCTGTTTAAGAAGTTGATCGCAAGAGGGAAGAAGCTGTTGGAATGTCTACTAGTTCTAGTTTGCATTGATCGGTAGCGCCTACCTGAGGGAAGGAGCTGGAAGAGCCGGTGACCGGGGTGCAGACGGTCCGAGAGGATTTTGCACGCCCTTGTCTTAGTTCTGGCAGCGTGCAAGTCCTCAATGGTGGGTAGGGGGGTACCGACAATCCTTTCAGCAGTTTTGATTGTCCGTTGCAGTCGGAGTTTGTCCTTTTTTGTCGCAGCACCAAACCAGACTGTGATGGAAGAACACAGGACCGATTCGATGACCGCTGTGTAGAACTGTCTCAGCAGCTCCGGTGGCAGGCCGTGCTTTCTCAGAAGCCGCAGGAAGTACATCCTCTGCTGGGCCTTTTTGAGGACGGAGTTGATGTTGGTCGCCCACTTCAGGTCCTGAGAGACTGTAATTCCCAGGAACTTGAAGGTCTCGACGGTTGACACAAGGCAGCTGGACAACAGTGAGGGGCAGCTGTGGCGAAGGATGCCTCCTGAAGTCCACGATCATCTCTACGGTCTTGAGCGTGTTCAGCTCTAGGTTGTGTCGGCCGCACCACAGCTCCAGCCGCTCCGCTTCCTGTCGATATGCAGACTCGTTACCGTCCTTGATGAGGCCGATGACAGTGGTGTCATCTGCAAAGTTCAGGAGTTTGACAGTCGGGTTTGCTGAGGTGCAGTCGTTCGTGTCGACAGAGAAGAGCAGCGGAGAGAGGACACAACCTTGGGGCGCCCCAGTGCTGATGCTGCGTGTGGATGAGGTGGCCTCCCCCAGCCTGACCTGCTGTGTCCTGCCCGTCAGAAAGCTGTAAATCCACTGGCAGATGGCAGGTGAGACGCTGAGCTGGAGAAGCTTGGTTGAAAGGAGTTCAGGGATGATGGTGTTGAACGCTGAGCTGAAGTCCACGAACAGGATCCTCGCGTAGGTCCCTGCACTGTCGAGGTGTTCTAGGATGAAGTGCAGTCCCATGTTGACTGCATCATCCGCAGACCTGTTTGCTTGGTAGGCCAACTGCACGGGGTCCAGCAGGGGACCTGTGACATTCTTGAGGTGGTCCAGCACGAGACGTTCAAAGGACTTCATGACCACAGATGTCAAAGCGACAGGCCTGTAGTCATTCAGACCCGAGATTGCAGGTTTCTTGGGGACTGGAATGATGGTGGAGCGTTTGAAACAGGATGGAACTTCGCACAGTTCCAGAGATCTATAGAAGATCTGAGTGAAGACTGGAGCGAGCTGGTCCGCGCATACTTTGAGGCAGGATGGGGACACATGGTCCGGGCCTGCCGCTTTGTTAATCTTTTGTTGTTTGAAGATGCGTCTCACATCTTGTTCATGGATGGTTAACGCAGAGGTCAGAGGTGTGGTTGTGGTCGCGGGTGCGGCCGGGCGGGTGTGTGGAGTGAAACTGTCCTTTTCAAATCTGCAATAGAAGGTATTCAAGTCGTTGGCTAGTGTGGTATTGTTCTCAGCGTTGGGGGATCGTCGCTTGTAATTAGTCAGCGATTGGAATGCATGCCAGACTGATTTAGAGTCGTTAGCGCTAAACTGATTTTCCAACTTTGCTGCATAGTTCCTCTTTGCAATGTTAATTTCTTTAGTCAGCTGGTTTCTAGCGCGATTATACAGGGCCCTGTCCCCGCTTTGATATGCCTCTTCCTTAGCTTGGCGAAGCTGCTTAAGTTTAGCAGTGAACCACGGCTTGTTGTTGTTGAATGTCCGAAATTATTTTGTTGGTACACACAGATCTTCACAGAAGCTGATATAGGATGTAACAGTGTCCGTATATTCATCCAGGCTGCCAGCTGAATTTTCAAAGACACTCCAGTCTGTGCAGTCTAAGCAGCTCTGAAGTTCCATCTTGGCTTCATTGGTCAACTTTTTCCACTGTTTTCACTGTAGGCTTCGCGCATTTAAGTTCTTCCCTGTACGTCGGTATTCAGTGAATTAAGCAGTGATCAGACGAGCCCAGGGCTGCACGAGGTATAGCACGGTATGCGTTTTTTAGCGTTGTATAGCAGTGGTCTAAAATGTTATTTTCCCTGGTAGGACGGTTGATGTGCTGCTTGTATTTAGGGAGTTCATGGTTGAGTTTAGCTTTGTTAAAGTCCCAGAAAATAATGAGGGGTGAGTCCGGGTGTTTTTTTTTCCAATTTCGTTGACTCGTTCGGCGAGCGTTAGCAATGCGGTGTTCGTGTTAGCTTGAGGCGGAATGTAGACTCCAGCCAGTATGAATGATGCGACTCACGTGGCGAGTAGAATGGTTTCCAGTTCAAAAACAGCGACTCCAAATGCGGGCTGCAGTGTGTGCTGAGCTCCGTGATGCCTGTACACCATTTTTCGTTGATATAGAGGCATATCCCGCCGCCCTTTGTTTTCCCCGATGATTCCATGTCGCGGTCCGCTCGATGAATGTGGAAGCCGGGAAGCATGACGGCGCCATCGGGTACAGCGTCGTAAAGCCAGGTCTCCGTGAAGCACATGGCCGCGGAACGTCCGAAGTCTTTGCTGGTCTTTAACAGAAGATGAAGCTCGTCCATTTTGTTGGGTAGGCAGCGTACATTCGCAAGTTGGATCGACGGGAACGCCAATCTGTGTCCTCTCTTGCGGAGTTTCACCTGAATGCCACCACGCTTCCCTCTGTGGCACCACTTCAGTCTCCCTGCACTGAAAACCGCGGACGCCGCTCCGGTGAGTAACTCGGGGAAAAAATGAGCGGATTTGTGAAAGTTGATGACAGAAAGTCCGGAATAGCCTCCTTGATGGTTAGCAGGTCTCCCCTTGTGTAAGTGAGTCGTGTAAGGTCTCCAAAGACGGACGAAAAACACAAAAACAGAAACAATACTAGAGAGCGTGTTACCGAGACGACCACACTGGTAGGCGCGATCTTGGATTTTTTATAAATAAAGTTGAGTTAAAATGGATCGCTTTTAATACTGCTGAACTACTACATTTTTTGTTAGCAATCCCCCTTTTAAAATAAACTAAATAATAGTTTAAAAAATTTTTTTGTGACTTCTGATTTTAAAACTAGCTTTCCATCAATTTGTTGTGTGTATGTAATAATAATAATAGGCGACCCTATACAGTGGGGAAAAAATGTATTTAGTCAGCCACCAATTTTGTAGGTTCTCCCACTTAAAAAGATGAGGTATACCTCACCTATGAGAGACAAAATGAGAAGGGGGAAAAAAGCCAGAAAATCACGTCTGCTTTTTAAAGAATTTATTTGCAAATTATGGTCGAAATTAAGTACTTGGTCAACTACAAAGAAGCAAGATGTCTGGCTCTCACAGACCTGTAACTTCTTTAAGAGGCTCCTCTGTCCTCCACTCGTTACCTTTATTAATGGCACCTGTTTGAACTCATCGGTATAAAAGACACCTGTCCACAACCTCAAACAATCACACTCCAAACTCCACTATGGCCAAGACCAAAGAGCTGTCAAGTGACACCAGAAACCAAATTGTCGACCTGCACCAGTCTGGGACGACTGAATCTGCATTAGGTAAGCAGCTTGGTGTGAAGAAATGGAAACTGTGGGAGCAATTATTAGAAAATGGAAGACATACAAGACCACTGATAATCTCCCTCGATCTCGGGCTCCACGCAAGATCTCGCCCCATCCATCTATCCACTTTCAACACCGCTTATCCTGGTTAGGGTCGCGGGATGCTGGAGCCTATCCCAGCTGACTTCAGGCGAAAGGCAGACTACACCCTGAACTGGTCGCCAGTCAGTCGCAGGGCACATATAGACACGGACGACCATTTGCACTCACATTCACACCGTCACTGAGTGGGAACTGAACCCACGCTGCCCGCACCAAAGTCAGGCGAGTGTACCAATACACCATCAGTAACTAAGATCTCGCCCCGTGGGGTCAAAATGATCACAAGAACAGTGAGCAAAAATCCCAGAACCACACGGGGGGGCCTAGTGAATGACCTGCAGAGAGCTGGGACCAAAGTAACAAAGGCTAACATCAGTAACACACTACGCCGCCAGGGACTCAAATCCTGCAGTGCCAGACTTGTCCCCCTGCTGAAGACAGTACATGTCCAGGCCCGTCGGAAGTTTGCGAGAGAGCATTTGGATGGTCCAGAAGAGGATTGGGAGAATGTCATATGGTCAGATGAAACCAAAACAGAACTTTTTGGTAAAAACTCATCTTGTCGTGTTTGGAGGAGAACGAATGCAGAGTTGCATCCAAAGAGCACCATACCTCCTGTGGAGCATGGGGGTGGAAACATCATGCTTTGGGGCTGTTTTTCTGCAAAGGGACCAGGACAACTGATCCGTGTTTAGGAATGAATGAATGGGGCCATGTATCGTGAGATTTTGAGTGAAAACCTCCTTCCATCACCAAGATAAGTGAAGATGAAACGTGGCTGGGTCTTTCAGCATGACAACGATCCCAAACACACCGCCCGGGCAACGAAGGAGTGGCTTTGTAAGAAGCATTTCAAGGTCCCGGAGTGGCCTAGCCAGTCTCCAGGTCTCAACCACAGAAAATCTTTGGAGGGAGTTGAAAGTCTGTGTTGCCCAGCGACAGCCCCAAGGAGGAGATCTGCATGGAGGAATGGGCCAAAATACCAGCAACAGTGTGTGAAACAAATACTTATTTTTCACCATAATTTGCTAATAAATTCTTTCAAAATCAGACTGTGATTTTCTGGATTTTTTTTCATTTTGTCCGTTATAGGTGAGGTATATCTATGATGAAAATGACAGGCCTCTCTCATCTTTTTTTTAGTCAGCCACAATTGGTGGCTGACTAAATACTTTTTTTGCCCCACTGTATGGCCACACAGTAGGGATGTTCGATACTACTGTTTTTTTGTTGTTTTTTTTTTTTTTTAGACCAGTACAAGTATTCACTCTTGAGTATTCACCGATACTGAGTAAATTGTATTGATACCATTAGTACTTTTGATACAGAAAATTTCAATTAACACAATGACAGATGATTACTGATGCATATAATGATTCACCAATGTGTCAAACCGCAGTGGAGCAGCAACTATTGGCGAGATGGACTGACTCAATGTTCAATGACAAAGATGTTATGGGGTCAGTTAAAATCAATATTTGCATTGTGTATATGTAATGTAATACATGCACGTAACTTCTAGCAACTTTTCAACCATAGTTTAGCTAAGAATTAGGTTTTTATGACCCATATTGAGCCCTTCCCAAACATACCCGAAGCTCAAGTGGTTACTCCATCCACCGCAAGGGCTACCAGAAGTGACGTCGCAATTGACAAACACTGCGCGCTACACTCTATACGCTAAATGGTTAGCAACGTGTTGGAATATGAGGAGGAGGAGGAGGATTTCGACGAACAGGAGCACCCAACTGAACTTGACATCGTCAAACCGTACATGTTTGAGCCGATCAGGAGGTCGGAACAGTGACGACGACGAGCAGCCAAGTAGCAGCTGTACAACAGAAAAAGAGAGTGGCCACTGGCTCAATGTGACGGTATATCCAACCTGACAGAACTGGAGAGGATCTGCAAGGAGGAATGGCAGATACCCAAATCCAGGTGTGAAAAACTTGTTGAATCATTCTCAAAAAGACTCATGACAGTATTAGCTCAAAAGGGTGCTTCTACTAAATACTGAGCAAAGGGTCGGAATACTTCTGGCTGTGTGATATTTCAGTTTTTCTTTGTTAATAAATCTGCTAAAATGTCAACAATTCCGTTTTTTTCTGTCAATATGGGGTGCTGTGTGTACATTAATGTGGAAAAATTGAAATGATTTTAGCAAATGGGTGCAATATAAGAAAAAAAAAGTGCAAAATTTAAGGGGGTCTGAAAACTTTCCGTACCCACTGTATACAAACATGCTAACACCAAAGGCATGAAAAACAAATTTTGTTCACGCAGAAAAACATTTACACCATTGATGTACAAATTTAAGATTCAAATTAAATTTGCCCAATTTCCTTGCTTTTTTGTTCTGGCCTCCAACTTGAGCCGGGCCCATCTCCACCTGCACCTGATTCCTGCTCCAAGCTGTGACACATGACTAGCATCCTCCTCTTTAAGCGCTCCCATGCTGGAAAAGACTTGACTAAAATCAGTCCGTTTCACTTTATTGTTCACTATTAACAACTTCAAAGGCTAATCCCAAATGCATCCTCCAGGAAAATATTAAGTACAGTATTTTTCTGTTTTTATTAGCCATTTCTGAATTTGAAGTTAGTTCTTTCTGTGTTGTGACAATGCCAAACATCGCTCCCTCGCTTAATACGTTTAACATTAACATCCGTAAACTCATTAGATAATTGTGGGCGCGTTTCCTAATTAATACAAGCTGTACTAGCGGATCACCTCTTGTCGCCGATGTTACGTGTGCCTCGCAGTTCCGCTGGGACCACAACCAGGGCGACAAGATATACAAAAGACCAGCGCAACAAATACGACACTGGCTGATCTGATGAGCAAAAATGTTGCTTCAACGTAAAAGTAGCAATAGAGGATGTCTGCTCCAGAGGTGGGTCGAATACCCAAACATTGTACTCTAGAAAGAGTACTGTTACTCGACAATGATGTGACAAGTAAAAAGTAGTCCTCCAAAAAATTACTTGAGTAAGAGTAAAAAGTACACAGTGAAATCATTACTCTGAGTAAATAGCACAAACAAAAAATTGAATAAACAACAAAAACATTTGCAATTTACTGCACGGTGTTTGCTCAAGTTATATGTGGGCTGAAATATCCACATTTGGGTAGACAGTGCCAGACAAATACGACAATACATGAAAGCTGTTGTTTCGGTTCGTCTAATGTACACGCAAGAGTAGCGCGCCGTTGCGTTCGCGACTTTCCCAAAATGGCCGCCACATAGGCACGACAATCAGCCGGGCTGGCTTATCGAGTTTGAATACCTATGCCCGGGAAACCCAATAGAATATGTTTTGTAAGGTCATGAGACATTCTTGTGTCATTTGATTGGTGAACAAGACCTAAAGGTCACTAGCGCTTAAATTAGAAACAGCGCCCAATGCGGAAGTCGAAGTCGTAGTCTCGCGCACGCAATAGTTAAGCAATAATTGATAAAAGTAGCGAGTGGCATTTTGATCATTGTAACGCAGTAATAGCAGTGAAAGTGTTTTTTCTGCTCTCGTCAACTCTTGTGACTTATCCGGCGGCAGCGGACCCAGTTTTAGGAAAAACTAATCGGATTTAAACAATTCACGTAAATGGCCTATTTTGAGTTCAAAACGGCGAATTTCACAGAAAGGCGACTGGTTTGCATGCATGATAGGAACGTGGAAGCGTTTGGGAATGACAGCAACTCAGGCAAAAAGGAGTAGGCCACGTAAACTGACGGATCGGGGTCAGCGGATGCTGAGGCACAGTGCAAAGCCGAGTCAATCAATACAGACCTCCGAACTTCAGATAGCTCAAGAACAGCGCACAGAGAGTTTCATGGAACGGGTTTCAATGGCCGAGTGGCTGCATCCAGGCCATACATCGAGTACAATGCAAAGCATCAGATGCAGTGGTGTAAAGCCGAGGTCCCGAACCCCCCCGGTCCGTGGACCGGTATCAGTCAGTGAGGCATTTGTTACCGGGCCACACTGAAAGAATAACCAATTTATATTATTTCCGTTCTATTGTGTTTTAGCGTGTCAAATTTTTATTATTTGGAAAAATGACTGGCGGCTCTTCTCTGCCGCAACAGCTGCCCGTCTTAACTCATTCACTGCCGGCCGTTTCCAGAGCAGGGAACCCCCAGACTGCCAGACATTTTGGAGCAATTTCACTCAGTTTACAAGCCCCACAGAATATTGCCTTCTATGACTATGTAAACACCAAAATTCTTTCGTCAGAGAAAAAGTTTGTCTCTAGCGTATACCGTTCTTTCATAATCGGCAGTCAAATATAGGCTAGTTTCAGCTAAATCTGTTTCTGATTGGAAAGAAACTAAGAAAACAGCCTTTTTGTGAAAGAAGACAGATCTAGCAGAACAATGACTGACGCCAATATTTTTTCTTTAGTGAAAATCTCAAACATCTGAACACACTGAACACAGAGAAAGTACTTTTGACATAAAAATTATTTATTTACAAGTATAAATATGTACAGAATTTACATTAGACAAAAATGCATGGGCAAATGGGGCTCCCACACCTGCACTTTCTTCCTCCTCATTCTCCTCCTCTACCATTTGCTCAATATTCCAGGTTTCTATTACCTTGCACATCAAATCTAGCAAGGTTTCACCCAAATCTGGATTTTATTCCTTGGTGGGGGTCAACGGGATCTTGTGTGGTTGCCGTTGTCCTTGAAACCAGTCCCTACTTCTGCTCGAAGCACAACCTGTGCAGTTTAGAAATATAACGATTACGATAAAAATACATTGTTGAAATTGCTGTAGTGGGACGTGGCGGAAAAAGAAAACGCTTTCAATTACCTTTTTTGTTCGCACTGCATACTGGAATGGGAGTTGAACGTCTGCTGGATACATAACCTGTAAGTTTATAAAAATACATATGGTTACTTCAGAATACTTTTTTATAGATGCGTTTTGCAAGGGTTAATTAAAAAAACAAAAACGTTACTTTTGGTCGCAATCCTATAAGACGTTCGACTCGCGGGTGTTCCATTACTGCAAGATGGATGAGCTGAAAATGGAAACTTTAAATCAGTACTGGCAACAGATTTTGCATTGTAACGTGAAGTAGTGGGACTAAATTATGTTTATGTAACAAGGATTGCAGGAGAGTGTTTGAACGCTAAACGTAGCTAACGCTAGCTGCAAACGAGTTACCTTCGTCTCAATTATCATCCGGAGGAAGATCGTGATGAAGCTTGGCTGCTTCAAGGGGATCCAGAGGGAGTTCACTCATCTGACGATTCGGGATCACATTTACTCAAATCCTGGTCGGCAGACGATCAGCTGGCAAGCGACTGGGAGCTTCTCGCCCTACGGCCCGGCATTTTCGGTGATACCTTTGCTAAAAAGGGATCAGCTCGGAGCGGCATCCTTTATTCCCCCGCATGATCTAAGGTGTCATTCCTGTCGGTCGCAGGAATATTTTTCTTGCCTTGGTGCAATACATTTCTGGTAGAGAAAGCTTTTTTTTTCTTTTCTTTTTAGATTATGTTCATTTTGTCTTTTCTGTTTTCCGCCATTATGCTTGGCTCTTATTGTCTCCTCCACCCCACCTCCTCCTTCTTCTTTCTCTGAGGGAGGTACGTTCACCTCAAGGCATTGTTGCCCTCTACAGGGTGCCAGTCCTTATTGCAGTAATCCAGAGGCTTGATGATTACATATAAACTGCACAAGACCCTCCCGCACCCATCCCCTGTTAAAAAATGACATTGACGTCCTTGCACCTTAATGGGAGTCCACGCACTGTATCATTTCCGAGGAAAAGGCTCACTCGCCAAAAACTCTCACCTTAACTTCAGTGTGTTGAATGACTGTTAAAGTAATCTACCTCATCAAAGCACATGTACTTAACTCCCGTCTGTTCGAGCAGCTGTGAGGAGATGGATGCCTTCTTTTACGCACAGAAATTAGATGGCTATCTAGAGGAAGATCACTGGCCAGAGCATTTGAGTGACAAGAGCTGCTGCAAAGATTTCTGTCAGGGGAAAAAAAACTCCACTGGCAGCTCATTTCAGTGACAAGGAAAGGCTCACCTGGCTCGCCAACCTCAGCGACACATTCAAAATGCTCAATGAACTAAATGTGTCACTTCAGGGGAAAATGACAAGTGCGTTCAAGTTGGCAGATAGAGTCGGTGCATTCAAAGCCAAATTGTAGAGCCAGCGAGTGGACAGAGAGCCATATGACATGATGATTTTGAGCACTATTTCCCCAACTTCAAAATACCCATGAATTGCAAATGAATGGATCTGCGACCAGTTTGTTAACAAACCGGGCAAATCGAGCATGTCTGTGCAACAAGAGGATCAGCTGCCGGAGATCGCAAATGACGGTGACCTTAAACATACGTTGTTCTGGATGAAAGTCAAGCCAGAATATCCTGAAATTCCCACAAGAGCACTGAAAACCCTGAAACCACTTCCAACATCCTATATTGGCGAAGCGGGCTTTTCTGCAATGACAGTAACGAAGACAAAATTACAGAGCAGACTGGACATAAGGAACACACTGCGGGTGTCATTGTCTCCCACCACTCCGAGATGGGGCCATCTCGTTCCAGGGGAACATGCCCAGGACTCACACTGATTCTGCATTATCGTCAGTTGCATTTTTCCTGCGTTTACATTCGTTCTTAAGACGGTCGGGGTCATTTATTTTTGCTGTGTGTGTGTGTGTGTATGCACACAGCGGCTGAAATATTTAATATGCCAATTTTGCTCACTAAATACACTTCCAAAGTAAGGGATATATTTATCAATCTAAAAACACCATACAACATTGAAGTCCGCAAATAGAACTGGTGAACTTTAACACTAAATGTGAAGTTTACCAGTACCATTTGTTGAAAAGCAGCCCCACACCATCATGTTCCCACCTCCCACTGTTGGTATGGTGTTTTTAGGGTGATGTGCAATGCCATTTCTCCTCCAAACACGGTATGCATTATGGCATCCAAGTCGTTCAATTTTGCGCTCATTCGCACAGACCTTTTTCTCCCAGTATTTAACTGGCTTGTCCAAATGTTGTTCAGCAAACTTTAAACGTGCTTTGACATGCTTCCCCCCGATTATTCTTTGCACTCACTCCTCTGTTAGAAATCTTGCGAGGAGCACTTGATCAAGGCAAATTTATGGTGGTACGATTGGCTTTCCACTTACTTATTATGGCCCCAACCGTGCTCACTGGAACGTTCAGAAGCTTAGGCATGCGCCTGTAACCAATCCCATTGTAGCGTACATGCTCCCTGCAACCTGAGGTGTCACAGTGACTCCCCCACAACTTGATAAGCTGCTTTCTTCCAAGCGGCCCTGATGTGCGAGACAACCACTAGAAGACGCCTCCTGGACCTTAACCTAATTAGCAGGTCCCCCTGGTTTACAGTCAGTCCTTTTCTTCGTTTGAACTGATAGGAGCCAAAAGGGACAGATCGACAATGGAATGCAAATACAGCAATGAACTATTTGCTTAATATTGAAACATGCATGCAAGGCGCCACCCACGTGCGCTTTGTAGTACTGCAACCCAGAATGGTTGTTTTTAACTGAAGATTAATTGTCCGTTTTGATATTTCACTAACTCTTGCAGAAATATTCCAAATGTACACCTTGATGTCTGTGTCAGTGTGTCAACTTCACAGGTGCAGCTGCAAGCCTGAGAACTGTTTGTCCTTATTTGAAGCTCCAACTAGCATGAAATGTGATTGAACCATAAACAGTTGCTTTGCCAAAGCTAAAATTTAAACAATCATTCTATATGCTTGATCTAGGAGTAAAGCGTATAAAGTTGGGATTATTTTATATCAAGATAATGATTTTTACACCACTTTTATGGCAAAACTTGTACAGGGCATGGTCATGTCCGGTTACCTCCATCCCTTAGACACGCCCCCTGAGTATTTAACCTCTGACTCCCGCCTCCTCTTTCTTGTCTCGCCCTCTTTTTGGCGCTCTCCACGGCGCCCCCCCTTCCTTTTCTTTTGTCCTCCAGCGCCTCCGGTGTCACCATCTGCGCAAACGCCCACCCCAATTTAGCCGGCGGCGTTTTCGAACGAGGAAGCCGGCCATGCAGCTTCAATCGCTTTCTCTAGTCGCGATCGGTTGGCTGAGCCTCAGCAAGCAACTACCTGCATCAGGTAGTGGTCACGCACACACGCTGCTGAGAGCAGGAGCTTGGTCCGCCACCAGTTCAATCGGCAGGGGACAATGTTTCTTGTTCCAACTCCTTTGTTATTGTTTTATTGCTCTCTCTCGTCCGGACTGAACGCATTAAACGCTCACCTTTTCAACTTTAGTGCAGCAACACTGTTCTATTTCCCTTTTTGAACGCCTATTTCTCCTTTCTTCGACCATCATTTGTATTTTCTTCCTGTACTTAGCCTCTTTGTGTTTCCCTATAGATCCCTCATAGATTTGATTAAATATTCCATAAGATTCTACTCTTTGTGGCGTTTGCTGTGTTGTGTTTTGAGTTTAATAAGGAAGCCTCTGTCATCTAGAAATCTTACTTCATAAAATGTAGCAACCTTTAGATTATGAGACTGGTTTGTCGTCGCTTTTCCCAGGTTTTATACATATAAAAAGTGACGTGGTTCCCGTTACAAGACAAAATAGCTTGAGTAATAACGTTACGCGTCAAATCACGCTATGTTTTGCAACAATTAGTTTGCGATGGTCTTGAGACAGCTCTCAGAGTGTCTTGACTCACACCTTGGCAATAAGACCTTTTCATCGGCCATCAATTAGGACTATCCATCTATCCAAACCCTCCATTTTCTGAGCCGCTTCTCCTCACTAGGGTCGCAGGCGCGCTGGAGCCTATCGCAGCTATCACCGGGCAGGAGGAGGGGTACACCCTGAACTGGTTGCCAGCCAATCGCAGACTACCGCAATTAGGACTGAACCAGCTGATATTCATTTGCACTGACAAGGGGCTTAATTGCTGTTTGATTTTTGATTCGATTTTAAGGTGTTGTCTTGGCTTTGCACGCCTTTTTGCACCTCCCTTTGTTCAAGTGTTCAATACTTTTTCCTGTGTCATTTCACATTTTTACACACAACTTAATTTCTGAGCTATTTGTTCTACTTTCTTTGGATGTATGAATTACTTTGAGTTGTTCCCAACATGTAGGAGAACTTGCACAATTGGTGGCTGACTAAATACTTTTTTGCCCCACTGTGGCACAGGGTGGAGTGACATCATATTGAAGCCTATGGATTAGGAACGGGATGTCACTTAAGTTTATATGTGAGTCAAGGCAGATGAGCGCATACTTTTGGCAACATCGTGTATAATTAAAAATAGTATTTCTTCTCTGAATAACTGAAATGTAGTTCTTAAAATAAGTCAACTATATAACTTTCTACTGCATCATATCACACAATTGTAGCAAATAAAAACAGCAGGTCTACATCTGTGAACATGTTTCCCTTGTCATTTTTGGCAGATGAAATGAAACATGTTTAGTGTCAGAAAGGTTTGTGTATGGAATCAACTTCGGTCTTGCTCACCCACCTGTTGCTTTCCCTTGGAGTATTTGTCAATGGAAACCGAATGGGCTGCCATCATGTTCAATGCAGATGCTGCATACACTGAGGCATTATAA
Organism: Phycodurus eques; assembly: GCF_024500275.1. Classification (NCBI taxonomy): domain Eukaryota; kingdom Metazoa; phylum Chordata; class Actinopteri; order Syngnathiformes; family Syngnathidae; genus Phycodurus; species Phycodurus eques. The sequence continues at coordinate 23,960,386 of NC_084536.1, forward strand.
ATTGCACCAACAGGTAGCCTAAAGAAAAAACAATGTAAATTTATTTACAGAAACCTGTTAATGACCATGTCATTGTGGAGAAAATAATAAGTTTAAATGTCATCATTCCTTGTAAACCAAATTCATATGACGAAAGGATGATTGCTGATTACTTTTAGTAAAATTTATGATTAATTCATGATACCATTAAATCCCGAGGACAAACTGTGACATACATAACATATAAATTAAGGAGACAATAGCCAATATTCTCTGGTGTTGATGTGTGTGGTGAACAGTTGAATGCAGGGCTGGATTGGCACTCAGGCGTACCGTCTGCCCAGTGGGCCGATGCTGTAAAAATCGCTTTCTATTCAACTTCTTTTTCCTCAGAGAACGGCCCGCCCCTATTGTAGAGGGGCGGCCCATTGTCCCACAGTTATTATTAAGCGTAAACCAAACCAATCAGATCTTAGTACAAAAGCGCAGAGAGAGGTTGTAGAGTCAATGTTGCGGCGATGTTGAGATGTACTACTACTAAAGCACTGTTCTTTGGCTTCATGTGCGGAAGCCGCGAAAGTCAACTTAACATTCTTTGGTCAGTGCTACTTCGACGGTTAAATGAACATCAGGTGAGTCACTAAGCAAAACAATAACTTAAGGTGCACAACAAGTACAGTGGGTGCGGAAAGTATTCAGACCCCCTTAAATGTTCACTTTTTTATATTGCAGCCATTTGCTAAAATAATTTGTTCATGTTTTCCTCAATGTACACACAGCACCCCATATTGACAGAAAAAAACGGAATAGTTTACATTTTTGCACAGTTATTAAAAAAGAAAAACTGAAATATCACACAGCCGTAAATATTCAGACCCTTTGCTGTGACACTCATATTTAACTCGGGTGCTGTCAATTTCTTCTGATCATCCTTAAAATAATTCTACACCTTCATTGGAGTTCAGCTGTGTTTGATTATACTAATTCGACTTGATTAGGAAAGCCACACACCTGTCTATGTAAGCCCTTACAGCTCAGTGCATGTCAGAGCAAATGAGAATCATGAGGTCAAAGGAACTGCCTGAAGAGCTCAGACAGAATTGTGGCAAGGCACAGATCTAGCCAAGGTTGCTGCACTTTGGGTTCCTAAGCACACAGTGGCCTCCATAATCCTTAAATGGAAGACGTTCGGGACGACCGGAACCCTTCCTAGAGCTGGCCGTCCGGCCAAACTGAGCAATCGGGGGAGAAGAGCCTTGGTGAGAGAGGTCAAGAAGAACCCAAAGATCAGTGTGGCTGAGCCCCAGAGATGCAGTCGGGAGATGGGAGAAAGTTCGAGAAAGTCAACCATCACTGCAGCCCTCACCCAGTCTGGGCTTTATGGCAGAATGGCCCGACTGAAGGACTCCAAGATGGTGAGAAATAAGATTCTCTGTTCTGATGAGACTTTTTGGCCTTAATACCAAGGAATACCAATACAGTCCCAACAGTGAAGCATGGTGGTGGCAGCATCATGCTGTGGGGGCGACTAGTTGCAATCGAAGGAAAGGTGAATGCGGCCAAGTACAGGGATATCCTGGACAAAAACCTTCTCCAGAGTGCTCAGGGCCTCACACTCGGCTGAAGGGTCACCTTCCAACAAGACAATGACCCCAAGCACACAACCAAAATACAGGAAGTCCTCGAGTTACGACGCACTCGACCGACGAGGTTTCGACTTTACGACGCCCGTGCCTCGTCCGCCATTTTGTCCCAGCACCTTCGTGTTTCTGCTCAGCAAGTGCATAGTGCTTGTCTGCATTTGTGCGGCGGGAATATCTGCCTTTTTCGCCCTCCTTTTTTCACACTCTCAGCAGTAGTAAGTACAGGATCTTATATTATTATTTTAATGTATTTGAGTTTCTTTGTACGAAGCGTTAACCTTTCCTGCTACGGTCACCTGATCGTGGTCGGGAGACGCAGGGGTTAACTCCCTTCTCTCGTCGCACAGCTGAGCTGGGTGGCGGCAACAACGAAGGCACGAAGCACCGATTTGCTGCTTGAATGGCTTTATTAGCTCCTCTGCACATTCAACGTCAACGGGTCCTCTGCTAATCGCGACTCTTCCCCGGTCGCAGTCACTACACTTGCCACTGTACACACTCGCACCTGCGCGCACTCCTTCCTCCTCCGCAGTCCCGTCTCACTCACATATTGACGCCCACACACACACACACACACACATACACACTGAGCTTGCTGTCACAATCACGTGGAACAAAACCCGTAACAGAAGTATTTTGCCGTAAATTTCGACTTTAACGGTGAAATCCGATTTACGCAGAAATTCGTGTTACATCGCCAGCGTAGGAACGGAACTCGATTTCGTAAATCGAGGACTTCCTGTAACAGAGTGGCTTCAGAACAACTCCGTGACTGTTCTTGAATGGCCCAGCCAAAGCCCTGACGTAAACCCGACTGAGCATCTCTGAGAGACCTAAAAATGGCTGTCCACCAACGTTCACCATCCAACCTGACAGAACTGGAGAGGATCTGCGAGGAGGAATGGTAGAGGATCCCCAAATCCAGGTGTGAAAAACTTGTTGCATCATTCCCAAAAAGACTCCTGGCTGTATCAGCTCAAAAAGGGTGCTTCTACTAAATACTGAGCAAAGGGTCTGAATACTTATTTATGGCTGTGTGATATTTCAGTTTTTCTTTTTTAATACATCTGCAAAAATTTCAACAATTCCGTTTTTTTTCTGTCAATATGGGGTGCTGTGTGTACATCAATGAGGGGGGAAATTAACTTCAATGATTTCAGCAAAAGTATGTAAGGGGGTCTGGAAACTTTCCGTACCCACTGTAAGTTGGACACACACACACACACACACACACACACACACACACACACACACACACACACACAACTACTATGACACTACAAGGAAACACAAACAACAACCAATACTAACAATACACAGCTACAACCAGGGGCGTCGCAAGGCCTATTTTGCCTGAAGCCCCCCCTAAAAACTTCACAAGCACCCCCAAAAATATTTGGTAGAATGTGTTTTTTTGTCATAGCCCCCCTACAACATAATCTTCTGCCACCCAAAAATAGATTGTTGTTTCCTAAAAAGGCCGCCCCACCCCCACTGGTCGATGAAAATTAAGCATTCATTACAGTATATGAGCAAACAAACCGGCAGTACAATACCACTTTTCACGTTTAGAAACTTGTCTTCGACCCCCTCTTGACAATTGGCTTTTTGGGGGGAATCACACAACCTCTATTAACAACACACCCCAGCGACAATTACATTTTGGGACCAAAAATATTGTTATCAGCACCCATCATCATCATTTTTTTTTTGATGATGATGAAACGTTAAAACCGAGCAACGCCCCTGGCGACAACTATGCAGTCAAGCCTGAAATGATTCATACCCCTGGCAAATTTGAATTTTATTCAACCAGAATGTTTTTCTTCTAGTTTGGGGAAAAACAACAGGAATCTCTCCAAGAATATACGATGTACAAGAGGCTTCATTTTGAGAAAAAAAATATATTGCAGCTTTTATTTCCATTTGGCGGCGCAGTGGCCGACTGGTTAGCACATTCACCCGGGGGAGGACCCGGGTTCAAATCCGGCCTTGCCTGTGTGGAGTTTGCATGTTCTCCCCATGCCTGCGGGGGGTTTCGCCGGGTACTCCGGTTTCCTCCCACATTACCAAAAACATGCACGGTAGGTTAATTGATGATTCTAAATTGTCCATTGGTATGAATGTGAGTGCGAATGGTTTGTTTATATGTGCCCTGCAATTGGCTGTTCCCCCGCATTTGGCCCGCAGTTAGCTCGGATAGGCTCCAGCATACCCGCGACCCTAGTGAGGATAAGCGGTGTAGAAAATGGATGGATAGATATTTACATTTGAACAAAAAGTGGCATGTCCAAAATTATCCACACCCTTTGCAAACTGTGAATCTGGGCTATGGTGGCGGCAACATCAAGGCAGACAGTCCAACAGACACTGCCCCACTGCACACTGCTGAGTTCCACGGACGCAGCTCAAGCAGGATGCAACTTCTCCAGAAATGGCATTCGAAAGCCCACTTGGCCTTTGCAAATGCTTAAAAGGACAAATAAGAAGATTTCTGGTCACCTGTTTTCAAGGAGAAACAATCATTGAATTGTTTGGCCACATTGAAGTATCCTTTATTTGGCGTATTTTCAAAATTAAAAATCAATGTAAAAAGGCACGCCTTCAACCCTCAGAACACCATGACCACTGTCACACATGGTGGTGGGAACCTAATACACTTTGAGGGTGTTTTCAGCCAATAGACTCGGGAACCTAATCACAGAAAATGGCGCCATGAAAAAAGAGCAATACATCAAGATTCTCAACAACATCATCGGCAGTCTGCAGAGAAACTTGACCTTGCGCACCAGTGGACATTTCAGCACAACAGCAACCCAAAATACACTGCAAAAGTCATGAAGAAATGGTTAGCGGACAAAAACATTGTTTTGCAGAGGCCCAGCCAGAACCCTGACTTGAACCCAATTGCGAATCTGTGGAGGGGTGTAAAGATCAGGGTGATGGCAAAGGGAGCTCCTCCAACCTGAAAGTGTTGGAGCTCATCGCTAAAGATGAATGGGCAAAAATATCAGTGAAAACATCCAAAAAGCTCGTCAGCAATTATAGGAAACTCTTGATTGCTGTAATAGCAGATGAAGGCTTTTCTGTTGATTTTTAGAGAAGGTTATGACTAATTTCGGACATGCCACTTTTTGTTCAAATGTATATAAAAGCTGATGAAGAATGTTTTTCCACAAAGAGGACTCTTGTACATCGTTTTATTATCATCTGGGAGATGCTCATGTTATTTCCCGACCAGAAAAAAAACAGGTTCAATAAAAGTAACTGAAAGTAAATAAGTCCAAATTTGCCGGGGGTATGGAAAATTTCGGCCGTGACTCAAACCAAATGTCGCTTGGCACGCTGGGATGCCCACCATATATAATGATGCCCAGTATAATGGACTGACATGGGGACATTAACAACTGCATCGATGCAGTGGCAGACCATAATCAGAAAATAATTACGGCCCACGAAATGAACATTATGTGGTATGTCTGTCTTAGCCCAATGTCAATGACAATGTAACAATTTTGGGTGGATTGTGTGAATGTGAGTGCAAATGGTTGTTTGTTCGTATGCGCCCTGCGACTGGCCTGGCAACCGGTTCAGGGCTGTACCCCGCCTCCTGCCCGATGACAGCTGGGATGGGCTCCAGCACGCCCGCGACCCTAGTGAGGAGAAGCGGCTCAGAAAATGGGTGGATGGTCATGCCTGGAGAATGGCCGCAGGAATTACATGTTAAAGAGACAACCGTGTGTTTGGAAATGCCAGAAGTAGCGGAACCCATTTTCACCTTCACAAATTCAAGTTGCACGCGGTGAAAAGCCTGTCGCACACCAAAAAAAAAAAAAAAAAAAAAGCTTTTTTAGAAAAGGATTTCCCGAAGTATTCTGTAGTGGACAGCGCCATATATCAACCCGAGAGCGAAAACATCCCACAGATTGGCGTCGCCACTTTACACAAAAGGAAATACCGTTATTGTAATACTAATAATGTAATAATACTCAAACGTAATATCACAGCTAGCGATGTGGTCACTGTAGAAAGATCCACTTTTTAAACAAGTGTGTGTAGTTTATTTTTTTTCGTATTTTGTTTGAACCTTATCATGAGTTCATGAAGCGGAACTGTTCTTAAGCCAATACACAAATGCATGTTATCACTTTTTAAAAGGAGCCAGCATCTTCTGACCTAAATAAACAGAATTGAGTTGCTCTATCAGGCAAATTCTGGAAATATGTATTAGAGATTTCAAAAATATATATAATATGTGAGATTTCAATACGGTACGGTGACCGACTGGTTAGCACATCTGCCTCACAGTTCTGGGGACCGGGATTCGAATCCCGGCCCCGCCTGTGTGGAGTTTGCATGTTCTCCCCGTGCCTGGGTGGGTTTACCACGGGTACTCCGGTTTCCTCCCACATCCCAAAAACATGCATGATAGGTTGATTGAGGACTCTAAATTGCCCGTAGGTGTGAACGTGAGTGCGAATGGTTGCTTTGTTTTTACGTGCCCTGCGATTGGCTGGCGACCGGTTCAGGGTGTACCCCGCTTCCCGCCCACAATAGCTGGGATAGGCTCCAGCAGCCCACGACCCTAGTTAGGATAAGCTGTAAAAGAAAATGGATGGATTCCGTGACCTGGATGACTAAGAATCTATGCAGACAAAGAAAAAACACAATTTTTAGCAAGAACATTGGTATGTTTTATTGATATTGTGACAGCAAGCTAAACATGACTTACACAACATCATTATGCTTGAATTAGAATACTGTAGTGTACCTAAGGGGGGTAAAACGCTGTGTTGAGTAAATTTACTTCTTTGCTTTCCACAACAGTTATTTGATTTTTTTAAAGACATTTTCATCAACTGTCCTTTTCTCATAAGCCTAAAGGCAAACGTGTATATGATGTTATTACTTGATTATAAACAGGCCTACATCCAACTCCAGCCCTTTCTTTGCAGGTATCTCGGTTGGTGCCTTGCATGACTGGCCAAATGTTTTCGAAAACAAAAATGTAACTTTAATATACTGAATAGAAAATGAAATAAGATGGAACAGCAAGCATTAAAAGGGATAGTCCCATGTTATAGTGTCAGAATGGTTAAGATTGTTTTGTAATTGTTTTTTTAAGTTTTCAATTTACCACTGTATAAATGGTAATGTCTCCCTTTCCTCCTGTCTAGTCAAGCCAGGCTCTTGAGGTAGCAGTAACACAGACAGAAATGACATATTGACATATTCATTACTACATAACATACATATATATACACTAGACTTGACACCGATCTGATCGGTATCGGCCGACAATTAGGATTTTATGCTGATTTTTGGCAGATCATGTGATTCTGTTGGCTTCATCAAGCCGTGACCTCCAACTCTCACTGGAGCGGTTCACAGCAGAGCGTGAAGCGGCTGGGATGAGAATCGGCACCTCCAAATCTGAGACCGTGGTCCTCAGTCGGAAAAAGGGCGGCGTGCCCTCTCCGGGTCGGGGATGAGATCCTGCCCCGAGTGGAGGAGTTCAAGTATCTTGGGGTCTTGTTCACAAGTGAGGGAAGAATGGAACGGGAGATCGACACTTTTATCCTCATACTTTTGATCGACGGATCGTTGCGGTGTCCGCAGTGATGCAGACTTTGTATCGATCCGTTGTGGTAAAGAAGAAGCTAAGCCGAAAGGCGAAGCTCTCGATTTACCGGTCGATTTACATTCCTACCCTCACCTATGGTCACGAGCTGTGGGTCGTGACCGAAAGAACGAGATCCCGGATACAATCGGCCGAAATGAGTTTCCTCCGCAGGGTGTCCGGTCTCTCCCTTAGCGATAGGGTGAGAAGCTCGGTCATCCGGGAGGATCTCAGAGTAGAGCGGCTGCTCCGCCACATCGAGAGGAGCCAGATGAGGTGGCTGGGGTATCGGATTCAGATGCCTCCCGGACGCCTCCCCGGTGAGGGGTTCCGGGTACCCCGGGGACGACCCAGGACACGCTGGAGAGACCATGCCTCTCGGCTGGCCTGGGAAGCCCTCGGGATCCCCCCCGGAAGAGCTGGATGAAGTGGCTGGGGAGAGGGAAGTCTGGGCATCCCTGCTAAAGCTACTGCCCCCGCGACCCACCTTGGATAAGCGGTAGAAAATGGATGGATGGATGGATCCTGATCGGCTTTAATGTCATAATTCGCCGATCCGATCAATGACGTCATTGATTGGCTCCGCAAAAGACATTGACTCCGCGTTGCCATCGTGTACAGTATATTTGAATCCATAAACTAGGTTATTTTTAGCCATGTCGCGCGTCCTTTGACGTAGTACTGTAAATATCTGACCACCAATAAAGTTATGTAAAAAAAAAAAATATGTCAGCGGTGTGGGACAGACAACACGTCTGAGACGGTCAACAGTAATGCGTGGATCAGACTACAAGACAAATTTAGTCTTTCACAATTGCACTCGGTCAGACGACTGCAATAAAATCTTGTGTTCCGATACCACCGCATCCCATCTTTTCGGATCACTGGGCTTTATCTTGTCAACTCAAATGTGACCGGATACACTCGTTACCATGACGACGACGACGACGACAATGGATTGCGCCGTGTGTATTATAGGAACAACATGGGCGGTTACCAGTGCTCCGGAGAGAACTTTAATTCAAGGATTGCTTGAGGTATGTTCACGTACTTTTAATACGATTGCGACTCGCAAGCAGGCAACAAAATGTTAAGAGTTTTGGTGTGCAAGTAATTTAATTACAATACAATTATTTCATTACAGTAAATTAGCAACCATTATTTGTCATGTAATCTTGGTTTGACCTGACTGATAGGAATACATGACCTGAATAGAGAATACTTTTGAAGATACTCAGTATCCAGTACACAAGTATATACCGTAAATGAACAAGTCATTTCGATAAACACATTGCTCCATCTTGCGACCGGATCAGCGATCGGTTATCGTTTTTTTTTTTTAACTCTGCGATCAGCCCCCAAAAATCCTGATTGCGTAAAGCCTAATATCCACCTCACCAAAATAATGAATTAGGTTTGGGATATTAGTAAAATGAGTTTGTTGGGGTTTTTTTCAGGGAAAACATACATAAACGACTCGACGGTTGTGCACTGGTAATTATGAAGAGCTGATTTAAGGCAGAACTGCTGTGTGTCCCCGTCCAGTCCGGTCCTCGATGAATGACAACTATTAAAAACAAGACCTTGCGGGAAAAGTCTCATCAAATAAGGGATTACAGTGATTTTGACATATATAAATATATGGCGTCACAGTGCAAAACATTACGTAGAACAACAGATCTTTCCATGCTTCACTGTTGCTCTTCGAGCTAACTATCGTGTTACCCTGGACCTACTTTTAGCACACTCTCAAAGCTCTTAGCATTTAGCTCTGTGCCAGCTACACGGATGTTATTCTTTTGTTTTGTTTTTGGGTGCTAAAGGGTGATCACGTACGACGGAGCCTTGGGTGTAAAAGTTATATTATTACTGCCACACGAAGTAATTCATGATGCTGATTTGCTCGCCTGTAACACGTTTGGCAATACAAATGGGTAGATGCGAATGTTAGCTAGCATCTGGGCCAGGTGCTAGCTAACATTCGCAATACAGCTCACTGTTATTCGTAAGTGGCTCGCCTACTGGTACGACAGAATGCAAACCGCCATGTTGGTTTTTTTTTTTTTTTTTTCTCGACATAAGCACTCCCAAAACTAGTTGTTGCGACTTACGGAACTCAATAGCGGAGGTGTATTGTAAACCTGACGTCGATGCCGAGTGTGAAATTACTGGGCGGTGGAAAGAGCTGTGGGTTTCTCCGTTCATTTTTCCGGTCACAAGCTCTGGTATAAACGTGATGTAGCTGTATGCTAGGAAGCGGCAGTGTGCGGTTCAACTGCGTGTATGCTCTGAGGTTATCTCGCGCTTTCAGACACCAGTCGTTCATGGAGGACAGCTGCCCTCTTATCCCTCCCCTTCACGCGAGCATTCGGGCTGTCGGGCCTCTTTTTGAGCGTTAGCCGTGTGACTTTCCATAACCCTCGTCCAAGCGGCAACATCTTTTTTTTTTTTTTTTTTTTCCCCCACCCTCCTTCCCTCGCATACAGAATGCCTTTTTTCCACAATGCTGTCCTCACTCAGAAAGCATCTGCTGTCCCCGCAGAGTTCGCGTTTCTCGCCCCGGGCCATATTTGCGTACGGCACAGATTGTTTGATTGATAGGGACGGAAAAGAGGGATTTTGAGTGACAGCTTACCTGAATGCCAATCTTCGTCACACTGACAAGCGGCTGCAGCAATCGGGACCCGCAGTTGTCGCGGTGCGTCATCGCGTATAGGCACGCAGGGACGTTTGCCACATTAATATTTATAAGGTGGGCGGTCAATGACGTTCTGCAGCACTCCCGACTGCCTCTGCACGAGTCGGAGTTATCTGGCCAATGACCGTCTCCTGCTGGTCAGCCATTGTTTTGACACTTTCATCTTGTTTTAGCTGTTCCCGTTGACGCCAATGCACAAATGGACACATTTTGTTTCATATAGGAAACAGGAATTAGTGAACAATTTATCTTATCTTGTGTAGCGTCACATCCGCTACAGTGTGAGGAATACGTTTGTGCATCCTTTGAATTTCTGACATTTCTGCATGAATTGGTCATGAAGTGTGGCCTGGTCGGATCGTCATTTAAATCACGAGCGTAATCAGAGGCCGCTGAAACGTAATACGACACAAACAACTCGGTTTTCCCATTTCTTGCTGAAATACCATGTAAACCTTCCAGATTTTCCAAGAACCAGGTGTGAGCCAAACCTGGAGTCCGAATCAATGAGACAAGACTTGGAGGTGTGTGTGTGTGTGACTGAAAGCTGCTCTGGCCCCTCGAAAACACACCAGTTTAGAATTGTCTATTATCAAGAAACATTGCCTGATGTTTATCATCAAATGCGCTCTCAGAAGACCGACAATGAAGAACTGTATAAAGCAGGAAATGGTGAAGAAACAATCTCGAAAAGTCTTGATATTCATCAGTCATTTGAAGTTCGCGTGGATGTTCCACTGCACGACATACGAATCAAAGTGGAATTGTTTGCCCTGTGTGGAGGGGAAAAAATGGCAAAGCACAGCAAGATTAAAACTTTATCCCAACTGTGAACCATGGCGGCGGAAGCATCATGGCACGGGCGTGCTTTTGTAACTCAGAGCCTGGACAGCTCGCCATTATCAATCGAAAAACCAAGACATTTTGCAGAAGACCTCGAGGCCACCTGTCCAATTGAGTGTTGCAACAGGACAATGTTCCAAATCACGGAAGCAACTCAACAACAGAATGACTTCAGAAGAAGAAAAGACTTGTCCTGGAGTGGCCCAGTCGAAGTCTGACCTTAAGCCCATTGAAATGCTGTGGCATGACCTCGAGCGCTGTTCACACCAGACCAGGAATCGGGGAAAAGTCATCCCCATCGTTGTGCACATCTGATCTGCAACTACAGGAAACGTTTGGTACATGTTATTGCTGCCAAAGGAGGGTCAACCAGTTATTAAATACAAGGGCTCACTTACTTGCGAGCTACTACTTACTACCGCCCTGTTCTGTGAATGTTGCCATATTATGCCCTGTCGAAATATCCAATTGTTGATGTATTAGTTTAAGATGACTCTTTATTCTTGTGATTTCGATAAGATCAGACTACATTTTAGGACCACTTTGTGCATCCATTAAAGAAATTCCAAAGGGTCAACCGAAATACGTGTGTTTCCTCCCACTGTATATGCGCAGTTTCACATGACCAAACCTGGGAAACAGGTTTACGGACTCTCTGTGTTTGCTGCAATAACGAGCATAACTACGGGTTGATAACACGATAGTCGGAATCCAAACTTGCTAAAATGTTGTTTTATGTAGGGCTGGTGTCTTCGGACAAAAAATGTAATACATGGATATTATTTATCAATACAAATGAAATATGTCAATACGAACGAAGCCTTAAACACATCTTCGGTAACCCTTGAAGTTCCCACAGCTGCTCTGTCCCGGTTTCCTGCTGTTGGGCTTCGCTACTCACCCGTGCCGGGAGGAAGCGTTTGGACCCCTTTTGCCAAATGCATAAATCGGTTGTGCAACCCTTATCGGGCTGGGCAAATTAGACAATCAATTACAGGAACAATACGCAAACAGATATACACACGTATTTCCACAATGGCCTTTAACCAAACATTTTTATGGTGTGTGGGAGACAAATCAAGTAAGGTTATTAGTAAACGAAAACTAATCCAATAACTAAAAATAAAATTGAAAAAAAATTGTAAATGATTGATTTTTATTTTAATTAAAATGAATTTTTTTGGAAACATAACTGAAGATACATTTTACGTTTACAAAACTCAAACTATTATAGCAAACGTCCTTAGTTTTGATCTTTATCAAATAATTTCATACGTGAGCTTTAGGGGTCCATTATAAATGTATTAGGGAATAGGGAAGGTCGAAGAGTCAGTGGTTTTGGGATTGCAGTTCTTTTGACTGTCCGTCGCCGAGAAATACGTCATAGGGCAGCAGCCATAAAAAGGCGCTACCCGATGACGTCGCTTTTAGGCGCTCGCCGCTGGCTACTTGACAGATAGGGCTTGTCCATGTGTCACTCAACTCTGCCCGAAACTCAGTGCGAGGTGATAAACAAGTGATCTCCATTTTTGGTTCATATATGAACAATAGTACGTCGTACAACCGGGCTTAAGTTTTAGCAAAATAAACCACAAGAGTTTTTCATCTGTCTGTCTGTTATTTTGACTATGACTGTCACACAAATCTGGAAGTCCACTTGGGAAGTTTGCTAATTAAGTTTAAAACATTACATGCAAAAACATTTTTGAAAAGCCTATACTACAGCATGTGTCTTCATGAATGGTTTTACGTCCGTTGTGATTTATCTACTCTAACCTTAGAAGTAATATGACTGCACATTAAACTTTGTGGACTGTTATACAGTACCTGTATTTGATTTGTGGATGGTTGTTCATCTGTTAGTACAACCCCAATTCCAATGAAGTTGGGACATTGTGTTAAACATAAATAAAAACAGAATGCAATGATTTGCAAATCATGTTGAACCTATATTTAATTGAATACACTACAAACACAAGATATTTCATGTTCAAACTGATCAACTTTATTGTTTTTAGCAAATAATCATTAACTTCGAATTGTATGACTTCATCGTGTTCCAAAAAAGCTGGGACAGGGTCATGTTTACCACGGTGTTACATCACCTTTTCTTTTAACAACATTCGATAAATGTTTGGGAACTGAGGACACGAATTGTTGAAGCTTTGTCGGTGGAATTCTTTCCCATTCTTGCTCGATGTACAGCTTCAGCTGTTCAACAGTCCGGGGTCTCCGTTGTCGTATTTTGCGCTTCATAATGCGCCACACATTTTCAATGGGAGACAGATCTGGACTGCAGGCAGGCCAGTCTAGTACCCGCACTCTTTTACTACGAAGCCACGCTGTTGTAACACGTGCAGAATGTGGTTCGGCATTGTCTTGCTGCTTGGATGGCAGCGTATGTTTCTCCAAAACCTGCATGTACCTTTCAGCATTAATGGTGCCTTCACAGATGTGTAAGTTACCCATGCCATCGGCACTAACACAGCCCCATACCATCACAGATGCTGGCTTTTGAACTTTGCGTCCATAGCAGTCCGGATGATTCTTTTCCTCTTTGGCCTGAAGGACACGACATCCACAATTTCCAAAAACAATTTGAAATGTGGACACATCAGACCACAGAACCCTTTTCCACTTTGCATCAGTCCATCTTAGATGAGCTCGGGCCCAGAGAAGACGGCGGCGCTTCTGGGTGTTGTTGATAAATGGCTTTTGCTTTGCATAGTAGAGTTTCAAGTTGCACTTACGGATTTAGTGCCGAACTGTATTTACTGACATTGGATTTCGGAAGTGTTCCTGAGCCCACGCGGTGCTATCCTTTCTACATCGATGTCGGTTTTTGTTGCAGTGCCGACTGAGGGATCGAAGGTCACGGGCGTTCAATGTCGGTTTTCGGCCTTGCCGCTTACATGCAGGGATTTCTCCAGATTTTCTGAACCTTTTGATGATATTATGGACCGTAGATGATGAAATCCCTAAACTGCTTGCAATTGTACGTTGAGGAACATTGTCCTTAAACTGTTCCGACTATTCTCTCACGCACTTGTTCACAAAGAGGTGAACCTCGCCCCATCTTTGAATGACTGAGCAATTCAGGGAAGCTCCTTTTCTACCCAATCATGGCACCCACCTGTTCCCAATGAGCCTGTTCACCTGTGGGATGTTCCAAACAGGCGTTTGATGAGCATTCCTCAACTTTCGCAGTCTTTTTTGCCACCTGTCCCAGCTTTTTTGGAACCTGTTGCAGCCATAAAATTCTAAGTTAATGATGATTTGCCAGAAACAATAAAGTTGATCAGTTTGAACCTTAAATATCTAGTGTATTCAATTAAATATCGGTTCTTCTTCTTCAACTTCTTAAACACCTAACCTATAATTCCATTACAACAAGCTGGCAATTTTTTGATGTTGTCACATTTCTGTGGGGCCAATTATGTATGACTCGTGCACTCACTGTTGTTGTCTCACCATGCTGCACTATTTGCATATACTGGCCACTCATGCCATCTGCTCCATTTGCACACTGATTGAGGAGTATCTGCAACATTTGCACAACCGACATTGTCCCAGATGATCGTACTACTCGTCACTTTAAACCGCATCCACTCCTTGAAGTCTCTGCGCCCTTTGCACAATGGTCATTGCACCGGACTATTGCAATATTAGTCATTCGAACTGCTCTAAGTGCGAGAGGACTCTGCATTTTTGCAGAATTGTTTTTGGTCAATGTCTTTATGTCTCCAAAGTGTTCTGTCAATTGACTGTCTGTTGTACTAGAGCGGCTCCAACTACCGGAGACAAATTCCTTGTGTGTTTTGGACACAAGGAATTTGTGTCCAAAACACAGAATCAGAATCAGTTTTGATTCTGATTCTGAAATATAGGTTGAAAATAATTTGCAAATCATTGTATTGTTTTTAAGTTTAACACAACATCCCAACTTCATTGGAATTGGGGTTGTAAGTTATTACATTTTTTAAATTAGATTTTGTGTTTACATATGTGTTTACTTTACATATACCCTGTATGAAAAAAATACTGAAACAAAAAACTAAACTAAAAAGTATTTTAAAAAATAAAATAAAAATAAAAAACTAACAAACCTGCTCTCAAAACAAAAACAAACTGAATTTGAGACGAAAGTCATCCATCAATCCATTTTCTACCGCTTATCAGCGGTTGGGTCGCGGGGGCAGTAGCTCTAGCAGGGATGCCCAGACTTCCCTCTCCCCAGCCGCTTCATCTGGCTCTTCCGGGGGGATCCCGAGGCCTTCCCAGGCCTGCCGAAAGACGTAGTCTCTCCAGCGTGTCCTGGGTCGTCGCGGGGTCTCGACGTACCCAGAACACCTCACCGGGGAGGCATCTGAATCAGATACCCCAGCCACCTCATCTGGGTCCTCTCGATGTGTAGGAGCAGTGACTCTACTTGAGATCCTCCCGGATGACCGAGCTTCTCACCCTGTCTCTAAGGGAGAGCCCAGACACCCGGCGGAGGAAACTCATTTCGGCCGCTTGTATCCGGGATCTTTTTCTTACGGTCACGACCCACCGCTCGTGACCATAGGTGAGGGTAGGAACGTAGATCGACCGGTAAATTGCAGTACTGCATCTTTTCTTTTTGCAGATGATGTGGTTCTGTTGGCTTCATCAAGCCGTGACCTGCAACTCTCACTGGAGCAGTTCGCAGCAGAGTGTGAAGCGGCCGGGATGAGAATCAGCACCTCCAAATCTGAGACCGTGGTCCTCGGTCGGAAAAGGGTGGCGTGCCCTCTCCGGGCCGGGGATGAGATCCTGCCCCGAGTGGAGGAGACGAAAGTCATAACGAAATAAAAACTAACCATCATGGAAAATCAAAAACGATTATAACCTTGAACTGAAGCACCCAGAAGTAACTAGCGCAAAGGTTTCATTTATTTTTATTTGGGGACTGTGTAGCATTGCATGAGCCAAATTATTGACCTTGGCGCTGGTTATTTGCGGTCTAACGATTCCACTGTCTGAAAACACGAGACATAGGCCAATGAGCTGTTTGAACGAAAAGAACATGCAATCCTTGCTTGAATACAAAACATTTCTTTGCAGCGGCATTTAGCTTGTAGCGTTTTCTCCATTGGGGCCTCATGTTTTGTAACAAAAGAACAGTCGATGGAAAAACTGCCAACATAAACATTTTGTTGAATACATGTGGTTGTATATTGAAGACAACTTTTAATCAGGCATTTTACATTTTTTGTTTGTTATTTTTGCAGAGCAAAATCCTAAGACCACACCATTTAAATATGTAGGCATATGTATCCAGCTGTGCTTTCCTAGTGTCTTGGTGAGTGTCTTCCAGAGGTGGGCTGAGGGAGACGATACTTTGCCATCTCTACATCCATGTCTACAAAGGTATAGGGGGTGTAGCTGTGGTGTTGGTAATTTCTGTATGTGCTGTTCTCAAACGTCCCCTCAGGGTCAGGGGGGGCCATGGTTGCAGCTTCTGTAGAGGAAAGCAAAGTGCATAAAAACGAGTTAGAGTATCTTTGCAAATGTATCTAGTCCTGTGAGCTTGTCTTAATTCTCTGAGAACAGACTGCAATCAAGTAAGATATCCCTTTTCTAGGCATATGTGAAATGACAGACGATGGTTTGTCTTTGGAGTCCGAACGTAGAAATCATTTGCATCGTCACGTCCTGACAAAAAATGGTGAGGCATTTCCTGTGGCGGCAGGATCAAATGTAAAGTGTGATGATACAGCCTACTTGCGTGGAAAGCAAGTTTGTGCTTGTGGGATGGAGGAATGAAGGGCACATTTGTGGGTAATGTGAAGGGTGGGTTAGGGGGTGAAGGTCATTCACCGAGTGGAGGTGCTAGAAAGACAGACAGACAGAAAGGTCGGATAGATACTTTATCCTGTGAGGGAAATTAGATAAAGCACAGTAAAACATTGCAATTTAGGATCTCAATTCATAACCCTACGAAAAAAGGTGAGGATAGAAATCAGTTAAGTTAAAACATGAACATGGTTGATAGACAAGATGGCGCCTACCAGTGTGGTCTCCTCGGTTACGCGCTCTCTCGTATTGTTTTTGTGTTTTCGTTCATCTTTGGATACCTTACACGACTCACTTCCACAAGGGGAGACTCGCTAACCATCAAGGAGGCTACTCCGGACTTTCTTTCACCAACTTTCGCAAATCCGGAGCGGCGACCGCGGTCTTCGGCGCGTGGAAACGGAGGCGACGCCACAGAGGGAAGCGAGCCGGCATCCAGGTGAAACTCCGCAAGAGAGGATACAGACTGTCGTTTCCGTCCATCCAGCTCGCGAATGTACGCTCCCTACCCAACAAAATGGACGAGCTTCATCTCCTGAGAAAGTCCAGTAAAGACTTCGGACGTCCCGCGGCCATGTGCTTTACGGAGACCTGGCTTTGTGACGCTGTACACGATGGCGCCGTCATGCTTCCGGGCTTTCGTCTTCACCGAGCAGACCGCATCGCGGAGTTAACAGGGAAGACAAAAGGCGGCGGGATATGCTTCGATATCAACGAAAAATGGTGTACGGACGTCACGGAGCTCAGCGCGCACTGCAGCCCGCATTTGGAGTCGCTGTTTTTGAACTGTAAGCCATTCTACTCGCCGCGTGAGTTTGCATCATTCATTCTGGCTGGCGTTTACATTCCGCCTCAAGCTAGCACGAAGCGGTGAGGATCATTTCCTTGAATAAAAATTACGACATCAAAAATCTCAATACTGAGCTAATATTCCTTCACGAGAGACACAAAGAATTCTCACCATGGTAAGATGAGCAGGCAGTGGATCGGCCAAATCCATCCCTTTTCCAGTTCAGGGTACTCCGTAGACTCCATTACAACAAACAAACTCCCCAGAATATATTTCCGGACACAATTGATGAGCGCTGCAGTAGGTGTTTTCTCAGGCCCATTGTGAACGGACTCATGTTTTGGTGCTACTTTAAATGATCTAATTATTGACAATTATTTTTTTGGGTGCGTTTCCAAAATCTTGGGCTTGTGATTATCATTTATGCCATAATCGTGCAGCCCTACACAAGTGAGTCTCTAATGAACTCAAATGTTGTCAAAGCAAAGAAGCTTCCAAAGACATGACCTGATCCTCTGGGTTTTCCCAAATTGTTTAAAGGTTCCATGCCATCAGATTTTATTATTTTTTGATAATCCTTGTCCTTTTATCAGGTGTGCAAGATAAATTGGGCTGAAAATGTCCAGAAAGTCCTTTTTCAAGCTGTTTTGGTTGGTCGTTTTATGCATGGCAGTTGAGACACCTGGATTCCTCATTAATATTCAACATGTAAATAATCTTTGCTCTGATTGGCCATTGGCGAATGACGATGTCTCGGCGGCCGGGCTAACCATTTATAAAAGCGATGCTCTCATCGTCAGCCACCGATCATTTTCCATGGAAAACATGATCGGTGCTCGTTTAGCAATGCCTTTCATTACTGATCACAAACAAACCTGCAGCCTGTAGAAAATGTGTGCTGTGTAGTGCAGGACTGGGCAATATTTGAGCATGGTTTAAGCGGTTTATTGACACCCCAGGTGGAGTTTACTGTAAAACTAAGTGCACAATAAAAACAATTAGCCTCATTTTGTATTTAAATACAAGAACACATTTTAGAAATTGCCAGCTTAATTGCTAAAAGTCAATGGAAAACCCTAGTGAGGGGCTAGCTAATATTAGCATTTGATCACGGAAGAAATTTACTTTCAAATATTTAATATTCACACACAAACACTGTAGTAACACAAAGACAGTTAATTTAACAATACTCACGGTCATACATTCTTCCTAATATGTGAAAAACGAGTTATAGTCATATTACGACTTCCAAGCTTTTTTTTCCCCTTTTTTTAATTTTTTTTTTGCTTACAGGAAACGTGTAGCTCCATGCACGCACCGCACCACCCCTATGAGGCCAAGGTGCACACAGCAGGAACAGCATAAAACAGTCATTGACTGAATAAAAACACACGCTTTTTTTCCTGACTGTTACATTAAATCAGACTAAACCTTTCCTGTTTTAGGTCAATTCTGATTACCAAATTATTTCTATTTGCTGAATGCCAGAATAATGAGAAGATTTTTTTAGACAAATATAATAAGACAATACAGTCATGGCTTAAAGCATTGGCATGTTACTTTAGCCTAACTATTTATTTTTTTGTTTTTTTAAATGACTCCTATGATGAGAAATATAAGTGGATCGAGGTTTCCCTTGCCCGGACACGGGTCACTGTGGCCCCCCTCTGGAGCCAGGCCTGGAGGTGGGGCTCGAGGGTGAGCGCCTGTTGGCCGGGCCTGCACCCACGGGGCCCGGCCGGGCACAGCCTGAAAAGGGTAACGTGGGTCCCCTTCCCATGGGCCGGGTGGCAATAAGTGGGGTTCACCTCGGTGGACGAGAGGGTAGCCTCCCTCCGCCTTCGGGTGGGGGGACGGGTCCTGACTATTGTTTGTGCCTATGCGCCAAACAGCAGTTCAGCGTACCCACCCTTTTTGGAGTCCTTGGAGGGGGAGGTGGAGAGCGCTCCCGCTGGGGACTCCATCGTTCTGCTGGGGCACTTCAATGCTCACATGGGCAATGACAGTGAGACCTGGAAGGGCGTGATTGGAGGAACGGCCCCTCCGATCAGAACCCGAGCGGTGTTCTGTTACTGGACTTCTGTGCTCGTCACGGATTGTCCATAACGAACACCATGTTCAAGCATAAGGGTGTCCACACGTGCACTTGGCACCAGGACACCCTAAGTCGCAGTTCGATGATCAACTTTGTAGTCATCGGACTTGCAGCCGCATGTCTTGGACACTTGGATGTAGAGAGGGGCGGAGCTATCAAATGATCACCACCTGGTGTTGAGTTGGCTTCGATGGTGGGGGAAGATGCCGGTCCGACGTGGCAGGCCCAAACGTATTGTGAAGGTCTGCTGGGAACGTCTGGCAGAATCCTCTGTCAGAAGGAGTTTGAACTCCCACCTCCGACAGAACATTGCTCATGTTCCGGGGGAGGCGGGGGACATCGAGTCCGAGTGGACCGTGTTCCGCGCCTCCATTGCTGAGGCGGCCGACCGGAGCTGTGGCCGTAAGGTGGTCGGTGCCTGTCGTGGCGGCAATCCCCGAACCCGTTGGTGGGACACCAACGGTGAGGGATGCCGTCAAACTGAAGAAGGACGAGGAAGCAGAGTCTGGGTTCTCTGAGGCGGGCTCTCCTATCTCTGGGGTTAGAGGTCACCGAGGTGGTTAAAAAGCTCCTCGGTGGCAAGGCCCCGGGGGGTGGATGAGATTTGCCCGGAGTTCCTAAAGGCTCTGGATGTTGTGGGGCTGTCCTGGTTGACACACCTCTGGAACATTGCGTGGACATCGGGGACAGTCCCTCTGGATTGGCCGACTGGGGTGTGTTCCAACTACAGGGGGATCACAGTCCTCAGCCTCCCTGGTAAGTGGCCTCAGTACTACATCTCATCTTTTTGCAGATGATGTGGTTCTGTTGGCTTCATCAAGCCGTGACCTCCAACTCTCATTGGAGCAGTTCGCAGCCGAGTGTGAAGCGGCTGGGATGAGAATCAGCACCTCCAAATCTGAGACCATGGTCCTCAGTCGGAAAAGGGTGGCGTGCCCTCTCCAGGTCGGGGATGAGATCCTGCCCCAAGTAGAGGGGTTCAAGTATCTTGGGGTCTTGTTCACGGGTGAGAGAAGAATGAAACGGGAGATCAACAGGCGGATCGGTGCAGCGTCTGCAGTGATGTGGACTTTGTATCTAAGCCGAAAGGCGAACCTCTCAATTCACCGGTCGATCTACGTTCCTACCCTCACCTATGGTCACGAGCTGTGGGTCGTGACCGAAAGAACAAGATCCCGGATGCAAGCGGCCGAAATGAGTTTCCTCCGCAGGGTGTCCGGGCTCTTCCTTAGAGATAGGGTGAGAAGCTCGGTCATCCGGGAGGATCTCATAGAGCAGCTGCTCCGCCACATCGAGAGGAGCCAGCTGGGGTGGCTGGGGGATCTGATTCGGATGCCTCCCGGACGCCTCCCTGGTGAGGTGTTCCGGGCACGTCCCACCGGGAGGAGACCCCGGGGATGACCCAGGACAGGCTGGAGTTACTACGACTTTCAGCTGGCCTGGGAATGCCTTGGGATCCCCCCGGAAGAGATGGATTAAGTGGCTGGGGAGAGGAAAGTCTGGGCGTCCCTGCTAAAGGCTACTGCCCCCGCAACCCGACCTCAGATAACCGGTATAAAATGAATGGATGAATGGATGTTTTTTAAAATTGTTATTATTTTACTTGGTACTAATTTATTTGTCTTGTTCTTTTAAGTTATATTTTAAGTTGACTTTTGGTAGTTGAACAAATACCAAGTTTTGAAATGAATAATCGCGTTAAAGCAATAGCAGAGCAATCAAAGTAATCATGATTATTTTGTTTCATAATCACCCAGCCCTTGAGTAGCGTCCCCTCCCCATTTCACACTGCCCAGGCACGCAGCAGCTGCAAAGCAAACCCAGAAAAACATGTCAGATCATATAACCAATTGCACTCACCATCAATATTTTTTTTTTACAGCTAATCCATATACTCAGTATCGGCAGATCTCACTCATGGATAATCGCTATGAGAATTGGCAGCATAAAAACTGATCAATGCACCCCTAATGCATACCAACCTCATCTTCATTTTAATGGATGTTGAGTGGGGATGGGGGGGGGGGGTTCTCACACTATCATTGTGAAGCAGAATTCACTATGCGTTGGAGTGTTTACCCACTAGTCAAAAGTCACAACCCCACAGAGGAGGGGACGTGTCACGTGGGTGAAGAAAAAGGAGGATATTTTTAGAAGCAGGACCCATTCAATTAATATGTCACCGGCTCACGGCGTTCATCTGTCGCACACATTTTGGCGACAGTGACATTCAAGTTTAAAAATACTGTATAGTTAATTATTGTTGTAAAACACATGTATGATTTTCTAAAGTGTATTGCATGGCTTGAGGTGGCTGCTCAGTCACTCCACTGGCTCACTCGCTCCAAACCAGGAATTGGATTCTGATGGTATGGAACCTTTAAAGGCTTAGTCATTTTACTGTATGTTAACTTCTGACTCCGAAAAGTAATGAAAATGCATCTACAAAAGTCCACTCATTCTGACATTTAGCAAAAAGAAATGTTGGAAACGAATAGTCTGATTTCACGTAAAAAAAACAAAACGTCCTTTTATACAGTGTATGTAAACTTCTGCTTTTAACCGTATGTACAGTAAGTGTCTTCCTGCAAATCTCGCTACTGTTCATAAAATAACTGTAATGCCACTTTAATTTGTAAATGCCATATGTTAAACTTTAAATTAAAGCTGGAATTCCACACTTCAATTGTACAATGATATTTTAAAAGCCATTGTGGTGGTGTATAAAAATGCAGCCCTATAGGGGGCACAAGTCAGTGCAAACTGTAGGCCGGTCCCAAACCCGGATAAATACAGAGGGTTGCGTCAGGAAGGGCATCCGGCTTAAAACTTCGCCAAAGAAATATAAGCGTTCACCCAAAGAATTCCATACCGGATCGATCGTGGCCCGGGTTAACAACGTCCGCCACCGGCGTCGTCAACCTTCAAGCCGTCGTTGGAAATACAGCTACTGTGGGTCGAAGTCGAAGAAGAGGTGGAAAGCGGGTTCTTCGGCAGAAAGAGAGGAGGAAAGCAAAGAGCCTCGAATTGAATGTTGGGACAATGACAGGAAAATCTCAGACGTTGGCTGACATGATGATTAGGAGAAAGGTTGATATATTGCTGTCCAGGAGACCAGGTGGAAAGGCAGTAAGGCCTGTCCCACAGGTAGGATGTGACCAAGAGGGGAAAGAGAAAGAGAGATTCTGGAAGGAGCTAGACGACGTAGTTCTGAGCATGGACATGGACATGTTAGTGAAGGAAATAGGGGTGATGAAGAAGTGATGGGTAAGTACGGCATCCAAGAAAGGAACTTGGAGGGACAGATGGTGGTAGATTTTGCAAAAAGGATGCAAATGGCTGTAGAGAACACTTTTTTCCCAAACATAGGGTGACCTACAAGAGTGGAGGTAGAAGCACGCAGGTGGATTACATCTTGTGCAGACGATGTAATCTGAAGGAGGGTACCGACTGTAAGGTAGTGGTAGGGGAGAGTGTGGCTAGACAGCATAGGGTGGTGGTGTGTAAGATGACTCTGGTGGTGGGGAGGAAGATAAGGAAGACAAAGGCAGAGCAGAGAAGCGGAGACAGGACGAGTGTTGTGCATCTTTTCGGGAAGAGGGGAGACAGGCTCTCGGTGGACAGGAGGAGCTTCCAGAAGACTGGACCTGTGCAGCCAAGGTGATCAGAGAGGCAGTCAGGAGTGTACTTGGTGTATCTTCTGGCAGGAAAGGAGAGAAGGAGACTTGGATGTGGAACCTCACAGTACAGGAAATCATACAAGGAAAAAGGTTAGCTAAGAAGAAGTGGGACACTGAGAGGACCGATGAGAGGCGAAAGGAATACATTGGGATGCGACACAGAGCAAAGGTAGAGGTGGCAAAGGCCAAACAAGAGGCATATGATGACATGTATGGCAGGTTGAGCACTAAAGAAGGAGAAAAGGATCTATACAGGCTGGCCAGACAGAGGGATAGAGATGGGAAGGGTGTGCAGCAGGTTAGGGTGTTTTAGGATAGAGATGGAAATATGTTGACTGGTGCCAGCAGTGTGCTAGCTAGATGGAAAGAATACTTCGAGGAGTTGAGGAATGAGGAAAATGAGAGAGAAGGGAGAGTAGAAGAGGCAAGTGTGGTGGACCAGGAAGTGGCAATGATTAGTAAGGCGGAAGTTAGAAAGGCATTAAAGAGGATGAAAATTGGAAAGGCAGTTGGTCCTGATGACATTCCTGTGGAGGTATGGAAGCATCTAGGAGAGGTGGGTGTGGAGTTTTTGACCAGCTTGTTCAATAGAATTCTAGCGCATGAGAAGATGCCTGAGGAATGGAGGAAAAGTGTGCTGGTGCCCATTTTTAAGAACAAGGGTGATGTGCAGATCTGTGGGAACTATAGAGGAATAAGGTTGATGAGCCACAATGGGAAAGAGTAGCGGAGGGAATACTCAGGATAGAAGTGAGTATTTGCAAGCAACAGTATGGTTTCATGCCTAGAAAGAGTACCACAGATGCACTATTTGCCTTGAGAATGTTGATGGAAAATTACAGAGAAGGTCAGAAGGCGCTACATTGTGTCTTTGTAGATCTAGAGAAAGCCTATGACAGAGTACCCAGAGGGGAACTGTGGTACTGCATGCGGAAGTCTGGAGTGGCAGAGAATAATACAGGACATGTACGAGGGCAGCAGAACAGCGGTGAGGTGTGCTGTAGGTATGACAGACAAATTTAAGGTGGAGGTGGGACTGCATCAGGGATCAGGCCTGAGCCCCTTCCTGTTTACAGTGGTGATGGATAGGCTGACAGATGAGGTTAGCCTGGAATCCCCGTGGACCATGATGTTTGCAGATGACATTGTGAGCTGCAGTGAAAGCAGGGAGCAGGTGGAGGAACAGTTAGAAAGATGGAGACATGCACTGGAATGAAGATTAGCCGAAGTAAAACAGAATATATTTGCATGAATGAGAGGGGTGGTGGGGGAAGAGTGAGGCTACAGGGAGAAGAGATAGCAAGGGTGGAGGACTTTAGATACTTGGGGTCAACCGTCCAGAGCAATGGTGAGTGTGGTCAGGAAGTGAAGAAACGGGTCCAAGCAGGTTGGAACGGGTGGAGGAAGGTGTGAGGTGTGTTACGTGAGAGAAGAGTCTCTGCTCGGAGGAAGGGCAAAGTTTATAAATCAGTGGTGAGGCCAGCCATGATGTACGGATTAGAGACAGTGGCACTGAAGAGACAACAGGAAGCAGAGTTGGAGGTGGTGGAAATGAAGATGTTGAGGTTCGCTCTCGGAGTGACCAGGTTGGATAAAATTAGAAATTAGCTCATCAGAGGGACAGCCAAGGTTCGATGTTTTGGAGACAAAGTTAGAGAGAGCATACTTGGATGGTTTGGGCACGTCCCGAGGAGAAATAGTGAGTATATTGGTAGAAGGATGATGAGGAGGGAGCTGCCAGGCAAGAGAGCTAGAGGAAGACCAAGGAGAAGGTTGATGGCTGTCGTGAGGGAAGACATGAGGGCAGTTGGTGTTCGAGAGGAGGATGTGGGAGATAGGCTTACATGGAAAAGGATGGCGCCCTGTGGCGACCCCTAAAGGGACAAGTCGAAAGGAAAAGAAGAAGAAGTGGTGGTGTATAAATGCCAAAACTAGAACAACTATCACCCAAAGACCTCAAACTCATTTCCAATATCCTGAAAATGTTGACATAAATAAATACTAATATGGTCATCTTCAAGGGTAGAAAGATCCACAGAGAAGAATGGTTACAGAATAATTTGATTGGACGCTGCGATGTATACCTTCAGGTGGAGTCTCTGTCTGTTGTCCTCCCTTCCAAGGGTCCAACAGCTCAATGGCACTCTGCGTTGAGGTGGAGACCATGGTTGCAACATCAGTAATTGCTCCAGAGGGGGCAGTATCATCCACTGGCAATGCAACAATTCTGGGAAGGGCTTCTACAGTTCCTTGAAGGACAGAATCATCCTCTACAAGCAGGGGTATTGTATTTGCAGACACCTCAGCATACACAGGCTCTGTGACTTCTAGAAAGGCATCAGTTGTGTCCTGTTCTGGAGATGAAACCTTTGTCACAGCTTTAATTGCAGTATTTTCAACACCAACAGGGACAGTGGGAGATGTTACGCACACAATTAATTCTAAAGGAGAACCTGCTTCATCTTGTATTTCAGTCTCTCTAATCTGTGATACATCTTCTGACACATGCTGGAATTGTGGGGTAGAGTCCATTCGGTCTTTGACACCACTAACATTTTTAACCTCCCTGGTATTTTTAGATGCTTCTGCATGTGCAACTTCTGCTGGCAAGGCAGCAGAGGCATGAGTATCCTCATGTTCTGGTAAAACCTCATTGTTAGCTTCATTAGAATGTCCGTTCTCTTTACATGAGACTTGTAAGAACTTTGCTTGTGTATTCTGTGGGAATTCTGGTACCTCTTGCACAGAGGTCCAAGTTTCAATCTTATCGTCTTCAGAGTCAGAATCAGAAGAGTCACTGGAAGATGAAGTGCTTTCAGCACTTGGTTGATCACCTGGTTCAGAATATGGTGTCTTGTTTGTGGCTACATAGCTTGGGGCTGTAGCTGGAGAGAAAGCCTTATCTGACACAGGGATACGTGTATTTGTGATAATCACAGCAGTACCTAAGGGAGGTGTTGAATCTGAAAAGGCTTCCTGCGTAGTAGGTGCTTTTTCAATATTAGCAATGACATCCATCACTCTGCCTGCAGGGGTAATGGACAATGATGCTGCAATATCCCGAGGCTGTGTCGGAAAAGCTCCATGGTTCAAAACCCTCATTGGGAAGGAAACTGCTGTCTTGTATGTTAGCAGGGTTGCTCTCTCATCTGGATCATTTCCTGCTGAGCAAAGTACAACAGTTGTTAAATATTAAATAAAAACAAAATAATGAACCTCTGTTTGCAAACTGAAACTTTTGTTAACCAAAGCAGCGTTTCCTATGCCCTGCGACTGACTGGTGACCAGTTCAGGGTGTAGTTCGCCTTTCGGCCAAGGTCACCTGGGATAGGCTCCAGCGCCCTGCGCCCCTGAACAGGAGAAGCGGTGTTGAGAATGGATGGATGGAAAGCAACGTTTCCCATTGAAATTAATGGAAATAGAATTAATGCTTTCCAGCATCAGAATGAACTTATGTCTAGCATGTTTTTATTCAGTGTGTAGTTAAAAATACAGTACAATATAAAAACTGGTCAAAACGCACAAAGAAATAACACCGTGTTTACTAGCAAGTGACAATGCAACATATCTTGGGCTTTTTCAGTATTATAGATGAGAATTATTAAAACCAGCAAGCTTTTTCCCCCAAATGTAATGTATAAATGTAACTTTTATTTAACCAGACAAAAGATTTAAAATTTATTTTTGAAGCATGTCCTGGCCAAAACTGACAGCAAAACAGTTAAAAAAAATAATAATAATAAAAAATACAGACAATCCACACAGACATACTGGAAAACATATATTCAACAATTTCAGTTTTCCATATTTCTGGCAAAACGATCATAAACCCGCAAAAATGAGGCAGATCTACAAAAGGATGTGTATCCAACAATGTATTAAAAGCAACCAATGACACCAAATCATGACATTTCAACCCTTTTTCTAAATCATACAACAATATACTCATATTTTCATTGAAGTGGAGATAAAGGGGACCATCCAACAGGCTCATAAAATCCAAAGTAATGGGTGGGGGATTTAAAGTTGACTCAAAGTTGGTGATGGACCTCATTGCCCTGTGCTATACAGTGACACCAGAAAGTATTCACACCCCTTCACTTTTTCCACATTTACTGTTACAGACTTACGTTTTCTTTTATATATATATATATATATAATAGTCTCTGAGTAAGGAAAAGCTCTCTGTGCCACTGCCACATGTTGAGACCCTATCAGTTGCAACACAGTCAAGAGATGGAGACCTCCTCCAGTGTCTCAGTTTTGGTGATGAGCTACAGTTCTAGTATATTGGTGTTCTCCTGCTGGAGGATCCTCAGTCTGAGAATCTCCCATTATGTTCGGTTTTCTTTTGTGGTGGAACCTAAAGGAACTCTTTTCCAAGTTAAACCTCTTCCGATATCTGAATTCACACACCACAGGTTAAGCACAAACGATTGTTCTGCATACTGGTACTCTTTCTGGAATGTCATTTTAGAAATATGATTTTTCTTCAATAACAAGCAGACTATGCAGCCTGTCTGTTACCCCAAAGTGGGTACTACTATTTCAATATTAGAATAGATTAGATTGTCTAGTGCTTGATTTTTCTTTTTAGAAAAAAAAGAAGCATGACTTCTAGCTTCTCAGCTTATGCATGTTTCAACCAATGAATCCTGGGGCCAGGGGGTGGGGGGGATATAAATATTGCGAAGTATCGTGTGGTTGTACAGTCTTTACAGTGCATCTAAATGACCAATTAAACATTTTATAACTTAGTTAGTGCTTTTAACAATTAGCTGCTCCGGTACTCACCACTCGGCATATTTTGCTTCAGAGTGCAAAACGGCACAGCAACGCAGTTCAGACCTCAAACAACAGTTTTTTCTTTTTTTTTTTTAAAAGACACAATGACATGTATTGCGCTAACAAAAGGCCATTTTTCGTGGAAAGATTGATTTACATGTCTCAATCAAGCTTTTAACTGAAATATGTAGATTTAGATGTTCCTCATAGGCGGCACGGTGGCCGACTGCTTAGAGCGTCAGCCTCACAGATCTGAGGACCCGGGTTCAATCCCCTGTCCCGCCTGTGTGGACTTTGCATGTTCTCCCTGTGTCTGCGTGGGTTTTCTCCGGGCACTCCGGTTTCCTCCCACATCCCAAAAACATGCATTAATTGGAGACACTAAATTGCCCGTAGGTGTGACTGTGACTGGTTGTTTGTTTGTATGTGCTCTGCGATTGGCTGGCAACCAGTTCAGGGTGTACCCCGCCTCCTGCCCAATGACAGCTGGGATAGGCTCCAGCACGCCTGCGACCCTAGTGAGGAGAAGCGGCTCAGAAAATGGATGGATGGATATAATAAAAAAAAATTCAGACATTTGTGTAAATTTATAGCAAATTTAAACATACAAACATGGGTACATAAGCATTCACACACTTTGCTATGACAAGCTCAGGTGCATCTGATTTCCACTAATCACCCTTGAGATGCTTCTCCAACTTGAATGAAGTCCACCTGTGGTAAATTCAGTTTATTAAACATCATTTGAAATGGAATGGTCTATATGAGGTCTCATAGTTTCAGTGCATATCAGAGCACAAACCAAGCAATAAAGTCTAAGGAATTGTCTGCAGACCTCAGAGACCGGATTGTGTCACGGCACAAATCTGGGGAAGGATACAAAAGAATTTTAGCAGCACTGAAGGTCCAGAAAAGCACTGTGGCCTCGATTATTCGGAAATGGAAGAAGTTTGGAACCACCAGGATACGTCCTAGATCTGGGCGTCCGACCAAGCTGAGTAACCGGGGGAGGAAGGGCCTTGGTCAGAGAGGTGAACAATAACCCTATGGTCACTAAGGCGGAGCTCCAGTGTTCCCTTGCGGGGATTGGTCCATCCAGAAGGTCAACCATTGCTCACGCGTGCCACCAATCAGGCCTTTATGGTAGAGTGGCCATACGGAAGCCACTTCTCACAAAAAGGAACATTGAGTTTGCCAAAAGGTACCTTAAGGATTCTCAGACCTGCAGAAACCAAATTCTCTGGTCTGATGAAACCAAAATATAACTTTATGGCCTGAATTGCAAGCGTCATATCTGGAGAAGAGGCACTGCTCATCACCAGGCTAACACCATCCTTTCTGTGAAGGATGGTGGTGCCAGCATCATAAAGCGGGGCTGTTTTTCGGCTGCAGTAACCGGGCGACTAGTCCGCATAAAAGCTAAGATGACAGGTGCCAAATATAGAGAAATTATTCAAGAGAACTTGCTCCAGAGTGCTCTGGAACTCAGACTAAGGGGGTTGATTCACCTTCCAACACGACAATGACCCAAAGCCCACAGCCAAGATAAAGGACTGGCTTTAGGAGCGGCCTGTTAATGTTCTTGAGTGGCCCAGCCAGAGCTCAGACTTGAATCCAATTGAACATCTCTGGAAAGACCTAAAAATGGCTGCCACTGATGCTGCCCATCCAACCTGACTAACCTTGAGAGGATCTGCAGAGATGAGAGAAAATGCCCCAAAACAGGTGTGCCAAGCTTGTAGAGACATACCCAGGAAGACTTGAGGCTGTGATTGCTACCATAGGTGCTTCAACAAAATATTAAGCCAAGGGTGTGAATACATATGTACCTATTATGATTAAATGTTGAAATTTTCAAAATATTTGCACAACTCTCTGAAAAAATGTTTTTACTTTTTCATTATGGGATATTTTATGCTGATTTTTTTCAAAAACAACTATACTCAATTCAGCTTTAGAATAAGTCTGTAACATAGCAAAATGTTGAAAAAGTGAAAAGGTGTGAATACTTTCTGGCGGCACTGTAACTTATCCAGAGCATGTAAACTCAGACGCGGGATGCATGCACAGTCAGGTGCATAAATATTGGAACACTGACACAATTCATCTTTTTGGCTCTTAAGCACAACCACAATGGATTTGAAAGAAAACGAACATGAAGTGCTTTTAACTCCAGACTTTAAGCTTTGAGGGTGCAGATGGACAAAGACCATCTTATGTTTAATAGTCATTGTTTTTTTTTTGTTTACGTTAGTGGTTAATTTGTTCACGTTAGTGGTTAATTTGGTCTAAAAAATTATGTTGACGATATTTATCAGTGATAATTTGTGGGACAATACATCAACAAAATCTGTTACCGTCAAAGGCCGAACAATGATGATAAACTGGTTTTATATAGAGATTTTCTCTCTGCGAAGACAAAAACAATTTACATATACAAAAAAAATGGTAAAATGTTTGCCCTTTAGCCTGTTTGTGTTCAGAGCCGATGCTGCATACTCATCAAATTGGTCTAAACGGCTGTTGTCCTAGATGGAAGCCTCTTCTGAGAACCTACAAACTGTTTACTGAAGACAAGCAGACTGGGCGGCTGTGGCTCAGTTGGTAGAGCAGGTCGTCCAATAACCGAAGGGTTGACGACTGTCAGCTGTCGAAGTGTCCTTAGGCAAGACACTGAACCGTAAATTGCTCCCAGTGGACCTTGCAGCACCTTGCTTGGCAGCAGCTGCCCATTGGGTGTATGAATACAGTAAGTGCGCGAATGGGTGAATGTTACCCTCTGTAAAGCACTCTAGGAACCGCGATGTTGTAGATTCATACACTCCATTTACCATTGACCAGACTAAGGACATGGATTAGTAAGACAAACCTATTTTGTCCAGAGGTTGTCAAGCAAGTGTGGCAGCAACCAAGTGAAGATTGCAAGGAAAAGTATTTTGTCTCCTGTCAAGCAGAGTGGTCATGGCCTAGTGCTGCAGGAGAGGAGCTCTGGGGAGCTACAGTTAATCAGGGTTCCGACACATTTTGCACAATTTTGGACTTGCTGACATACAGTATGGAGAATAAAGAAATTGTAAAAATAAAATGGAATAGACTCTTCAGTACACCGCTCCTTCTCTAGAATTGAATACTTTCTTACAAATAACTTAGCTGGTCAAAACAGTACTTCCAAAATCCATCCAATAAGAATCAGCGGTCACACTCCAATTTCTCTCTGCCTCAAACTTGAAACAAACATGATACCTTTTCCAACCTGGCACTTCAATAATTCTCTACTGAAAGATCCAGAGTTGGATAGATTTGTAAGGAAGGAATGGAATAATTTTCTAGATATGAATGATCCCACAACTATATCTCCATCCTTACTTTGGTAAACAGGGAAAGCTGTAATTAGAAATAAAATCGGTTGATACTATTCCTACAAGAAAAAACAAGAATAAAAATTTGAACGCGAATTTGAGATGAAAATCAAACAACTTAACAGAAGAATCCGCATTAAATCTGATGGACCTACTTAGGAACCAACTTCATAATGCTACACAACAACTTGATAGCATATAAAAAAAAAAAGAACAGAGTTCCTCCTTCAACAGCTAAGATACACTTATTTTGAGCACAATAATAAATCAGGAAAATGTCTTGCAAACCAACTTCAACTTAACCAAGAAAAAACACGAATTCCAACCATACAAGATTCAAATGGCATAATATCACCACAGGATATTAATGATATATTGTACAACTATCTACTAGCTTATATTCATCTCACAATGAGCCGAATAAAAACATTGACATTTCTCAATAACCTAAACATCCCTCAATTAACTTTAGAAAGTAAAGAGTCTTTAGACACCCCATTAACCCTCACAGAATTGCATAAGGCCTTAAACGATATGCCAACAGGTAGAGCTTCAGCCAATGATGGATTTTCCAGAGTTTTATTAACATTTCTGGGCTATAGCAGAACCACTATTTAGTAAAAATAAAAAAAAAAAAAAAAAAACTGACAGAGATACAACCCCAATTTCAATGAAGTTGGGACGTTGTGTTAAACAAATAAAAGCAATACAATGATTTGCAAATCATGTTCAACCTATATTTAATTGAATAAAATAAAAATAAAAAAAAGCTGGGACAGGTGGCAAAGTTGAGGAATGCTCATCAAACACCTGTTTGGAACATCCCACAGGTGAACAGGCTAATTGGGAACAGGTGGGTGCCATGATTGGGTACAAAAGGAGCTTCCCTGAATTGCTCAGTCAGTCATAAGCAAAGATGGGGTGAGGTTCACCTCTTTGTGAACAAGTGCGTGAGAAAATAGTCGAACAGTTTAAGGACAATGTTCCTCAACGTACAATTGCAAGGAATTTAGGGATTTCATCAGCTACGGTCCATAATATCATAAAATGGTTCAGAGAATCTGGAGAAATCACTGCATGTCAGCGGCAAGGCCGAAAACCAACATTGAATGCCCGTGACCTTCGATCCCTCAGGCGGCACAGCATCAAAAACCGACATCAATGTGGAAAGGATACCACCACATGGGCTCAGGAACACTTCAGAAAACCAATGTCAGTAAATACAGTTCGGCGCAACTTGAAACTCTACTATGCAAAGCAAAAGCCATTTATCAACAACACCCAGAAACGCCGCCGGGTTCTCTGGGCCCGAGCTTTTTGGAGAAACATATGCTGCCATCCAACCAATGTCTTTTTCATGGACGCCCCTGCTTATTTCAGCAAGACAATGTCAAACCACATTCTGCACGTGTTACAACAGAGTGGCTTTCGTAGTAAAAGAGTGGGGGTACTAGACTCGCCTGCCTGCAGTCCAGACCTATCTCCCATTGAAAATGTGTGGCGTATTATGAAGCGTAAAAAATACAACAACGGAGACCCCGGACTGTTGAACAGCTGAAGCTGTACATCAAGCAAGAATGGGAAATAATTCCACCTACAAAGCTTCAACAATTCGTGTCCTCAGTTCCCAAACGTTTATTGAATGTTGTTCAAAGAAAAGGTGATGTAACACAGTGGCAAACATGACCCTGTCCCAGCTTTTTTGGAACGTGTTGCAGCCATAAAATTCTAAGTTAATGATTATTTGCTAAAAATAATAAAGTTTATCAGTTTGAAGATTAAATATCTTGTCTTTGTAGTGTATTCAATTAAATTGAACATTATTTGCAAATCATTGTATTGGGTTGTAAAAGAAAGGCCTAATCAGAAGCCATATGAACACAGCCACAATAAAACTAATACTGAAACCAGGGAAAGACCCGACTCATCCAGCTAATTACCAACCACTGTCACTCATTAATACGGACATCAAAATAATTTCTCAGACTTTAGCCAACAGACTAGAAAAAAAATCTCCCATCAAAAAATTCATTGTGACCAAACAGGTTCGACTAGCAGTCAGAGCTCCACCAACAATTTCAGGCGACTGACAAACCTAATAAGTATGTCTCATCAATTATCTTGTCACTAGACACAGAAAAAGCTTTTGACAAAGTTAATTGGTCTTTTCTTTTTGCAGTACATAAATTTGGCTTCGGTGATTCATATGTTCATTGGATTGCAACTCACCCAAAGCAACTGTTACTGCAAATTAGGTCACGTCACAAGGTTTCACTTTACAAAGGAACTAGACAAGGATGCCCACTCTCATCCCTGCTATTCGTACTATTTATCGAACCACTGGCAATAGCGATATAGCAGAACACTAGTATGAAAAGGTATCTGATCTAAAAAAGAACACAAAATCAATCTATGCACAGATGATATCCTTTATTTACAAGAACCCAAGTCATCACTTCAGGTTTTAACCTCGAAGACATTTTTGAAATTATCAGAATATGCAATCAATTGGTCAAAATCAACAGTATTTCCTATCACGACGAACTCATGGAATCCTGCGGACCAAAATCCAATTCCTATTCTGACGGAATATTTAATATCTCTGCATTAATATCTCAGCAAAATTTACAGCGCTAATCTAAATCATGTACCGCTACTGGACAAAAATTTGTGATGATTTATAATGTGGCGGCACGGTGCGAGACGGGTTAGCACATCTGCCTCACAGTTCTGAGGACCCAGGTTCCAATCTGGCCTTGCCTGTGTGGAGTTTGCATGTTCTCCCTGTGCCCGCGTGAGTTTTCTCTGGGTACTCCGGTTCCTTCCCATATCCCCAAAACATGTGTGGTAGGTTAATTGAAGACTTTATATTGCCCGTAGGTGTGAATGTGGGTGTGAATAGTTGTTTGTTTATATGTGCCCTGCAATTAGCCGACAAGCAATTCAGGGTGTACCCCACATTTCGCCCAGAGTCAGCGGGGATTAGGTTTGGGCATCGAGAATCAAGAACCGATTGGAACCAGGATGAACATTCCGGTTCTCCCGGAATCGATAAAATTAAAAAAATCTGGTTCCAAGTTTCGATGCCGCAAGTCCGCCGACCACGAAGAAGAAAGTGGCGAAAATCAACGGAGAAGAAAGCGCACGAAGATGGCAGTTGCAAACAAAAGTGTTAACTGTGTTAAAAATCTATGTTAAAATAAGTGACCAGTCTCCTCAGTGAAACACTTGGATTAAGATTATATTATGCAAAGGAGGCGTTCATGATGTGTAGAAGTCTGACGCTCTCCCTCCCGCTCAGAGCCTCAGCATACAGTGAAGTCAATTGGGTGAGTGAAACACTAAATAGGTCTATGCCAACACTGAGGCAGCTAACAAATGAAACGGTGGGTTGAATTTTGCACAGATGGTTTTTAGCATTTATTTTAGTCTTCAAAACAACGCACGAGCTGATTACAGACACAAAAATATCAATTACTTTACCATACTGATAGAAAGTTGAAACAGTCGCATTACAAGCTTAACATTGAGGTCAAACTAGCAACTTCACATCACAATGAATTGGGACAAAAATTCACAAAAATGTCTCAGTATCACAAACAGCTTATGTTTCATCGGTGTCTAGGTAAAGGAATCGATATTTTATAGAGCATTTGGGGGAAAAAAAAAAAAAAAAAAAAAAAAACACAAGGAATTTGTCTCCGGTAGTTGGAGCCGCTCTACTACGACAACAGAAATCATTTTTGAGACATAAAAACACAAAAACACCGTATGGAGAGTCACGGAGCAATGAAAGTTTACCGGTAATGTGGCAATGCCGATAATTTTTATTTTTTTTTGACAATTGTGCAAATGATGCCGAGTCCTCTTGCAATTTATAGCAGTTTGAAATGAACAATAGTCTGGTACAGTGACCATTTGTGCAAATGGTGGAGAGACTTCAAGAAATGCATGCATTATAAAGTGACTAGTAGTGCGATAATCTGGAACAATGTTAATTGTGCATGTACTGGTCAAGCACAAGAGTGGTCAGTATTTGTCAACAACAGATATCCAAGTAATACAGTGGTGAGACTACTACAGTGGGTGCACGAATAATGTATAATTGGTGCTGCCTGCCGCTTTGTTGATCAGCTGTTTGAAGATACGGCTCACATCCTGTTCGTGGATGGTCAATGCAGAAGGGGGAGTCAGTGGTATATATTCGGCTGTATGCTTAAAATAGGAAATCAAGTTCAAACTTAAATATATAAACCATTTGACGTGATAAAACAATCGCAAAATAACAATGCTATATTTAACTTTGAGCCAAAACAATGAATGAACATTAAGTCAATTGGGTTAGTGCCACACACATTGCCTTTTAGTTCATAGGATATTTGATATTGATACCGGTTTATGAAGAATGCTGAGTCAAATGTTGATTTTCGTTGATGCTGCAGGCTTATTTGGACACACTTTCTTTAAACCCTGCACACTTTTTTGACCCAGACCCCTAAAAGAATCGGAATCGAGAATCGCTTGGAACCAGAATCGAAATGAAGAACCGGAATCGGGACCGGAATCGCTCAAATTCAAACGATGCCCAACCCTAGCTGGGATAAGCTCTTGCACGACCGCAACCCTAGTGAGGCTAAGCGGTATGGAATATGGATGAATGGATGGATTTAAACCGTTGGAACAGCCTACCTATCACTTTTAGGGTGTGCAGCTATGGAAAAAATGAAAATGTTACCTCAAATTAACTATTTATTTTCAATGATCCCATTCAAAACCACGTTAAAGTGGTTCCAAATGCTAGACTCTGCAATTTTACATTTTTACTGCAAAAATAAGAAAAATAGAATTAGCCTCTCTCCTCTTCAGAAAAGTAAGACAGAAGGGGGTGTTGACGCACCCAACTTCAAACACTGTTACTTAGCTAGCCAAATACAGTACCTCATCATCCAAATGTTGAACAACAATCATGGCTGGAACTAGAACAGATTGACTGTAATAGCACCAAACTTCCAGTTGCCTTTTCATTTTACATGCTCTTTATTGCCTTTCTAACTTACCCCTTACTAATCATTGCCAGTTCCTTGCCTCTTCTACTCTTCCTTCGCTCTCATTTTCCTCATTCATCAACTCCTCAAAGTATTCTTTCAATCTGTCCAGCACACAACTGGCACCAGTCAACATATTTCCATCTCTATCCTTAATCACCCTAACCTGCTGCACATCCTTCCCATCTATTCCTTTCGCCTCTACTCGGTCCTCTGAGTGTTCCACTTCTTATCTAACCTCTTTCCTTGTAGTATTTCCTGTGCTGTGAGGTTTCACCACCAAGTGTCCTTCTCTCCTTTCCTACCAGAAAATATATACCAAGTACTCTCCTGCCTGTCTCTCTGATCACCTTGGCTGTAGTCTTCTGGAAGGCTCCTCCTAGCCACCGAGAGTCTGTCTCACCTCTTCCCAAAAAGCCGCACAACACTCTTCCTTTATCAGCTTCCACCACATGGTTCTCTGCTCTGCCTTTGTCTTCTTAATCTTCCTTCCCACCACTAGTGTCATTTTACGCACCACCACCCTATGCTGTCTAGCCACACTCTCCCCTACCACTACCTTACAGTCGGTAACCTCCTTCAGATTACATCGTCTGCACAAGATGTAAATCCACCTGTGTGCTTCTACCTCCGCTCTTGCAGGTCACCCTATGTTCGTGCCTCTTCTGGAAAAATATTGTTCACTACAGCCATTTCCATCCTTTTTGCAAAGTCTACCACCATCTGTCCCTCCAAGTTCCTTTCCTGGATGCCAGTACTTACCCATCACTTCTTCATCACCCCGTTTCCTTCATCAACATGTCCATTACAATCTGCACCAATCACGACTTTCTCTCTGTCTGGGATGCTCTGAACTAGTTCGTCCAGCTCCTTCCAGAATTTCTCTTTCACCTCTAGGTCACATCATACCTGTGGGGCATAGCCGCTAATCACATTATACAAAACACCCTGAATTTCAAGTTTCAGCCTCATCACTCGATCTGATACTCTTTTCACCTCCAAGACATTCTTAGCCAACTCTTCCTTTAAAATAACCCCTACTCCAAACGGCTTAACCCCCGGCAAGCTCGTTGGGCCTTATTCCTCAACCGCTTCAATTTCAGACTCTCCTTCCGCCCTGGTTCCCGCAACAGCAAGCCTGACGCACTCTCCCGTATTTATTCACCCCCCTCCAGCCCAGGAGAACCGGAACCCAGCCTTCCTTCCTCTTGCTTTGTTGGGGCAGCCACTTGGAGGATCGAACAAGCGGTCAAAGAGGCTCAAAGGACCCAACTGGATCCCAAGACCGGACCTCCATACCGGCTGTTCGTGCCCAATTTCGCTCTGACGTCCTTCAATGGGCCCACAACTCCAAGCTCAGCTGTCATCCCAGAATCACCCGTACCACACACTTCATCCAACAACACTTCCAGTGGCCCAGCCTGGCAAAAGACAGCCGAGAGTTCGTCCTAGCCTGCTCCGTCTGTGCCTGAGGAAAACCTTTGCATCAACCCCTAGCTGGTCTGCTGCGTCCCTTACCCATCCTGAGCCGCCTTTGGTCCCACATTGCCTTGGACTTCGTCACCGGTTTACCCCCATCTGAAGGTAACACCATTATTCTTACAGTTATCGATCGTTTCTCCAAGTGCGTCTATCACATACCCCTCCCCAAATTACGATCTGCTTTTGATCTCCTAGTCCTTCATGTATTTAAGATCCACAGTATCCCCACTGACATCGTCTCGGACCGAGGTCCTCAGTTCTCCTCCCAAGGTATGGAAGGAGTTC
Source organism: Phycodurus eques (assembly GCF_024500275.1). NCBI lineage: Eukaryota > Metazoa > Chordata > Actinopteri > Syngnathiformes > Syngnathidae > Phycodurus > Phycodurus eques. The sequence continues at coordinate 23,998,507 of NC_084536.1, forward strand.
TGTAAGGCCGTGGTCGCAGCAGCCAGTCTGTCTTCTGGTTACCAACGGCCAGACAGAATCTGGAGTCGGCTCTTCGCTGCGTTGTTGCCCGCAACCCCAACTCCTGGAGCACCTCTCTCTTGTGTATTGAATATGTCTACAACAGCTCCGCCACAGGTATGTCTCCTTTCATGGCACGTTAAGGTTTCCAACCTCTGTTGTTTAAGGAACAGGAGAATATGGTGGCGGTTCCCATGATGAGGGATCACCTGTGACGGGTCCAGTCAGTATGGAAGGACGTCAGGGCGGCTCTAACTCCGTCTGCCGAGAAGAATAAGTGGCTGGCGGATAATCATCGCTCTCCCACGCCTGAGTACAAGGTGGGTCAGATGGTTTGGCCTTCCTCCCGTGACCTCCGTCTCCAAACCGAATCCGTAAGCTCACTCAGAGCTTCATTGGTCCCTTTCCTATCACCAAAATCATCAATGCCTCCTCTGTGCAGTTGAAACTTCCCCTCTCTCAAAATCTACCCAAAAGTTTATGTTTCCCTGCTCAAGCCCGTCTCAACCAGTACCCTTAGCCCTCCAGCCATACCCCCTCCACCCCCCGTGTCACTGACGATCATCCTGCCTTCACGGTGTTGCGCATCCTGGATGTAGGGGCTTTCAATTCCTGGTTGACTGAGAGAGGTATGGTTCAGAGGAGCGTCACTGACCTCTCGTAAACTCATTTTGGATGACTCCCTTATTGTCAGGGTCTGTGTCCTGCAGTCGCAGTCGCCTTTTTAGAGCCTGGGTGGCGCACCACGCCTCTCCCTCCCCAGCAGTCAGCACCACCTTGGCCACGCATCTGTCTTCTATCAGCAAGCTTCACTGGCTGTATTTAAACCTCCTTGACCCAAGGACCCGACGCCAAAGTATTCTCGCTACTACGCGGTACAACGGCCTACGTTTTACTCCTTTGAAAGTAAGCTTTATTTGCTGACACCCGTTCTTGTACTCACTCCCTGCTGTTTCTCCTCTTCCAGTGTCCTCCTGTATCTCCCGCTCGGGCTGCCCACTCCAGCTACTCCGTCAAGCCCTTGCACCTGCTCACGCTCCCACTGCCTGGCCGTTCCTTGCTCTCACGGCCCACCATCACGCCCTGGAAATCCAGACCCTGAAGTATTCCTCAATAAACCATTCTCAACTACTTCCTGTGCCTCTGTCTGTATTTGGGTCCAGTCCAAAACTGTGCTATTACTAAGCATGACAGGGACTTAGAACTTACAGTGGGTACGGAAAGTATTCAGACCCCCTTAAATTTTTCACTCTGTTATATTGCAGCCATTTGCTAAAATTATGTAAGTTAATTTCCTCAATGTACACACAGCACCCCATATTGACAGATAAAATGGAATTGTTGAAATCTTTGCAGATTTATTGAAAAAGAAACTGAAATATCACACAGTATTCAGACCCATTGCTGTGACACTCATATTTAACTCGGGTGGTATCCATTTCTTCTGATCATCCTTGAGATGGTTCTACACCTTCATTGGAGTCCTTACATCTCACAGTGCATGTCAGAGCAAATGAGAATCATGAGGTCAACGGAACTGCCTGAAGAACTCAGAGACAGAATTGTGGCAAAGCACAGATCTGGTCAAGTTTACAAAAAAACCTTCTGCTGCACTTAAGGTTCCTAAGAGCACAGTGGCCACCATAATCCTTAAATGGAAGACATTTGGGACGACCAGAACCCTTCCTAGAGCTGGCCGTCCGGCCAAACTGAGCAATTGGGGGAGAAGAGCCTTGTTGAGAGAGGTAAAGAAGAACCCCAAGAACCCCAAGCTCCAGAGATGCAGTCAGGAGATGAAAGAAAGTTGGAGAAAGTCAACAATCACTGCAGCCCTCCACCAGTCTGGGCAAATTTAATGAAATCTCTCAGGGGTGTAACTACAGGGAAACAATGCAGAGAAAAGGAAAACAAGGTACAGGTAAACATTCGTAAAGCAGGTCGAACTTGTGATGTAGGTGTGACGTGAGGATGTGCGGTGCGCAATGCATAAACCTGGGATTCCTGTTGCCGTTAATTTAAACCCAAATATGCATCTGTGCTTTAGTAGACTGCACGTTGGACATTGCTTTGTGTGGAGCTGGCTGGTCGATCTGGATGCGTGGCCGGGGGCAGGTGGTTTTGACGGAAAAAGGAGGAAGAAAACAAAAAAAAAAACTTCAAGTGCAGAGGGGCCGAAGCCCGGGAGTGGCCTGGTCACCGGGCGCTCGGAGCAAACGTGCGCCGCCCGTTTCCTTCCCAACGGAGCTTTGTCCGTGAGCTGCCCAAGCACCCGCACGGGGGAAGGTCAAGGGGCGTCCTCGCCACCTCACGGTGAGAGGTGGGGCTTCCTGGCTGGTTGAACGAACAAGCGAGAGCGCCAAGGAAGGATAAAGGAGCTTCAGTCTTTTATGCACAAGCGGGAGAGAGGGAGTGCCCCCCCCCGGTGACCAAAGGGGAGATAGACGGCCTCTTAATGTGCGGAAAACCAGTGGGATAAAATAACTATTGGATCTAAGATAAAGAAAGCGGTTTCCAGCTTTGCATTGTCACGCACACCCCGTTTAATCCATGCAAGGAGTGGTTCAACCTTATGTAGTGGCTAATAACACTTACTGTTTGTTTGTATAATATTTCTGTGTTCGTTTTGCGATAAACACAAACATATTCAGTTGACCAACAAATTAAACTAGCAGACATTCCAATTTGGAGACATACAATCACTCGTGACATTGGTGTGGCGGTAGGCACTGGGACATTCATGGAAAGTTCTTAAAAATGCCACACAACATTAAAATTCAGTGAAGCCGAGTGTTGTCGCCAGTTGCCAGTGTCCCTCCACCGGCAGTGGTTGTCGCTGGGCTCCAAACAATTGTCCCAGAGGTCTTGAGTTGCATTTCAAAGGGCAAATGATCCTTTGAACTTCTATCTTGGCATGTGAGATCAGTAGATTTTCATACTTTTTGAGTCGGTATCTTGAGACCTGCACAAACGGGGTCTTCTGATGACTGGGAGCCCAGGTTTCTAGGGTAACTGTTAATTAGATTTTACACCGATTTTATCGGCCTCATCGATATTGACCGATAATTAGCATTTTATACTGATCGGCTGATCGGCTTTAATGTCATAATTCGCCGATCCGATCAATGACTCCGCAAAAGACATTTACTCCTCGTCGCCATCGTGCACAGTATATTTGAATCCAAAAGCTAGTTTCTTTTTAGCGTTTCTTTTGACATAGTACTGTAAATATCTGACGGCCAATGAAGTTACTTTAAAAAATAAAAATAAACATGTCGGCGGTGTGGGACAGACAACACGTAATGCCCGGCCGGATAAGACTACAAGACAAATTTGTTCTTTCACGATTGCAGACTTGTCAGACTACTGCAATAAAATCTTGTATTCCGATACCACCGCATCCCGTTTCTTACGATCATTGGGCTTTATCTTGTCAACTCAAATGCGACCGGATACACTCGTTACCGTGGCGACGACCACAAGAGTGGATCGCGCCGACTGTATTATAACGACAAAATGGGGGAAAATGTGTGTCGGTGGTCACCGGTGCCCAGGACAGGAGAGGATGTTCGTTTAAGGCTCGCTTGAGGTATGTTCCCGTACTTTTAATACGATTCAGCTCGCAAGCAGGTAACAAAATGTTATGTAGCCTAGCAAGCTACTGCTAGCACTGACGGTTGTACGTAAATATGCCGCTGTTCTGTCGAATCATGTTACACGAATACACGATCTGACTAGAGCAGTGATTTCCAACCTTTATGGAGCCAAGGAACATATTATACAATTGAAAAATCTCACAGCACACCAACAAACAAAAATACATTAATTACTGTATTTACTTCCTGCCATCTAATAGAAGACTATCTATCATTTGTTCTGTCTGTCACTATGCCTCACTGGCATAAAGAGGAACAAAGATACATTATTTATTGTAAATCTAATGTTTTGAGCAATTAAGTACAGTAATCCTGATCGTGTAAAGCCTACCGTTAATTAATTTTAAGTCCGGGTGAGAAGTCAGATTTTCTGGTCTCTGCTTTTGATGTGCTCCTTCAGACTGCCTGGTAATTCATTTAGCATCCATGTGAGATAAACTAGGCATCCCCGTGAAAGTGTGTCTCGGCGGGGGAGCGGAGACAGGGATGCAGCACCGTCCGAGATTGGAGGTCATGGTGCCATCTGGCAAGAGCATGACCGTACATGTAAGACTGAAGCACATATTAACATTCATTCATTCATTTTCCGTACCACTTATCCTCACTAGGGTCGAGGTCGTGCTGGAGCCTATCCCAGCTATCTGCGGGCGAGAGGCGGGGTAAACGCTGATCTGGTCGCCAGCCAATCACAGGGCACATATAAACAAAACTATTCACACTCGCATTCACACCTAAGGGCAATTTAGAGTCTTCAATTAACCTACCATGCATCTTTTTGGGATGTGAAACCAGAGATCCCGTAGAAAACCCACACAGGCACGGGGAGAACATGAAAACTCCAATCAGACGAGGCCAGATTTGAACCCGGGGCCTCAGAACTGTGAGGCAGATGTGCTAACCAACCATGTCGTCCACCTACGTATAAACAGTACTACTAAAATATTACACCATCACTGACCATTTATTTTAGTTGGTCAAGAGACTCTGTTCTAACAATTACAGGAACCGGAAAGTTGTTTTTTACCCCCCCTACATCAAGCATGGCCTGTGGCCTGTCCCGACACCAGATGAAAAAAAAAATATTGGCGGTACGTCAGCGCATGTACAAAGATTATTATTATCATTCATTATTATTATTACAGGGTAATATGACTATTATTACTATTATTATTAAATATTTGTACACAGATGATAATTTTAAAAACTTGCCAGAGTAAAAATATGAACCGACCAGAATACAAATACAGATAATTCATAATGTTTTGAGCATATGGATGGCAGCAAATCAATGGTGCGCATTTTTCATAGGTAGAAGGGTTTTCCAGATTTTTTAGGTCAACTTTGGGAATGCAAATTATACATAAAAAATCACGGTAGCTAGAATAACAACTAAGCACAGTATATTACAATTATTTCATGAAATGTTTACATGGAAGAAAATGCAATGGGTGCTGGATGGTAAAGCTGCCCTCTGAAAAAGTGTGTGTGTGGGGGGGGGGGGTACGTGCCCCCCCCTGTCGTCCTGGATATTATATATTGCTTGATGTACATGGGATTATTATTTTGTTTCTATTTTTCTTTCAATGGGCTATCACGTAACAAAATGTGGAAAAAGCTGAAGCGACATTATCAAACAAATATTAAACAAACCTGTGAATAAAAGTCAATATTTATGCAGAATGTTTATATTCAAACAGAGTGAAGACAAACAAAAACAGAAACCAGCCTAATACCTGCAACACAATGAAACCACAAACCATAACTGAAAAAAAATTAAATTTCCTACATACTCTTTTCTGCCCTCTTTGTAGCCTCTCCAGTCTGAGTGGTGCACAAAGCAGATATGCAGGTCCTCAGGATGCCCCAGTTCTCCAACTGGTAACACTACGAAAGAGTACAAATATTGGTACAAGTAGAAAAACATTATGATTTTAATAGGTGTGCTCCGATCAGGGGATCATGCTGCCGATTCTGATCATCCATGAGTGAGATCTGCCCATCACTCGCAATACCGTTCAGATAGATTAGCTGTAAAATTTTCAATTTATTTAAAAGGGAATGTCATTGGCCCCTCCTTGAGCCATCGCCTTTTCGTGGTGGAGGGGTTTGTGTGTCCCAATGATCCTAGGAGCTAAGTTGTCGAGGCCTTTATGCCCCTGGCAGGGTCACCCGTGGCAAACAGGTCCTAAGTGAGGGACCAGAAAAAGCACGGCTCAAAGACCCCTTATGATAACGACAAAAAATGGACTTAGGTTTCCCTTGCCCGGACGCGGGTCACCGGGGCCCCCCTCTGGAGCCAGGCCTGGAGGTGGGGCTCAAAGGCGAGCACCTGGTGGCCGAGTCTGCACCCATGGGGCCCGGCCAGACACAGCCCAAAAGGGTAACGTGGGTCCCCCTTCCCATGGGCTCACCACCTGTGGGCAGTCCGAGCTGGGCGGTGGCCGAAGGCGGGGACCTTGGCGAGCCGATACCCGGCTACAGAGGCTGGATCTAGGGACGTGGAATGTCACCTCCCTGGCAGGGAAGGAGCCTGAGCTGGTGTGCGAGGTCGAGAAGTTCCGACGAGATACAGTCGGACTCTCCTCCACGCACAGCTTGGGCTCTGGTACCAGTCCTCTCGAGAGGGGTTGGACTCTCTTCCACTCTGGAGTTGCCCACGGTGAGAGGCGCCGAGCAGGTGTGGTTATACTTATTGCTCCCCGGCTCGGCGCCTGTACATTGGGGTTCACCCCGGTGGACGGGAGGCTAGCCTCCCACCACCGCCTTCGGGTGGGGGGACGGGTCCTGACTGTTGTTTGTGCCTATGCACCAAACAGCAGTTCAGAGTACCCATCCTTTTTGGAGTCCTTGGAGGGGGAGGTGGAGAGCGCTCCCACTAGGGACTCCATCGTTCTGCTGTGGGACTTCAATGCTCACGTGGGCAATGACAGTGAGACCTGGAAGGGCGCGATTGGGAGGAACGGCCCCCCCGATCAGAACCCGAGCGGTGTTCTGTTATTGGACTTCTGTGCTCATCACGGATTGTCCATAACGAACACCATGTTCAAGCATAAAGGTGTCCACACGTGCACTTGGCACCAGGACACCCTAGGTCGCAGTTCGATGATCGACTTTGTGGTTGTGTCATCGGACTTGCGGCCGCATGTCTTGGACACTCGGGTGAAGAGAGGGGCGGAGCTGTCAACTGATCACCACCTGGTGGTGAGTTGGCTCCGATGGTGGGGGAAGATGCCGGTCCGACGTGGCAGGCCCAAACGTATTGTGAGGGTCTGCCGCTGGCCAAGCGGAATCCAGCTTTGGTGGTCGCTGAAGCAAAAACTCGGGCATGGGAGGAGTTCGGTGAGGCCATGGAGAAAGACTTACAGATGGCTTCGAGGAAATTCTGGTCCACCATCCGACGTCTCAGGAGGGGGAAGCAGTGCACCATCAACACTGCGTATAGTGGGGATGGGGCGCTGCTGACCTCGACTCAGGACGTTGTGAGCCGGTGGGGAGAATAGCAGCGTGTCGGCAGGAAATGCTCCGGTCAAAAAAGTAAAAAATAAAAAAATAAAAAGTCAAGCGGAACGCTCATCACAACATTTGTAGATGTTGGAACTCACACGTAAGCTGCGCCGCATAATAAGGCGCCCCGTCCATTTTGGAGTAAATTTAAGACATTTAAGTGCGCCTGATGGTCGTGAAAATACAAAACTCACTTCTGTCCTGAGTCTAGCCTCCACTACTCTTTCCCATAACTTCATTGTGTGGCTCATCAACTTTATTCCTCTATAGTTCCCACAGCTCTGCACATCACCCTTGCACTAGCACACTTTTCCCCCATTCTTCTGGCATCTTCTCACGCACTAGAATTCTATTGAACAAGCTGGTCAAAAACTCCAGCCACCTCTCCTAGATGCTTCCATACCTCCACAGGAATGTCATCAGGATCAACTGCCTTTCAATATTTTCATCCTCTTGAATGCCTTTCTAACTTCCCCCTTACTAATCATTGCCACTTCCTGATCCACCTCCTTCTCTATCGTTTTCCTCATTCATCAACTCCTCGAAGTATTCTTTCCATCTAGCTAGCACACTGCTGGCACCAGTCAACATATTTCCATCGCTATCCTTAATCACCCTAACCTGCTGCACATCCTTCCCATCTCTCTCCCTCTGTCTGGCCAACCTGTAGAGATCCTTTTCTCCTTCTTTAGTGTCCAACCTGGCATACACGTCATCATATGCTTCTTGTTTGGCCTTTGCCACCTCTACCTTTGCCCTGTGTCGCATCTCAATGTATTCCTTTCGCCTCTCCTCGGTCCTCTCAGTGTCCCACATCTTCTTAGCTAACCTTTTACCTTGTATGATTTCCTGTCCTGTGAGGTTCCACCACCAAGTCTCCTTTCCTGCCAGCAGATACACCAAGCACTCTCCTGCCTGCTTCTCTGATCACCTTGGCTGCACAGGTCCAGTCTTGTGGAAGCTCCTCCCGTCCACCGAGAGCCTGTCTCACCTCTTCCCGCAAAGCTGCACAACACTCGTCCTGTCTCAGCTTCCACCACATGGTTCTCTGCTCTGCCTTTGTCTTCCTAATCTTCCTCCCCACCACCAGAGTCATCTTACACACCTGTCTAGCCACACTCTTCCCTACTACCACTACCTTACAGTTGGTAACCTCCTTCAGATGACAACGTCTGCACAAGATGTAATCCACCTCTGTGCTTCTACCTCCGCTCTTGTAGGTCACCCTATGTTCGTGCCTCTTCTGGAAAAAAGTGTTCACTGCAGCCATTTGCATCCTTGTTGCAAAGTCTACCACCATCTGTCCCTCCAAGTTCCTTTCCTGGATGCTGTACTTCCCCATCACCCCTATTACCTTCACCAACATGTCCATTCCAATCTGCACCAATCACGACTCTCTCTCTGTCTGGGATGCTCAGAACTACTTCGTCTAGCTCCTTCCAGACTTTCTCTTTCACTTGTAGGTCACATCCTACCTGTGGGGCATAGCCACTAATCACATGACACCCTCGATTTCAAAGTTTCAGCCTCATCACTCGATCTGATACTCTTTTCACCTCCAAGACATTCTTACCTAACTCTTCTCTTAAAATAACCCCGACTCCATTTCTCTTCCCATCTACACCATGGTAAAATAATTGAAACCCTGCCCCTAAACTTCTTAGCCTTACTGCCTTTCCACCTTGTCTCCTGGACACAGAATATATCAACCTTTCTCCTTATCTTCATGTCAATCAACTTCTGAGATTTTCCTGTCATTGTCCCAACATTCAAAGTCCCCACATTCAGTTCTAGGCTCTGTGCTTTCCTCTTCTCTTTCTGCCGAAGAACCCGCTTTCCACCTCTTCTTCTTTTTCGACTTCGACCCACAGTAGCTCAACCAGGCCCTACACCGCCACCAAAGAATACAATCCAGATGTGGCTAAAACTTGCTAGATTTTATGTGCAAGGTCATAAAAACCTGGACTTTTGAGCAAACGGTCGAGGAGGGGAATTTGGAGGGAAAAAAGTGTGGGAGCCTCAATTGTTCATGCATTTTTGTCTCATGTAAATTCTGTACACAGTTATACTTGTAAATAAATTACTTTTTCTGTCAAAAAGTACTTTTGCAGTGTTGTTTTATGTTCAGATGTGAGACTTTCACTAAAGAACAAAAATATTGGTGTTAAAGTAATTGTTCAGCTTGATCTGTCTTCTTTCACAAAAAGGCTGTTTTCTCAGTTTTTTTTCCTCCAGAAACAAGATACAGATGAAAGAAGCCCATATTTGACTGCTGGTTACTAAAGAACGTTATAAGTTAGAGACAAACCTTTTTCCTGATGAAAGAATTGAGTCTGATCTTTCTTTTGGTGGTTTTTGTGTTTACATAGTCATAGTACACAATATTCTATGGGGCTTGAAAAATGAGTGAAATTGCTCGAAAATGCCTGGCAGTCAAGGGCTCCCTGCTCAGGAAACGGCTGGCAGTTAATGAGTTAAGAAGGTCTATCTGCGCAAATGGCTGCGAGTTCAGAGCGTAACCTGTTTTTTTTTTTTTCCAACGTTGAAATTCGTTCTTAAAAGTGAAAAGCATTTAACAGTTGTTCTTCATAAACAAATTCACCGACCCGCTGATACGGAAAGAATGGCCACTGACAATTTAAATTAGTATACGGTATTTTTTAAAGTGGAACGGGCACTACCTTGGATGTCCGTAGTCGGAGGATGGAAATCGCCATTTTTATTTATTTATTTATTTATTTCTTCTTCTTCTTCTTCTTCTTCTTCTTCTTCTTCTTCTTCTTCTTCTTCTTCTTCTTCGTCTTTCGCTTCTTTTTTTGTTTTTTTAAATAACTTTATTTCAGCAACAAACAATAGTCACGTCAATGTACACAAGCAAATCCCTGCATCACATTTACAATTTAGACCAGGAGGATCTTATATAAGTACATGAAACTGTTCACAAATTATTTATAGTCTTAATAGCTGTTTTATTTTGATTGAATAGAAAGAATGTACGGCCCGAGCTCACCGTGCAAAGCAGCAAAAGATGGTTTCTTGCAAGCAAATTTACATTTATGAATGTGAAAGTTTGCCATCAATATAATGAAAATATTTTCAAAGGTTTTGTTGGATTTCCCGTTATTATACTTGCAGTCAGTGAGCCCAAACAGCACACCCGTCCAATCTAATTTAAATGAATTATCAATATTGAGCGCAATAAAGTCACATCTCTCACTGTTTCAACGTTTACAGAGCAAAAAGTCCATCCATCCATCCATCCATTTTCTACTTCTTAGCTGTCTTTTCTGGACACGCATATGACAAAACCAGGTGTTTTCGGAAATGAAATTGACACTTTTACTAAGTCCATGTTAGAGAGTCATTGCATGGAGGTCTCAATAGCCAAAATATGGGACCCTTATTGAAGTACAGTTTTTTATTTTCCTATATTTAAGCATTATGTTAACATTCAAACTGCACATTGTTATATAGTGCATTACCATAACATTAAATATAGCTTTTAGGAATACAACTTTTCATCTGTCTCTTTTTTGATGAGGCCTACTAAGCTACGATTAAGCTATGTTGGTTTTGATGGTTATACCGTATTTATAAGCGCACACGGACATCTGCGGAACAGCACGCCCAACATACAAACACACTAAACATACTAAACCAACATTTCTTTAATACTGCCGTAGCAAAACTGACCTCAAATAAAAGCTGGAGTGGGGAAAAAAAGATGGACTCAAATGTTCATGCTGTGAGCCAGCAACTAGTTCTCACCATTCTTCCAACATGGCATCAATGTGCCGATCAAAGGCGATGACGAACAGAACAACTGCAAAAAAAAAAGGGGGGGGGGGGGGGGGGGAGTCTGCAGATGTACTTTAAGTCACTGGAGGACTAAAGTCCATGACCTGAAAACTGGAAGAGCAGCGACCGTCCAGTCCAACTTTGGAAGACTCGCTCCAGGACTAGGAAGCGCTCAAAACCCTGTGCCAAGTGCCAGGTCTTTGGCAGAGGATTATGTTGTGGAAAATGTCTGAGTAGTAGAAGTTTGTCCCAGTTTTGTATCCGCTCTGTCCATTTTTCCCCTGATTGGTTGCCTCCGTGTAGAAGACCCACTCGTGAGGGCACACGTGTTCGCTCGTGACATCGATAAACTCGAGAAATTTGAAGGACTCGATTTCAGGCCTCTCGGCAGAAAAACGTCTGGAACTCAGGAATGCGTGAGCAATTTCAATTTCTATTTACTGAGGGTGTCACGGTGGACGACTGGTTAGCACATCTGGCTCACAGTTCTGAGGTCCCGGGTTCAAATCCGGCCACGCCTGCGTGGAGTTTGCATGTTCTCCCCGGGCCTGCGTGGGTTTTCTCCGGATAATCCGCTTTCCTCCCACATCCCCAAAACGTGCATGGTAGGTTCATTGAAGACTCTCAATTGTCCATAGGTGTGAATATGCGTGCGAATGAGTGTTTGTTTGTATGCGCCCTGCGATTGGCTGGCGACCCGTGTGAGGAGAAGCGGTTCAGAAAATGGATGGATGTTTACTGAAGCACCACAGAGCCAATAGTACATCCCAAATCCGAGAAAATGTTGGGTTTGGCAAAGTACGGGACATTTAAAGATTCATTTGAAATGTATCACGCATAAAAATGAAATCCAAATAGTACCTCAATAAATGTTTTCAAGCAGACGGTTCCTAAAGATTAAATGCCAATGTAGCACACTTTGAAAATGACTGCTCTTGATCAGTGTGTACCAGATGGATTGTATACAGACAGGACTTAAAATCTTTTGTTTTTGTCGTTCCTTGATTGTTTGTGTAGTTTGTTGAGTCTGTTTTATTTGGGGGAGTAATTAAGACTGACATTATTCAATTACACTGGCTCATGGTTAAGGTGCAATAAATAGAGAGATAAAAATCTAATAATAATTGTAAAATGCATTTGGCCATATCAGGAGAAAAAAAAAAAATTCTTGCATTCCACGTCATACATAAGCAACACATCAACACGATACATATATATATATATATATATATATATATATATATATATATATATATATATATGCCGTATTTATAAGTCACTCCAAATATGCGCTGCGGGCAAGTGGTGTGGCGAGGGGCTGGGGAAACACACTTGCGTTCAGAGTTTTTAGAGTTGATCATATTTGACTTTGATTTCATGACATTTGAAAATGAAAGCATAAAGCACACGTTATGATCGTAATTATTCAGACAGAGACGATTGGTTTGTGACGCCATCTTTAATAGCTGTCGCCATAGAAGGATGACGGCGACGAGCTAACGTCTCATTTCTCCAAACATTTGTTGGTTTCCTAATCTCCTCAATGGGATCTCTAAGGACTGAGGAGGTGGGTCGCAAATAAAGAAATGAGATCTGGTTCTTGATGGTGACCTCCCAGCCTGCCAAATGGCAGTTGTAAAAATCTTAGCTCAGTATGTAGTTTTATCAGTGATGTTAGTTGTTTGTGTTTCTTGTAGTGTAATAGAAGTTAGGTTTGTTTTACTCATTGTGCATTATTTTGTTCCACCCTAAGTTAGGGTTTTGTGTTGTGACAACACTGTTCATGTGACAACTACTACGACTAAGTCAACATGGTGCAATTCAAAATGACGAGTCCATTGAAGCTCATTGTAATGGCGTGAGAGTAGCAGTCTTTTTTAATGATGATACTTGAGTATAACTTCAAAGTACATTGCATTGACACTACTTAGACATGTACAATTTTGTACTGTATGTGACACCATTATGAAGCACACCAATCAAGATGGCCAAAGAAGATAAGAGGACGCCCTCATTAGACATCGTTAGATGGGTTGTCAATGGGGCTCCACATCACAGTGATGGTGCACACGGACTTCCTCAGGCACCTAGCAGAGATGCGATTGTGGCTCAATGGACTGCGGGAGTGGCCTCCTTTTAAATGACACCGAACATGCTTACCTTGGGTCCTCTTCAGAAACGGTGAGGAAAGCTGTTGAATTACAAGTCACAAAGAGAGTTTCTGAGGCACATGTCTCTGTGCCGGGCGGATAGAATTGACCTGGAAACAAGAAATTAATCATGTGAAACCTGGATGCAGAATCCAACATGGAAAGATAGCTTGGCCTCTGAGGGCATGAGAGGACCTTGTCAGCCACAGGACATCACAACATATTTTTTTTCCTATGCAGCAGATTGAATAATGGGAGAAAAATTATCTAACACAGAGGCGTGAAAGATGTCGAGAGTGGCTATATAGCCAGCAGGATAGCTGGAAGGCGGCTCCTTGGTCCGGTCCACAAGAATTTATGGCATCGACGAGTGCAAAGGTATTCTGTGGCCAAGGTCCAGCAAGGGATCCTGGTTATAGTAGGGCATTTTAAAACAAAAACGACGACGTGGCAGCTTAAACACGTCAGTCAAAATGTGCCAGCGTACTTTCGTACCTCTTCAATAGATAGTTTTCAAATATCCATTTTCTGAGCCGCTTCTCCTCACTCGGGTCGCGGACAGTTTTCAAATAATCAAATAAATTTTTTCCTTTGCTGGACTATTAATTCAGTCTAGTATAAGAAGTAACGATAGGATTGTGATTCGCTAGTCATTTCATTCTGCCTATACAAATAGCGAATGGGGTTTTAGGGGCCAAGTCCGAGCACTAGTTTCAAGTCAGAAATTGTTTCGTGAAATTGTTGATCAGTGTTGCTCGGCATGTGTGCAGGATGTCTGTTTAGAGATGAAGAGCTGTGCTTACCCTCGTGTCTGCAGCCGCTCAGGTAGGCATATGTTTCACTATTTGACAACTCTGCAGTGTTCACCAGCTGTCCTCTCACGGTTGTAGTGACGGTCTACATAGAAGACATCAGCTCATGTGTAACGATAGGAGGTTATGAAATACCACCCGAAAACTCATTCATACATTTTTGACATCTCCCATCTATCATGTCTCTTTCCATGAATTCTGTAACTTCTTGACAAGATTGGCCTCTGACCTCTGCTCCTAAAATTCTCCAAGTTCCAGCCAGTCAATAACATCCTGGCAAAAGGCCGTCTCCTGCCTCTCAAATGCTCGCTTACGTCCTCTTCTTTCAGATACCCAGCTCGCGACGACCTCACCAATGTTCCTTTCTGTTCTTTCCAGAAACTCACTATTTAATATGGTCACCACCCGCCCTTTGGAACAATTTAAAAGCTCTCTCCAACCAATGCTAGCCATTCTTATCTTTCCAGATCTGCTACTTACTGTCACATTCTTATTCTCTGTGATGGGCTAGCGTCCCTCATCAGAATCAGAATCAGAATCATCTTTATTTGCCAAGTATGTCCAAAAAACACACAAGGAATTTGTCTCCGGTAGTTGGAGCCGCTCTAGTACGACAACAGATAGTCAATTGACAGAGAACACTTTGGAGACATAAAGACATTGATAAAAAAAAAACAGTCACTGGGCAATAAAGGGTTAATAGTTATCTGGTAATGCCGGTACATTATTATTATTTTTGTTTTTTTGACAATTGTGCAAAAGATGCAGAGTCCTCTAGCACTTAGAGCAGTTCGAATGACCAATATTGCAATAGTCCGGTGCAATGACCATTGTGCAAAGGGCGCTGAGACTTCAAGGAGTGGATGCGGTTTAAAGTGACGAGTAGTGCGATAATCTGGGACAATGTTGATTGCACAAACCTGGACTACATGGATCCCACCTTGTACCCCTCTGACCTCCGTAGAACTTTCGGTGTGGCGTGCATTACAAACAACGGAGAATCATTTTAAAAAGTTGCTCAAGGAAAGTAGTGGACAGGTTTTACATATTGGACTGATGCAGCCACGATAGGCCCACAGGATAAGGTGTGTTGACAACTGGCATGATGCTGCTACCTTTGAGTCGCTCCTGACTTCGTATGCAGGAAAAATTTAAAAGTTGTAGTCTTACCACTGGCACAAGCGAGGTGACGAGGTATACTCCTTGAGCTCCAAATGTGCGGAAATGGAAAAGGATCTATTAAAAAAAAACAGTAAAACATGACATAGTAAGGCTTTGAAGAAGGACTTGAACTAGAATAAATAATAAAAAATAAAAAAGCAATACTCAACCGTCTTCAAAGAAGAAAGTAAGCCGATACCATAAAAGCATGGTGATGTCCCAACAAGGTCTGGCAGATTTTTGACAAATTCAGAAGTTTCATCAGCCACAATAAAGGTTGGCGCAAAAGCAACGACTTCCACCAGGTCTTCAAAGATGAAAGTCATGAAGTCAGAGCCAGTCACATTGCCAAAGACCAATGTAAATACTTCCTCTTTAATGAAACCCTGTTAACAGGACAAAAACAGCCATCAATACTGTAAAGTGTCATGAA
This sequence comes from Phycodurus eques, assembly GCF_024500275.1. NCBI lineage: Eukaryota > Metazoa > Chordata > Actinopteri > Syngnathiformes > Syngnathidae > Phycodurus > Phycodurus eques. The sequence goes on from NC_084536.1 coordinate 24,014,057, forward strand.
CGGAACAGAGGATAAGACCCAAAAATGCACGACTCCAAAATAAATGGACAGTTTCAAAAAGAGAGGTTTAATATACGGGCAGAGGTCGGTACACAGGCAGGCAATCCAAAAAAGGCAACAGTATCCAAAAACGTGAGGCAAAAAGGCGATGTCGATAATCGGAACAGGGTCCAGTCTTACTGTGAGTCTGTGACGTGGAAAGAAGGAATACTGGAACGCGACGACAAGGTACAACGAACTGCCGACTAGAAAGAATGAGACACGAGGTGAAATGCAAGGGGTAATTAGGCTTAACGAGGCACAGGTGTTGAAGATGCTCTCAGGAGCAGATGTGCATGAGACAGGGGGAAAACAACGACTGGAACACACACCCATGACTGTACCCCCCCCCCCCCCCCCCCTTAACGTCCGCCCCCAGACGGCCCCGGAGCCCCTGCTTGCGCGAGTCATCCACGATAAACGCAGACGGCACCCAAGAACGTTCCTCAGGCCCGTAGCCCTCCCACTCCACTAGATATTGAATCCCCCTCCCGCGAGACGACAACAGCTGCCTCATCATGAAGACAGGGCCCCCATCCACGAAACGGGGGGGAGGAGGGGGCCTGTAAGACGGGACAACATGAAAAGGCGATAGACCAGTGGATGCATAGGGGGACGGAATTGTGAGAGAATTTGACCCAAACCAGTTTCTGGGATCAGGATCGTGGCTCCTGTGAAGTGAGACATCGGAGCCCAGTCTCCAGGTTCTGGTTCAGCCTCTCGGTTTGTCCATTGGTTTCGGGGTGAAACCCAGATGACAGACTGACGGTAGCACCTACCGTCAGTCTGGAAAACTCCTTCCAAAATTGCGAAATTAATTTGGGACCTCTGTCAGATACCACATTCTTGGGGAAACCATGGAACTTGAATACCTGGTGTATCATTAACTCGGCAGCGTCTTTAGCTGAGGGGAGTTTCGGAAGTGCAATGAAGTGTGCCATCTTAGAGAACCTGTCCACAACTGTGAGAATGGTCGTATTTCCTTTCGAGGCCAGTAATCCCGGCACAAAGTCTATGGAGATGTCTGACCAAGGACGTTGTGGTATTGGCAGGGGTCGCAATTACCCCGAAGGACGTTTACGAGAGGACTTGCATTGACATAATTGGTGACATCCCTTCTAACATTGGGCCACCAAAAGCGCAGTTCGACCACAGATTGAGTCTTGGCAATACCTGGGTGACATACAGTCCGGTTAGTGTGAGCCCAGTGGATGACTCTTCCCCTTAGAGGTCGGAACCACATAAAGCCTGTTTTCAGGGCAATCTTCAGGGCTAAGAGTGTTCTTCAGAGCCTCTTTTACCGCAATCGCAATGTCCCAAACAAAAGCAGAAACGAAACATGACTTGGACAAAATGGTTTTAGGGTCAGACTAAGAATTCTCTAAGTAGAAAATGCACGATAAAGCATCTGGCTTACCATTTTTAGAACCAGGTCGGTAGGATAACGTGAAATTGAATCTAGTGAAGAACAGAGCCCATCTAGCCTGACTCGCATTTAATCTCTTAGCAGTTTTAAGATAGTCAAGGTTCTTGTGATCTGTCCATACTAAAAACAGAGTATGTGCCCCCTCGAGCCAGTGCCTCCACTCCACCAAACCCACCTTGACTGCCAGCAGTTCACGGTCACCAATGTCATAATTTCTCTCGGCTGGGGTCAGGTTTTTGGAGAGATAAGCACAAGGATGTAACTTACCATCCTTGAGACATTGCTGGGAGAGCACTGCTCCTATACCGGCATCAGACGCATATACTTCTACCACATACTGCTGTTTGAGATCTGGCAAAGTGAGGATGGGAGCGGAGGTAAAGCTCGATTTAAGTTTTTGAAAAGCTGCCTGACAAACCGGGTTCCCTACGAAAGATCTGTGTGGTGAGGTAAGATCATGCAAAGGAGAGGCTATAGAACTGAAATTTCTAATGAACCTTCTGTAGAAATTAGCGAACCCTAAGAACGTTTGTACGTCTTTGCGTGACGTGGGAGTGGGCCAATTAGTCACGGCATCAACTTTGGAAGCGTCCATTTTGATTTCACCTGGAGCCAGCACGAACCTCAGAAAAGAAACGGACGCCTTGTGGAACTCACATTTCTCAGCCTTGACATTTAGTTCATTCTGCAGTAACTGCTGCAACACAGAGCGGACATGAATAATGTGAGTCTCCTCATCCGGGGAGAATATCAAAATATTGTCCAAATATAAAAAAACGGCCACATTCAGCATGTCACGCAAGACATCATTGACAAAGTTTTGGAACACAGCTGGCGCGTTAGTTAGTCCAAAAGGCATCGCCAAATACTCGTAATGTCCCGTTGGTGTGTTGAATGCTGTTTTCCATTCATCCCCCTCGCTTGTCCTGATTAGATGATATGCATTTCTTAAGTCAAGTTTGGTGAAAACCTTGGCTCCCTCCAGGAACTCAAAGGCGGTGGAGATGAGAGGAAGAGTGTACCTGTTTTTTTACATTTATCTTGTTGAGACCCCGGTAATCGATACAGGGTCGCAGAGTCTTATCCTTCTTGTCCACAAAAAAAAAATCCGGCTCCCACAGGGGATGAAGATGGGCGAATAATCCCGGCTGCCAGTGATTCATACTCCTTCAAAGCCTTGTGTTCTGGCCCTGAAAGAGAGAATAACCTCCCTCCTGGGGGTATGGTTCCAGGCAGCAAGTCAACTGCACAGTCATAAGGTCTGTGGGGTGGAAGAGATTTGGCCTTGGATTTGAAAAAAAAACATCTTTAATGTCCTGGTAACAGGTGGGCACCTGAGATAAATCAGGATTCCCAGATGGGGTCTGTGGATTGTCATTTGAAACATAGCCTTGAACATCACATGGAGGCTTGAAACAGTTCTGGGCGCAATTGCTGCCCCATGACAGAATGACAGAACCTGCCCAGAGGACCAGTCAATGTGGGGGTTATGTAATTTCAACCATGGGTTCCCTAAAATAAGGTCATGATTCATGGCGTCAAAAACATGAAAACTAATGCGTTCCGAGTGGGAATCCGGAAATGTCAATGTGAGTGTTTGGGTGGGGTGAGTGATCTTGCCCATAAAAGTGCCGTCTGCAGCATAGGTGTTACGGTGGCGTTTTATTTGAAAGGTTCTAAGGTGGATCCGTCTCACGAGAAGGGAGTTGAGTAAGTTTGCGTCAGAACCAGAGTCAATTAATACAGGTGTTTGGATTTCTTGATCAGGAGAGCATAGTGTCACTTTAGGAAGAATCCGGGTAGGGTCTTCCTTCATGAAATTCAGACTCACCGCTCCCGTGCCCTTGCTACCGGTACCTGCAACCTTGATGTGACAGTTGCTCATGGAATGACCAACTGACCGCAGTAGAAGCACCGCCCTTCCCTCAGCCGGCGTTGACGTTCCTCAGGGGAGAGACAGAAACTGCCCAGTTGCATGGGTTCATCCGTGGTGATGCTAGCCAGTGGGTTGAGACCGGAAACAGGGGATCTGCCTTGGTTTGGCTGGTCACCGAGGCTCGTCCTCCAAGTGCGCGGTGATGCAGCCCTCAGCCGAACTCCGTCCAGCTCGCGATCCAAAAGCCTCTTGTCGATCTTTACGGCTAGAGCGATGAGTGTGTCCGAGTCGGTCGGCAGGTCTAGCGGGACCAGATGATCCTTGACGGCGGGGGATAGTCCTTGAAAAAATGCATCGAGCATTTCCCTATTATTCCACTGACTCTCAGCTGCTAGAATGCGAAACTCAATCGCGTAATATGATACCCTGCGCTTGCCTTGTTGTAAGGTGACAAGGGAGTGAGCTGCCTCGCGATCTGGCGTGGAAAACTAAAACATTTGCTACATAGTCTTTACGAAAAAACCATGCATCGTAAATTGAATGCATCGTAAATTGAATGCATCGTAAATTGCGGCTTCGTTCAGCAGTAGCCCACGCCTCCGCACGACCAGTCAGGTGGGAAATGACAAAAGCAATTTTGGCCCGCTCGATGGGGAAGGCAGCTGCCTGCAGCTCAAAGTGGAGTTTGCACTGCGTGATGAACGGCTTAATATTACCAGAATCTCCAGAGAACCTCTCCGGTCGAGAGAGCTGTGGGCAGACAGCAGCGGAGGTGACAGGTGGCTGCATGGTAACTGCTTCACATGAAAACGTTGGTACTGTGGCGGCATGAGGTGTTGCGCCAACTGGTTCCTTCTTCTGAATCATTTTCATAAGAACTTCAAACTGCAAGGCCACCTGTCTCATCATATTGTCCTGATGCTCTGACAGTCCCTCTAGATGAAGGTGGAGGGCAGGAAGCTGCTCATCCTGCTTCGAGATGTGTTGACCCTGCGCTTGAAGGGTTTTGCGCACCGGGTCTGAGTCTGCTGGGTCCATGTTGTGGCCAGTTTATTCTGTCATGAACGGAACGGAGGATAGGACCCAAGACTGCACGACTCCAAACAAAAAGAGAGGTTTAATATATGGCCAGAGGTCGGTCGACAGGCAGGCAATCCAAAAAAGGCAACAGTATCCAAAAACGTGAGGCAAAAAGGCGAGGTCGATAATCCGAACAGGGTCTAGTCTTACTGTGAGTATGTGACGTGGAAAGAAGAAATGCTGGAACACAACGACAAGGTACAATGAACTGGCGATGAGAAAGAAGGAGACACGAGGTTAAATGCAAGGGGTAATTGGGGTGAACGAGGCACAGGTGGTGAAGATGCTCTCAGGAGCAGGTGTGTATGAAACAGGTTGGATGACAAAAACCGGAACACACACCCATGACAGAAGTTTATTCTGTGTGAAGGCGCGATACAGGTGATGTTACTTACATATGCTTCGGTGTAACTCTCTCCATAGTAGTTAATGGGACATTCGGTCAAAGCGAAAAATTGTTCAGATTGAGATGTTGCACCTGCAGAGAGACAAGGAGACATGAAAAAGACTTGTCGGTCTGGCAGTCATCCACACAAAGTGACAAACATCCCATAGTTCAAATGTAAACAAATGTGCAGCTCTTCATCGCACTTTGAAAGAGACCGCATAACACAGCATTACTGTGTTCAAGTCAAGCATGTTAGCGAGGTACAGAAGTGTATGTAGTAGGGGTCGAATGACTTAAGATTTATTATAACCAACTGTAATGTGATGGTTGAGTCGAAGTCGATTCATAGATTTTTTTGTTGTTCTTTTTTTAGCACAGTACAGCGGTCCCCAACCTTTATCACGCCACGGTCCGGTTTCACGTAAAGACGTATTTTAACAGACCGCCATAGACAACAAACAAAACAAAAACGCTGGCTGTGGTTGTTGTAATTAGTGGGAGCCCTGCGCATGTTTCTGTTCAACAAGCCGGTCTCATCTTGTTTTCCATAGTATAACGAGTTGTAGGAAGGGACATCACAGCCAGGCTCCAAAAAATTAAGCATTTTTCTGCTTCTCTGTTGCTGTTTCACTTGTGCTTTTATTGTATTTGAGGACAGACTTAACATATTTTGCAAGTGACTGTGCTACCAGTTTCATTTTTGGTCAACTATTTCCACACGATTGTAGCATAGTACAGCCATATGCCATAAGGGTTACGGCAATGTTGAAAAGCGACAAAAGTGTTGTGATGTTGATTGCGTCTTGTGACAAGAATCAAGTTCTCGTTCTCACACAGTTTTTGCCTGTACATTATTGGCCATAAGATTTTGGCAATAAAAATGGAGCTTCGTTCCACACCGCTGGTAGTCCCTCTGAATGAGGTATGAATATTTTAAGGCTCGTGCCGATCGGAAGAGTCGAAGCTGGTGAGGCTAACCGCTATTTTCATCCATAACCTGCTTATTTCCGTACACTTTGACCCACACAGACGTATGGATTGCGTCGTCCTTTTTGCTGGACATTTCGCTGCTACACAGCGTTTTGTAAATTGGAGAATTAAATTAGGAGATGCCAAAAACACGTAATTAGTGATTAGTCGACCTCAAGTTTTAAACGCCGATCTGGAGTACTAAATCGGTTCAGCTTCTAGTATAGGCCCGCTAATGTCAAGAGGAAAAGTACATTGTATTTCTTGACTGCTTATATGACATGAATCGTTTTACACTCTTAATCAGAATCAGAATCATCTTTATTTGCCAAGTATGTCCAAAACACACAAGGAATTTGTCTCCGGTAGTTGGAGCCGCTCTAGTACAACAAACAGTCAATTTACAGAACAATTTTACAGAACAGACGCCATCTGGGGCCGACTGTGCGGTGCCGCAAAATGGCAGAGGTGAGAATGAAGTCGTGGGTGTGGTTACCTGGCAGCAGGCTGACGGCGGCCGTGACCACGAGGAGGAGGAGCATGTTGGGGACAATCAGTCAGTTTTCATTGATTGTATAGCGAAGTTGTCAACAGGGTTGGGGGGGGGTCACTGGTACGTGCAATGCAAGAAGCAAACTGTCGCCGGCAGAGCTTTGAGCCAGAGATATCTGTGTCCAGGGAGGTAGTGGGGCCAAAATTCCACCTGGGAATTTAGATGGAGAGACCCCCGGTGTGCATGAACGAAGGCTGATTCCCCCCCAAGCCCCAAATACTAACCAATAAGCAGTGACGGTGATTTTAGGTGTCATTATTTTTGCTGTATCTATACACTGGATGCGTAATACGATTGCCTACAATACAATACAGTAGCCTTACAAACGGCAGAACTCCAGTTTGAACCTATGCTGTTTCACGAGCATAAGCAAAGTTAATTTAAAACCATTTATTGTTGCTGAATTTGCCTTAATTAATGTCTTTTGTATCAAAAAGAAGAGTAAATTAAAGTGATATTGCTGGGCAATGTTTGAATTTGCACATTCCTTTTCTTTATTTTTGTCTACTGTATTTCCCGATCTCGCTTACTCCGAATTTTCTCACCAGTCACTTGGGACTGCATCATGACTTACTCTTCCTTAAGTAATTATTTGGAGGACTACTTTTTACTTTTCCGTCAGTCATAATATTCTCATATAACAGTACTCTTACTTGAGTACAATTTTTGGCGATTCCACCTACCTCTGAATCTGGATGAAGATCTTCTTGTACTTCTTTTTATATTGCTCGACTTTTTATGAAACAGGCGTCATGATCCGGACAGTCCCCTCGCAGCATTCCACAAACATTTAACATCAAACAGGCCAAATACAAACGGCACATCGAGGACAACTTCAACAGCAACGACGGCAGTGACTTGACAGGGAATCAAGACTCTCTCTGACGACATGGAGGAACTTCAGGAACTAACTTGCTAATTAAATTCCTGAAAACCAGAACAGTGTGATGACGACTGGCACCCTATAGCGCTGCTGTCACTGATGAACCATCAGCGTTTTAATTAACTTTCTTCTTGACAGTCAACGTTTCTTTTCGTGCTTTCCATACAGTATTTGTCCCTGATGTCGCCCCTAAAACCGTTGCAAGAAGAAGAAGAAAAGAGCCGCAATAAAGAACAAGAGTAGCGCAGCCGAGCATGACGTCATTTCTTTCCAACGGCAAATGTGACAGATAGGTACTGTAAACACTGTAGGTCAAACATGTTCAGTAAGTATTGTTCCTTTTGTAACCAAGCACTTATACAGTATCCAAAGACCACATCTTCCTATTTTTTTTGTCATATGCCTTTTTCAGCTTTTCTGTGTACTTTTAGTCAGAATCCTACGCACTTTTTGATAAGTGAGGCCCTGGGACTATTGCTCACCCATATGGTCCTCCGCATCAAAAGGGCTGCTCAGTAAATTACAAATTACAAATGGACCTGAATAGAGCTGCCAGAATAGGTTTCCATTGCCCCATAAGAGCTAACACACAAAGAATGCATCGTAAACTCTCGCGGTTAAAAGTAGAAAAGTACTAGACTGCCTTCAGCAGTCACATTCTTAGGCAATACTGTTTATTCCAGCAAACCCGAATTTTTATACAATCAAATTACAAGATGTAGTAAAATCCATAGTCATTCCACTAGATTAGTAGATCGTGGTCAAATGACATTACCACGGCCAAAATCTAACACTTTAAAAAGGGCAGTTACAGTAACTATCGTGCCGGAACAGCTGCCCCCTCCACATACGACAATCGAAAAGCATGTGCTCCTTCAAATACTATTTAAGAATGCATTACTGCACAGTTGAGCAATAATCCCGTCTGACAAGTCCGTCTTATCCCTGTTTTGTTTCCTGTTCTGTTCTGAATGAAACATTGCCATGAAGACGAATAACTTATTTAAATGCAATTAATTGTAAGGCATAATTGCAAGATTTCACAGGGGGGGGGGGGGGGGGGGGATCTGTTTTGTTAGTACTACTGTACACACTACTTTATATACAAAGTATATAAAGATGTCTAACTGATGTGATATTTTAAAACATGATGTTTGTGTGTGTATATATTTATATATATATATACAATATATGTAGTATACTGTACATTTCAGATAGGCTAAGAACAACAAATAGTAATATAGGTCCCATGCAACTAATGCCTGGTTAGTGTCTTTGGTCAGCTAAATTATCGAGGGCTGCCAGCCCTGTGCTCCTGGTGTTTTATTAGCTCTTTTTTTTGTTTTGTTTTTGAATGACTCTTCTCGTGGATAGAGAGCCACAATAACTGTTGTCCTCCGTCTTCCTCCATTCTGACTGATGTTAGTTTAGCCTTGATAGGCCCGCTGTTGATTTGAGTGACAGCAGGAAGGAAGGATCTGGGATTTTCTTTCCTGACAATGTGAAAATACGTTTCCTCAGCAATGTGAAAATGCGTTTGTCCACGCCATCGCCTGGCAACCCACCTAGGACCACCGCCATTACCTTTCCTCAATAAGCTGTTCATCATTTTACATCTGCCTCCGCCTGCTCTTGGGTCCAGCTACTCCCCATACGTGACACCTTTCTCTTGCTCAGCTCGCTTTTTGGAGGGAAGTCAATGTCGTATTTTCTATGCACAGAACTAAAATGCCGCTCCACATTTCCCTTCTTTGGTAATGCGATGGCAGACTGCCAGATGAGGCATATGCATTTCGAAAATGTCATCGTGAAAAAATACTCCTCCCATTCCGTATGAAAGTGTTAAGTTTTTGCCTTCTTACTTGGTCCAGCACCCCCACTCATTTTTATACCCTTTCTTCTTACGTTTAAGAGAAAACACCGAGAGATCATTGGAGGTAACTCACTGATTAGCTTGTTAATTTTGACACACTTAGAACCATTGTTTTTTTTGTGTTTGTTTGTTTTAATGTCATGCGATCTACCAATTATACCTTCGTGGTCGACTGGCCGATCGCAATCGACACATTGAGCACCCCTACTCTTGGACAACTCTTCTGATTATTCCTTGCACTCTTCTGTCAGATGTGTTGCAAGGAGCATGTGATCGAGGCAAATGCACGGTGGTATGTTTGGCTTTCCGCTTACGTGTTATGGCCCCAGCCGTGCTCACTGGAACCTTCAGAGGCTTAGATATGCACCTGTAACCAATGCTATCGTTATGCTTTGCAACAATTACTTTGCTGCTCTTAGGTATCATGCGATGGGTCTTGACGCACACCTTGTCAATGAGACCTTTTTGTAGGCCATCGCTTAGGACTGAACCAGCTGATATTCATTTGCACTGACATTGGCTTGGATTGCTGTTTGATTGTTGATAGATTTGAGGTGTTGTCTTGGCTTTCCATGCCTTTGTGCACCTCCCTTTCTTCATGTGTTCAATACTTTTTGCCTGTGTCATTTCACCATTTTACACACAACTTAATTTCTGATCTTATTTGTTCCACTTTCTTTTTGTATGTATGGATTACTTGTTTCCAACATCTGGTGAAATGTTCAGGTCAATGGCACCTTTGGAAGTACATTTAGTGAGAAAAATGGTGAAGTGTTAAATACTTAATTGAGTGTGTGTGTGTGTGTGTGTGTGTGTGTGTGTGTGTGTGTGTGTGTGTGTGTGTATATATCTATAATAACTGGTCTCGTGCATAGTAAAAAAATAACATTGAAAACTATCCGCAGAGTTAGGAAAGTACCACTGCTATTTCATTAAGTTATGATTGATGGGAATGTGCTTTGGTTGAGATGTGTTTCACCATTTTGAACAGGCATGAGTAATTTCAAATTCAATTCACCTTTTTTTATACCAATTTTGAGCATAAACCATTGCTTTTGGTTCAGGAATGCCAGTAAATTTTTGATTTACTACATTTTCACTTGTGTTTTCTTTTTTTAACATTTGAAAATTTGCGGATAACAACAATTATATCTTTTCATCCATCCATCCATCCAGCCATTTTCTGAGCCGCTTCTCCTCACTAGGGTCGCGGGCGTGCCGGAGCCTATCCCAGCTGACATCGGGCAGGGGGCAGGGCACACCCTGAACCGGTTGCCAGCCCATCGCAGGGCACACATTAACAAACAACCATTCGCAGTCACATTCACACCTATGGGCAATTTAGAGCCGTTAACCAAGCATGCATGTTTTTGGGATGTGGGAGGAAAGCGGAGTGCCCGGAGAAAACCCACGCAGGCACGGGGAGAACATGTAAACTCCACACAGGCGGGGCCGGGGATTGAACCCCGGTCGTCAGAACTGTGAGGCAGACGCTCTAACCAGTCGGTCACCGTGCCGCCTATCTTTTCATTGAAATTGTAATTTTGTTTCAAGAGCTTCTACATACTGGTGTATTAACCAATTGCAGAAAACTATTTTGGTAATTATACGTGTTGTTACTTTAGAGCAGCTATGGCATCGTGTGCGTGGTCTCTTGATGCATCATGCGAGCGATGACTCAACGTGACTCGTAGCTGCGCTTCCTATGCATTGAAACAGGAAATATGAAAATTCAGCTATTTGAATGATGAAATCATTGAAATGATTGGATTGAAAGAGAAAATCAATGTAAAGCACGGACCGTAGAACTAAAATGGAACAATTTAATGTAATTATAAGGTTTTATTTACTATTCACATGCAGTGATCCTGAAAGACCTCCAGGGGCAGTGAGGTTCTGCCTCACTCGCCTTCCCTGACCGTATGTCACTGCATCAACCTGAGATTGGGTGGTAGTCTAAGTACTGTATATTATGGACTGTATATATTTCGTAGTGCAAAGACATACAAAGGCACAGGAAACTGTTGAAATAAGTAGATTTGTTGCCAAATGCAGATCTCTGCATGAAAACTATGACGAGGCATCAATGTTTGTCTGGTATTATGGTACTTTGCATTATTGTACTTATTTGAGGGACCGTTATTTTTCCATGCCTTGAATAAAAATGTATCACACAAAATAATGTGCAATCTTGACCTTCTGGAGATAAGGGATAAGGGATAAAGTAAAGTATGTTCTCTGGTTTAGGGAAAAAAGGAAGAGATGTTTGAGTGAGGCCTCACACTAGCAGTTTGGTGGCTGTCCCTGGCTCAAGGGCATCTCTGTATTGCCTCTAGGAAGCAAACCGTCACCTCTGCAGCAACCAGTCACATCTTCTATATGCCTTACTGTATGTCAATATCAACTTGAATGAACCCAATCATTTTAGAGTAGCTGGAAAACAGACAAAATAATAATAATCATAATAATAAACTGCTGATACAGGGCACCAGGGGTCTTTGCCATACAGGGCAAGTGAGTAAACAATGCTAATTCTTGACCATCCTGAAACCATAACAAATTACTTTCCAATATAATGTGGAAAGGTATATGTTCCGGTACTTATAGGGAACAAATCGGCTGTAGCTTTAAAAGTGCTGCACTCGTGGTCAGACAAAGTACAAACATTGCACTCGTGGTCAGATTAAGTACAAACATTGGATCCATGATCGGCTGTTTGCTGACAGGCACGACCACTTCGGGTTTACAGTGAGTGGATAATTAAACGGCAGCCACAGAGACAACTCCCCTCAAAGATCAAATCTATTTTAAGCTTTATTTTTATTTTTTTTTGTCTCAAGGGCGACTGTACTGACTGAAAGAAGAGAAGGGACAACCATGTGCGTCAAACTTTTTAACCTTGCCTGCAGTTGCTTGTCTGCAAAGTTGTTGGTGGCACATCTTTTATCCAGTAATGATATCCCAAAAAGGTAGCAGAATATGTTAAATGTATACTTTTTAATCATTTGTATAGTTGGGTGTCACAACAAGTGTGAAATTAAACAACCAAGTAAATCTTTTGTTATCTGCCTACCTTTGAAAATGTTCATGTGAGTGGTTTGAATTTTGTCCAATTGTGACGTCAAAATTCTGGATATAATTATTTCGTCACAGATGGCTCCATGCAAGCCCCATTCATTTACAGTCTGGGAGCTTAGTGATGAACATCTCCTGCTCTGGAGTGAGTCACCTGAAGTCTCCAATAACACCGAAATTGTCAGGATCCTGTGTTTCTGTGGTTGAAATGTTTCTGGGGGGTTTTCGGTCCCCTCGTCCCTCGTTCTGGGGGGTTTTCGGTCCCCTCAGAGCGTGCGGGATCGGGTAAGAACAGGCGGTTTGGAGGCCCAGTCTTGGGATCCGGTGAGTCTTTTGGGGCTCCTTAACCACCTGTTCGATCTGCCAAGTGGCTGCTGCAACAAAGCACGAGGAAGGAAGGATGGATTTGTCAAGGCTGGTGGGGGGTGAGTAAAGTCAAGACAGGGCATCTGGTTTCCTGTTTTTGGAGCCAGGGCGGAAGGAGATATTGAAATTAAACCTGCTCAAGAAGAGAGCCCAGCGAGCTTGTCAATGTTTAAGGTGTTTGGTGGAACCTAGGTAAGAGAGGTTTTTGTGGTCTGTCCAAATGATGAATGGTAGTTTAGTCCCCTCCAGCCAGTGTCGCCACTCTTCCAAGGCCCATACAATGGTCAGCAGCTCTCGGTTGCCGACATCGTAGTTCCTCTCGGCAGGGGACAGATGACGGGAAATATTGGCACAGGGGTGAAGTTTCTGAGTCGTGGGGTCTCGCTGCGAGAGGACAGCCCCGGACCCGTGTCCGAGGCGTCAAACTCCGCGGTTCAATGGTTAAGATCATCTCCTGCCACCGTGGAGGACCTAGGTTCAAGACCCAGACTGGACCATCTGCCAACATCCCCCAGACTCACGGTGTGGTGTCCTTGAGCAAGACACTGATACCCCGAAATGCTCCCCGGGCGCTTCAGCTGCCCCCTGCTCCAGTGTGTTCCACTAACATGTGTATGTGTTCACTATGATGGGATAAATGCAGAAAACTAATTTCGTGTGCATGCATGCATGTTCATGACAAGAAATGATTCTTCTTCTAAAAAAAAAAAAACCTCTACCACGAACTGGAGGGAGGGGTCGGGGTGGCGAAGAATGGGCGCACTGGAGAACAGGGTCTTGAGTTGACTGAATGCTTGGGATGCTGCCGGGGTCCATCGAAAGAGGGAGCTGGTGGATGTGAGGCTAGTGAGGGGAATAGTGACCTTGCTGTAATTACGGATGAATCGACGGTAGAAATTGACGAATCCAAGGGAACGTTGTAGTTCTTTGCGGGTGGTGGGAGTGGGCCAGTTTGCGACTGCTTGGATCTCGGCAGGGTCGGGTTGTAGTTGTCCTCTCGAGATGACGCAGCCCCGGAAGTGTACGGAGGAGAGGTGGAATTTGCACTTTTCAGGTTCACGCTGAATGACTTGCGTAAATGGATGCGGTGTTCTTCGGTGGAGCGGGAGAAAATGAGGATGTCATCGAGGTATACAAACACGAACCGGTTGAGCATGTCACAGAGGACGTCAGTAATAAATGTTTGGAAAACTGCAGGGCCGTAGTTAAACCGAATGGCACGACCAGATACTCGAAGTGTCCGAGAGGGGTATTGAAGGCGGTCTTCCATTCGTTCCCCTCTCGGGTACGGATGTGGTGGTAGGCGTTTCGTAGATCCAATTTGGTGAATACCTGGGCGTCACAGAGTGGTTCAAACGAGGGGTCGATGAGGGGAAGCGGAGATTTACTATTCACGGTGATATCATTGAGACCACGGTAGTCGATACATGGGCGGAGAGTGGTGTCTTTCTTTTCATCAACGGTCGGCGGGGACACGAGGAAATAAAGTGACCTGATTGACCTTTTGCGGGAGCGAACCCCCCTCTCTCGTGTTCGCTCTCGCAGTCTGTTATCCAGACAGATGGAAAGGCCGATGAGATGGAAAGGCCGATGGAACACCACTTGAGATTAGCCACACACTCCACACAAGCATATCCCTATAAAAGTCGGATGTGTTCTGATTGAGTGACGTGACCAACAGCCCATGCATTTCCTGCCTGAAGCATTAGACACAGTGCTCCTCAGTTATGGTCCTGGCGTGTAGGCAGCGCAAAGCATCATGGAAAGTAGGGCCGGCAGATCCTGCGGCTTCCCTAAATTCTTTGCGGTCCTCCTTCTAACTGCAGTACTGTAATTGGAGAAAATCAAGCTTGACATTGCTCTTTACTTGCATTTGTTCCTGTCCGTAGTGTTTTGAGGGTGTGCATTAGCTATACATTGAGCTAGGTTAGTATTTGTGTGTTTATTTCATGAAACCCTGACAGTGGCTTGTGTGTGTTCACCGAATGATAAAACGACTTGGTTTCTTACCAAATGAGTGCGTTAAAATTACTCAGTAAGGTTTGTTTTTCTGCTAAGGAAAATAATCCATTTGCCTTGATGTGAGTCTGCTGTCACATAATCAAATGGTGAAAAAATGCTATTTATTCCAGAGATTTGCAGGTGAGTAACTTCACTACATTGATCAATAAAAAAAATCAATCTGCAATGCAATGAATCCGCAATCGGTGAACTGCGATACAACAAGAGATTATAGACAAAAAAATGAAAATAGTTGTTGAGAGATGCTAGTCTGCTTCCTCCCCAAATTCCCTTGAGTCATGCGTCTAACTCGCCGACTACCTCTAGAGCAGGGTTGTCAAATTCATTTTTTGTCGCGGGCCACATTATAGTTATGGTTTCCCCCAGTGGGCTGTGATGAACGTGAAACCACATAATTGTATAATCACCTCATCAGATCATTGTACTTACAGCACACAACAAATGGACGGGTTTAACATCAGAAGTCAAGGATAATAGTTTGTTCAACTATTGCTGAAGTTACTGCAAAAAGGGTTTTGGAAACAAGAAATGCTTAAAATATCACAGCGTATTTATTTATTACATATGACAATGTGAAATTTTGGTACAGATCCCCCCCCCCCCCCCCCCCCCCAAAAAAAGGGAGTTGGCATCTGTGATTCGCATTGGCGGGCCACGTAGAATGAGGTGGCGGGCCGGATCTGGCCCCCGGGCCTTGAGTTAGACATTCTGGAAAGCAAAACATCATTGAATTCAAACTGTGCATGATGTTAAAGTGGCTTAAACCTTTTTTTTTGTTTTTTAAATCCAGCACAGCAGTGAAGCAGCACTTTGCCTTCCAGCATTTATTTGGGAACACTTTTTATTTCCCTTTTGTGTGCAATACAACGTAGAGAAATGAATCGGATCATCATGCAAGTCCAGTCTCTTCAAACCTGCATAATGGCGCAGGGGCTTCCAATCATATTAATGAATAATATCCTTTTTTAGGAACTAACATTCATTCATTCATCTTCCGTACCAATGAACGGATGAATGAATCTCCGGAAGTGAATGATACGGTGAATACGGACGCGAACCCGATGTGAGCTCGTGGGTTTATGTTGCTTGTTTTCAAAAGTCATCTCCGATATTTGGAACGGAACGCGGTTGAAACCGGGAGAGCACGTGTGCGCCTCTTCCGCCGGCAGCTGATTGGACAAAATGCGACCGACGCCTCCAGGTGACGAACCAATGGCGGCGTCGCTTGGACAGGTCGGACTTCTTTTGTTTGTTTGATTTTTTGTTTTTCCTTGTGGGCTCGCGCAAAGTTGACTGGGCGGCCTTCAAAGGAAAACATCGCTTCTCCTCCACAAAGGCCACCGGAGGGAAAACGCAGCCATGGACCCGCTCGTGGGGGCCATTGACCAGGGCACGAGCTCGACGAGGTTTCTAGTAAGTGACGTGACGTGAGGTGACGTGTGGTGACGCGGCGTGCGTGACGTGACGTGACGCGGCGTGCGTGACGTGACGTGGCGGCAGGGTCGTGCTTTGACGCGCGTGTCGCCTGCGAAAAGCGGCATTTCACGCCAAAAGTGCTTCGGGAAAGTGTTTGTGTGTGTTTTGGACACTTTAGTCAGCAAGGGGTGTCAAATTCACGGTGGGAAGGTCGCGTGACAGTTTATCATATGGCAACCAAGTTACATTTTGCTTCAACACTGAATCGGGAATGCACACAAGAGAAATCCAATTTGCGGGATGTGTTTGTTGTTTCGCATTGAAATCAATATCTTCCATGTATCTATCTCCAACGACCTGTCTTTTGGATGGAAATCTTTTTTTTCTTTCCAAAAGCCGACAACAAAACAACCCCCCAAAATAAGAATGTCCTTCGATAAAAAGCCAAACTTTAAACTATTAACAGTCCTGAAAGGGAAGGTGCGCTCGCCGGTCTCGACTGATGGGCCGACACACGGGCAAAGCATTCTGGGATTTGTAATATTAGTGGCGCGTGTGCTATATCATGGCCGACCTGCTCTAATACACATTTGATATGGTCTTGTGGGCCAAATTTGGCCCCCGGGCCCGAGTTTGACATATATGGTTTCGTGCTTAAGACGTCTTTCTTTACAACTAATAGGGGTAGACTATGTTTTCACTAACTGTATCCTTATAGTCGCAAAACAAACAAACAAACAAAAAGGAAATAGTTTTCCGTTCCCATTTTTTTTGTGACCTAAAATGCCCACTACAGTACAAAGTTCATCCATCCGTCCGTCCGTCCATTTTCTGAGCCGCTTCTCCTCACGCGGGTCGCGGGCGTGCCGGAGCCTATCGCAGCGATCATCGGGCAGGAGGCGGGGTACGCCCCGAACCGGTCGCCAGCCAATCGCAGGGCACATACGAACAAACAACCGTTCTCGCTCACATTCACACCTACGGGCAATTTCGAGTCGTCAATGAACCTAGCACGCGTGTTTTTGGGATGTGGGAGGAAAGCGGATTGCCCGGAGAAAAGCCACGCAGGCACGGGGAGAACGTGCGAACTCCACACAGGCGGGGCCGGGGATTGAACCCCGGTCCTCGGACCTGTGAGGCTGACGCTCTAACCGGTCGCCCACCGTGCCGCCCAGTACAAAAGTTATTGTCAATAAATATTTTGGAAAAAAGATAGAAAATGTTTGAAAGTTTCACATCTCATCCCAAATTACCACGCCGGTGTGCTTGGTCACGGTGGTGTTGTTGACGTACAGTACTCTTTGCTTTCATGAGCCGCGAGGAATTTGTGTGCTTCCTAGTTCTAAATTCATTGCCAAAGGCGAACGACTTGACAAAAATTGTTGGTGTACTCAACTTCGCATGTTCCAGACTCCAAATCAGACTCCGCCAACCCAATTACACTCCTGTCTTTATACAATTGTAATAACAGTAAAGACATCCAACACTTTCACAAATTCATACATGGTATTCATTCAGATCTTAGAAATAACACCATTTGTTTTGCTGTCTGCTATTGTTTTGAGTTCCAAAATGGCTACCTCACCCTGGCACTTCAGATCACAGATCCCTCTGGTGAGTGACAAAGAAGGAGCATTAGTAAACGAACCAAAAAAGATGCCACTTAAAATATGCCCCGTTGTCAGCGTATTTGTTGCACACGTTAAAAGTAAGCCTTACTTGCACGAATGTCAACTGTGATGATAGAAGAGTTTTTATTCTCTTTTTATTCGCATTATGAAGCGTAAATACGACAACGGAGACCCCGGACTGTTGAACAGCTGAAGCTGTACCTCGAGCGAGAATGGGAAAGAATTCCACCTCCAAAGCTTCAACAATTCGTGTCCTCAGTTCCCAAACGTTTATTGAATGTTGTTAAAGGAAAAGGTGATGTAACACCGTGGTAAACGTGACCTTGTCCCAGCTCGTTTGGAACACGTTGCAGCCATAAAATTCTAAGTTAATGATTATTTGCTAAAAGCAATCAAGTGGATCAGTTTGAACATGAAATATCTTATCTTTGTAGTGTATTCAATTAAATATAGGTAGGTCGAACATGATTTGCAAATCATTGTGTTCTGTTTTTACTTATGTTTAACACAGCGTCCCAACTTCATTGGAATTGGGGTTGTAAATATCAGTCTGGTTTTGGACCACACCACAGTACTTGTACTTAGCTTACATAAATAACATCTCAACAACAATGCCTCCAGAAATAGTGTATTTGTTTTACATGACCTCAGTGCTGCATTTGACAGTTAATCAAAACAGTCTGAATGACTGACTAGAGACTTGGGACTTACGAGCACTGTACTAAACTGGTTCAGCTCCTATTTACAAGACCGTAAATTCTTTGTTGCAGTTGTTGATAATGACACGAAGCAAAGATGACTGTGAATATTCTCATTCATCCAGGTCATCTCAGGTGTGCACCAATGCGAGATGGGACAGGTCTAGCCTGAGTGTTGGTGTGGAAACCTGATTACAGGTATATAGCCTTTAAATTAGAGGCACACCCCAAACAAGAATGGGTTCACTCTTTTGGGACGCAAAACGACAGCCGTTATGATACATTGGAGGCCTCTGCCAGCTGAAGACAGTCGTTTGGGTGGAATCACTGTTTTGCATTTTCCACTAAGTTTTTAACAAGGGTCGTGGAGGCACCTAAAGGGCAAAAGTGGCTGTGTTTGTTTGTTAAATTGTGAATTTCTTTTGGAAGGGGTGAAAGGACAGCATTACATGCGGGGAGTCGGATGGACTCGCAAGTGCCTTCCTCTATTAAGAGATGTTTTCTTAACCTTGACGTGGATGGCCTCCATCAATCCTCTTTCAAACTTCTGTCTTCTGTCCAGAATACTATGTACCTTTTTGTCCTCAAAAGAAGGCTATTTCTCTTTGAGGTGCAGGTAGATAGCAGAGTGTATTTGAAGGCCCCGATTCCGTAAAATCATGGTAATAAAGTCAAAAGAAATCAACCCTAGAACAAAAGCAAAAGGACCTTATGAAGATGCTGGCTGAAGCCAGTAAGAGTGTGTCATTTTCCACAGCGAAACAAGTACTGTACCGACATGGGTTGACAGGCCACTCTGCCAGGAAGAAGTCATTACTCCAAACCATCTATCCATCCATCCATCCATTCTTTACCCCTTATCCGAGGTCTGGTCGCGGGGGCAGTAGCTTTAGCAGGGACGCCCAGACCTCCCTCTTCCCAGCCACTTCATCCATCTCTTCCGGGGGTATCCCGAGGCGTTCCCAGGCCAGCCGAAGGACGTGGTCTCTCTAGCGTATCCTGGGTCGTCCCCGGGGTCTCCTCCCGGTGGGACATGCCCGGAACACCTCACCAGGGAGGCATCCGAATCAGATGCCCCAGCCGCCTCATCTGGCTCCTCTCGATGTGGAGGAGCAGCGGCTCTACTCTGAGATCCTCCTGGATGACCGAGCTTCTCGAAGGGAGATAGGGTGCGGATGAAACTCATTTCGCCCGCTTGTTTCCGGGATATTGTTCTTTCGGTCACGACTCGCAGCTCGTGACCATAGGTGAGGGTAGGAACGTAGATCGACCGGTAAATCGAGAGCTTCGCCTTTCGGCTTAGCTCCTTCTTTACCACAACGGATCGATACAAAGTCCGCATCACTGCAGACGCTGCACCGATCCGCCTGTCGCTCTCCCGTTCCATTCTTCCCTCACTCGTGAAAAAGACCCCAAGGTACTTGAACTCCTCCACTTGGGGCAGGATCTCATCCCCGACCCGGAGAGGGAACGCCACCCTTTTCCGACTGAGGACCACGGTCTCAGATTTGGAGGTGCTGATTCTCATCTCGGCTGCGAACCGCTCCAGTGAGACTTGGAGGTCACGGCTTGATGAAGCCAACAGAACCGCATCATCTGCAAAAAGCAGAGATGCAATACTGAGGCCACCAAACCGGAACCCCTCTACGCCTCGGCTGCGCCTAGAAATTCTGTCCATAAAAGTTATGAACAGAATCGGTGACAAAGGGCAGCCTTGGCCAAAAAGGCCTGATAGGACTCCTTCTTCAGCTTGACCGCATCCCTCACCAACGGGTTCGGGAATTGCCGCCACGACAGGCACCAACCACCTTACGGCCACAGCTCCGGTCAGCCGCCTCAGCAATGGCGGTTCGCTCTCCAGCACCCCCTCCAAGGACTGGGTGGGTGTGAGCCCACGGGAAGGGGGACCCACGTTACCCTTTCGGGCTGCGCCCGGCCGGGTCCCATGGGTGCAGGCCCGGCCACCAGGCGCACGCCTTTGAGCCCCACCTCCAGGCCTGGCTCCAGAGGGGGGCCCCGGTGACCTGCGTCTGGGCAAGGGAAACCTGAGTAAATTTTTTGTCGTCATCATAAGGGGTCTTTGAGCCGTGCTTTGTCTGGTCCCTCACCTAGGACCTGTTTGCCACGGGTGACCCTGTCAGGGACATAAAGCCTCAGACAACTTAGCTCCTCGGATCATTGGGACACACAAACACCTCCACCACGATAAGGTGACAGCTCAAGGAGGGTATTACTCCAAATGAAACTTCAAAAATACAGATTGGAGTTTTTACATCCAAACAGGGACAAAGACCTTAAAACACATTCACTGCCATTGACGGCTTTCGAAGTCAAATAACCATGTTAACTGGGAAAGCTGGCAGTGAATGAGTTAATTTTTGGAGCTGTCCTGTGGTCTGACCGACATGAACAGAACAGTTTGACCATCATGATCATCTTCATGTTTGAAGGAAAAAGAGGGAAGCTTGCAAGCCTAGGAAGACCCACCTTACTTTGAACTACAGGGGTGGCAGGATCTTTTAGTGGGGTTGTTTTGCTGTGGGAAGGACTTGTGCACTTCTTAAATAGATGGCATGATAGATGAGGAAAGAACATTTATTTAGAAATTCTGAAGCATCATCTCAAGACATCAGCCAGGAAGTTAAAGCTTTGGCGCAAATGGATCTTCCAAATGGACAATGACCGGAAGGATACTGCCAAACTGGTTACAAAGTAATTTAAAGACATCAAAGTCATTGCTTCGGAGTGGCCTTCACAAAGCTCTGATCTCAATCCTTTTGAAAATGTATCGGCAGACCTGAAATGGCATGTGCGAGCGAGGTGGCTGACTGTGGATGCCTGGGCAACTCACGGGCATGCTCCGTTGGGAAGGGAACAGGCGGCGCACATCTGCTACGAGCGTCTTGCGAGTAGCGACACCCCCGGCTCTGGGCGCCCTGCACTTGGAACTCTTTTTCTTGCTTTTTCTTTTCGTTCCCCCCTTCCTCCTTTTTCCGTCAACACCACCTGTTCCCCGTACTGGCCGGACCGGCCAAACATTCGGGAGATCGACCAGCCTGCCTAAATTGTGTTCCACTAACTAAAGTCCACCTAAAGTACAGATTGGTGCATATTTGGGTTTAAATTACCATATTTTCACGACCGTAGGGCGCACCGTATTTAAAAGGCGCAGTCTCAGTTACAGGGTCTATTTCTGTATTTAACGCATAAATAAGGCGCACCGTATTGTTGGGCGCAGGCATGGTAAAACATACGCTAGCTTAAAACATACGCTAGCATGCATGCACGCCGAAACAATGTTTTTAAAAAGGCAGCGAGAGCAAAACTGAGTTCGGTTTTCTGAGTTTTATTGAAGTATTTAACAATGTACTCATGTTATTGTTTGATCAATCCTCTTCCACAAATCCATCAAAGTCCTCACCTTCTGTATCCAAAATGAACAGCTGAGCAAGTTCTCCATCGAACACGCCGGGTTCCCTCTCGTCGTTGTCGGCGTCAGTCTCGTTGCCGTGCGGCTCCTCAGACATGATGCCGGCTCTTACGAAAGCTCGAACAACGGTGCGAGCAGACACGTTAGCCCGAGCGTCCGCAATCCATTCACAAATTGTGGCGTAACTCGCCCGGCGCTGCCTCCTCGTCTGAGCGAACGCCCCGTTTACACCGATGTCCAGCGGTTGGAGTTCCTTCGCCAAGCCTCCCGGAATGATGGCGAGCTCCGAGTTACTGCCCTCAGTCGAATGGTGACTTTAGAGACGCTTCTACCCGGCTGTTCTTTGCTCATTAATCCATTGCTCGAGTTGGTCTTCCAACTCGGGCCACCTCGCCTTGTTTCCGCGGAAACTCAGCTTCGTCTTCTTGACGGCGAAGCTCGTTTTCCTGCTTCCTCCGCTTGCGAACCGTAGATTCGTTGATCTTGAATTCTCTCGCGGCTGCTCGATTCCCATGTTCCTCCGCGTAACAGACAGCTTGCAGTTTAAACTGTGCTTCGTAAGCGCGTCTCGTCGTAGGTGCAGTTTTCGGGAGTCCTCAGCCAAACCGATGTTGTTTTGCATAATGCACACCCCTGAAATGCTCACAGTCAGTCAAGCGGTTAAAAAAAGAAAAGAAAAAAAGAACACCCCGGCGCGATATACCTACTGGGGGCGTGGCTTTAGCGTCCTACTTCACGCACTCTTCCCCTGTCCTCAGCCACGTCCGCTTTTCTTCTGTGTAAGCAGCGTGTCGGCAGCAAAAAAAAACCAAACAAACAAAAACAAAGCGTCAAGAGGAGTGCTCATCACACAGCAGCATTTCTAGATGTTGGAACTCTGCGCACACATAAGGCGCGCCGCATTATAAGGCGCCCCGTCCATTTTGGAGAAAATGTAAGACTTTTAAGTGCGCCTTATGGTCGTGAAAATACGGTAACGGGAAAAGGAATCCCCAGCTCTAGGCATTGTCACCCCATGGTCGTTTCCACCCTCACATCACAAGTCCGTCTCCTTTACCAATGTTCGTCTCTTTGTTTTGCCTTTTCTCTGCATTGTTCCCCAAGAGTTCCCCGTTAGATCTCATAAAATTGTCTCTAAAAATCCACGACCTGTATCATTTGTGTGTTTGGGTTCGACAAGAGTTCTCGATAACCGGAGGTCTTTTATCTAATTCCTGTCGCAACCTTCAGATTACGAGACATCGAGGTTTTCGTCACTTTGTCCCGAAGTTTTACACATCTAAAAAGAGACCGTGGTGCCCCTTTTACGAGATAAAATAATTCGATTGTAACGCTTCAACTTAAAATCACGCGAAACCGGCGTCGCTTCCGTCTTATTCTTTTCTCCTAAATGAATGGCATTTTCATCCAAACCAATATACACTACGCAGGTATTGTGAGAAGATTGCGGAAGGATATCCAAAACGAGGTGGGGCTCGATGGCGAGCGAGCGCCTGGTGGCCTGGCCTCCAATCATGGGGCATGCCCGGGCAGAACCTGAAGAGGCAATGCGGGCCCCCCATCCCATGGGCTCACCACCCGTGGGAGCGGCCAAAGGGGTCGGGTGCAACGTAAGCGGGCGGTGGCCGAAGGTAGAGACCTTGGCGGTCCGATCCCGGGCTACAGAAGAAACGTGTGGATAAAATTGCTGGTACTCCTCTGTTCGTGAAAGAAAAACCCGTTGTGGTCACAGAAGTAACTTGCTTCTGACAAAAGTAGTGATACAAGGGGGGGGAAAAAATGCAAACATTTCTTTTAAATTGTGGTTCAACAGAATGGTTAAAAAAAAAAACCAACTCATAAAACAGGCCTGGACAAAAAAAGAGGGTAACCCGAGAAAAGATTGAACATCATTTGACCATAGGGACATGTTCAGACAAGGTGCGTCCTCTAATTCGCATCACAGGCGTCTTCAAACTTGGAATCAGTCAGTCTGCCGATTTAAACGGTGACAAGTAATCACTGTGCTGTTTGGTGACTTCGCGTGTACCGCACTGAACACGCACCAGAGGAAGCGAAGGAGAGAGTTGTCTCCGGAGGTGAGAAAGAAAACGATTGACCAGCACGTTCAAGGTAAAGGCTACAAGACCGTCGACGAGCAGCGTGATGTTCCTGTGACTGCACGGGACTGTAGCCAACCTCCCTGCGTGTGGCTGCAGGAGGAAAATTGATCATAAAATGAAGTGACTAATAATAGGAATGGTCATAAGAGTTTCCAAAGAAATTCGAGGTGACCTCCAAGGGCAAGGTACATTCGTGTCTGATTGCACCAACTGGGACAACTGGAGCAGTTTACTCCAGCTTGCTCGAGAGTGACCTAAAATACCTTCTGAGAGGTGCAGAAGTCTCACAGCAAGTTACAAAAATCGTTTCATTGCGGCGATTGCCTCAAAAGGTTTTGCAACAAAATCTGAAGTCCATTCGGTCAAATCGTTTTTTTCGAGTTTTTTAAAATATTTCTGCTGAACCGCAATTCAAAAGCAATGTCTGATTTGTATCGGTTAAGTTTCGTGACATTTTTCCCCCAATTACCTTCGTCAGATTCAAGTTATTTCTGTGACCGCTGTGGGGTTTTCTTTCCTAAACAGATAACATAAACCAGATACCAACAATTGTATCCCCGCGTGTAGCCCTCGGGATGTCAAGCGTCAACTATCTATCCAGAAGTCAAATCTCACATTCAGGAGGGAGGAGCAGTGCGGTTTTTGGCACGGCTGTGGACTTTTAAAAAGGTTCGGCTCGGTTCAGCTCAGTTTTGAGTCACGGATCGGATCCTTTTTCTGATAGGCAAAATGTGTCCATTTATTTTTGTCAGAGATCAAAAATAAAATGGCAAATATGGCATTTCAGTTATGACCACCAAATGAGCAAAATAAGGCATGATACCGTCTCCTTTTATACATGGACCGCGAATGGAAAAACATCTCAAAGTGCAATTTCAGGAATATGCGCTTCCTTTAAACGCGGATAGTGAATTAAAAACCAGCCTGTGTCCACACATCATGGAAAAAGCCAAACATACCTGAACTTAATTTGGAGAGAGCGCTACAAAGGATATATGCGGGATAATTTGTCCGTATTTTGTTTCTTTTCTCGCTCATAAAGACTTGGCACCATCGTCGCACCGAAGTGGGCGCGCAACAGAGTTCCGGCCTCGCATGTCTTAGCTCCGCAGTGAACCTCCCAATAGCTTTAACCCTGCTGCCCGGTTGCCCTGTGCAGCAAAGCGCCACTTAAATGCCGCGATTAGCGGTTGTGGGGCAGCCTTCGTCTGACACGGGAGTTAGGCCCGGTACGCCCATAAAGATATTTGGGAGTTTTGTGCCGATTTTGCCCCTTCCTGACCAAGCACATCAAATGCCAGACTCCGAGGCTCAAGTATTAAAATGAACCCCAATTCCAAGGAAGTTGGGACGTTGTGTTAAACATAAATAAAAACAGAATTCAATGATTTGCAAATCACGTTCGACCTCTATTTAATGGAATACACCACAAAGACAAGATATATCATGTTCAAACCGATCCACTTGATTGTTGTTAGCAAATGATCATCAACTTAGAATTTGATGGCTGCAACACGCTCCCAAAAAGCTGGGACAGGCTCATGCTCACCACTGTGTCACATCACCTTTCTTTTGACACTAACCTTCCTTCTTTGTTCGTACAGTGTTAATGTAGCGTCCGAGTTGTCACTTGTGACGTAAAACCTCAAACTCCTACTCTCTTGGACCAGATGCGCACTGCCCGGACTCCATTTATCGAACGTGAACAGCATAGCGTAACTGTTGCCTCTTTCGCGCGTCTTTCCTGCGCCCCATCAACACAAATCTACATATGAATGAATACATGTAATATACTAACAAAGTCCTAATCATTGGCAAGATTCAAATGTTGTCATTCAGTGCCGTAGGATTTGGAAGACATATTTCTTGAAAACCATTTTTTAGTTTTGAGGTAAATCTATGAATACCTTCAGACCTTACCGAGTTTTCCCAACAGTTGCTCGGCTGCTCTCATCCTAACGATGCTGAATATCTCATACCCATTTGACAAAAAGTGGCTTCTATGAATTTGTAACATTGACATTATTTGGCATAAGTCACCGATTTCTTCACCTCCCCGAGATGCGTGTGAAAGTTCATCCGATGACACAACAAGTTCAGCTTGCGCGATTAAGATGCGGTCATTAGACGCGCGGCAATTGTTTTCGACACAAAGGGACGCACGCGGGCCGTCGATCTCGCCGATTGTCACTTCCGTCGCACCTCCGTGTCGGAAGCTGGCAATCTCTCGGGTTGACTCGGACGACGATAACGTCGGAGGAGAAGCTCACGGACAGTGGAGATGACCAGAATCGAGGAGACTCTTTCGGTGTTTCGAGTCGGCTGCAGCTCAACTGTTGGGCCGCTTGGAGGGTCAGCATCTTACAGAAGTCGAATCAATGCCGATTGGATATCCATTATAGCTGATCACGTTCCTCTTTAATCTTTTAGATTTTCCTCTCTCTCTTTTGAACAGGTGTTCAATGCCAAGACAGCTGAATTAATCATTCACCACCAGGTAGAAATCGACCAAAGTTTTCCGAAGGAGGGGTGAGTTTTCGACCGTCGCAATATTTCCCGCCACGCTCTCAAAGCAATTTGTGTCCTTGTTGTACCGACATCGCGTGAAATCCTATCGTAGTTTCGTATTTTCTCGATGCCCTGGGTTTACGTCGGCCGTCGTACCGCGGCTGACCTAAATTCACTTGTTTGCGCCACACCGTACTTTGTATTCGTCTTCAATCATTTCCAGCATTTTGTCTTCGTGTGAAATGATTTGATATCTGTATTTCCGAAACTTTTGACCCCTCAATGGCATGGATTTAATCAGGTGGGTGGAGGAGGATCCCAGGGAAATAATACAGTCAGTCTACGAATGTATGGAGAAAACCTGTGAAAAACTTTGCCAGCTCCACATTGACGTCGGCAACATTAAAGGTGGGCGCGAACGCGTTCACGCCAGCGTTCCCCTGTCGAGGGGGAATTCAATATATACTGCAACTGTTGAGAAGCAATAGGAGTCGGGGGACTTTTGGGATTGCGATTAACAATTTCTTTTGAATCAGCGGTGGGTGTGACCAATCAGAGAGAGACAACCCTGGTTTGGGACAAAGTCACAGGAGAACCTCTCTATAATGCTATTGGTGAGTTGGCGCAATATCTCTGATGTTCTCATTGCTACATAGGTCCCCAAACACATTTGTTTGCCCCGTGTGTCTTCATCGGACATGTACAGTACAAAAACAAATGAACACAAGATGGGTTCTAAGATTCAAGGGGGGGGGGGGGGGGAGACATGACATCGTAAACCACTTCATGTGGTTAAACACGGAAGGCCAACGAGCCTCTGCTGTTTCTCGGGAGTCATTGCAAATGCACAAGGGGCAGTTAATTTCACCGACTGATGATGGATTTTTATTGATTGATTTATAATGAAGTCACGGGTGTCCATTTGTGGGTTTTTTGTTGGTAGATAAATTCGAATGAACAAGAGCTTTAGTGTACTTTTGTTTTCCTTAGTATGGAATCGGTGTCCTATCTGACAACAGATATTTCGAGTCGATATTCATTTGCGGTAAAAACGAAAATATTAGCGTCAACATTTAGAATAATACAAAGAACAGATTTTCAGATTGTTTTAAAATCTTAAACAATAGCAGGAATCGCCCAGGCTCAGCAGCAGGCCTCACCAAGTTAAAGGAAAAGCTAAACCAAGAAATAGCTCGCTAAAGTTTTCGAGTTTTCCACATTTCGCTATCGTTGAAACGGGAATCTTTCACTTCGTGCATCTTTTTTTTTTAAGTTCAAACAAAAGCGGAAAGTGCAGGGAGTTCCCAGGGTCAGCAGGATCTCTGATAAAGTTCACTGGAAATTAAATGAATACATCATTTCCTGAAGTTTACCCACTTTTAAATTGATCTCTTATCGGCTGTCGGATTTTAAAAAAATAACAACAACAAAAAAATGCTTCAAAATGCCGAATGTCGGCCCGGCTGATCATCGGCCTATCCCTAATCCAAAATTGAACTTCCCTTCACGCTGCAGTTTGGCTAGACCTGCGCACACAATCTACAGTGGAGAGGCTCATCAACAAAGCACCAGACAAAAACAAGAATCTCCTCAGGGTAAGAGTCACTTTGTTTCTCGTAAGATTTTTTCCGATGTCCCCGTTTTCTAAATACCTTCGACGCTCGGGATCCGCGCTTCTGCCTTCCCGTAGCACAAGACGGGTCTTCCCATCAGCACCTACTTCAGTGCGGTCAAGTTGCGTTGGCTGCTGGACAACGTGGACACGGTGCGACAGGCCGTGCTGAGCGGGCGCGCCGTGTTCGGAACAGTGGACTCCTGGATCATCTGGGTATGAGCCGCGTCGGCCGTCAGTCGCACAGAATCAGAAATGCGAAAAAGGGGTCTTTATGTGCGCAGTCGGCTCGTTGCTACAGTGCTGTTTTGGGTCCTCAGTGCCTGACGGGTGGCAGGAACGGAGGAATCCACTGCACGGATGTTTCCAATGCCAGTCGCACCATGCTCTTCAACATTCACACGATGGACTGGGATCATGAACTCTGCAGGTAAGCCATCAAACGCACACACGTGAACATGCACACGCATACAGTAGTACACACACACACACACAGAAACAGAAAGTCTCAATTCCTGAAACGCGCTCGGAGAACAGAGCTCCGTCAAGGCCAGTAATAATGTGCTCGACAGGATATCGTCGTTAACCTTACACGGACTGAATTATTGTCATTTCTTGGGGGATTTGTTTACGTGTTGCCCTTCAAGCGCTGGATAAAAGTGCAGAAATAATCCTAACTCGATAACTCACTCCATTTATTTTCCAGTCTGCTGTTGCGTGAAAGCAAAATGGCCGCCTCATCCGGGCACTTCGAATCACAGATCACCTCTGGTGTATTGCAACAACGTAATGAGACGCTCTCCTGTGGCATTAACAGGAAAGACAGCTTTACAGTGGCAAGAAGGACTGTTTGCAACAACAAAAAAGGAACTCGAAAGATGGTGCATTGGTGTTAGCGTTCATGGAAAATGCAGATTCAGCAATAAGGATGCAAAAGAAATCGCGATATATCCCAAAATGTGTTTAGCATCTTGTTGCAAATCATTTCAGACAGTCAAGACAATTTGCCATTAAAAGAAAAATGGGACTTTGGAATATTTTCTTTTCTGAAAAAAATTAGGATCTTTTCATAGATAACTACCAATTCAATACTCAAATACTCATATCAGTAAAAAAAAAAAAAAAAAAAAAAAAAAAAGAAGATTTTTCAAATGAAATTCAGTGGGTCATGTCTTTAGCGTTATTGACGAAATAGTTCCGCAGTAGCAGAGCTTTGTGTCGATTTTGGCCTCACTATTTCAAACTGAATCAGTGCCATAGTATCGCATTCTATTTCTTGTCAATTGAATCAAGACACGATTAACCAACAATCAAATCCACACAAGCGCAACGATCAATTAATCAACTGATGTGTTATCACATTACCATAGGTCAGATTTACATTGGGGGGGAGGGGGTTGTTTTTTTTTGCACCGGTGTATTGCAAAACAAGTGGAACATTCTACAAAGAAAATTCTAAACATTTAGCAACAAAGGTGTTCACAACTGCCTAATATAACATGTCAAAGAAAACAAACATTTCCTGTTTTGCTGCTTTTAGTTACTTCGATATTCCAATGGAACTTCTCCCCAAAGTCAAAAGCTCCTCTGAAATATACGGCTGGATGGTAGGTTCCATGATTCATAAC
Organism: Phycodurus eques; assembly: GCF_024500275.1. Taxonomy (NCBI): domain Eukaryota; kingdom Metazoa; phylum Chordata; class Actinopteri; order Syngnathiformes; family Syngnathidae; genus Phycodurus; species Phycodurus eques. The sequence continues at coordinate 24,043,632 of NC_084536.1, forward strand.
ATTTCACACTGAAACATTCACAGAGCATATTGCATCTTGCTTTAGTGGTGTGAAAGTTAAAGTTACATAAAAACTTGTGAAGTCCTATTAACTTCTCATTAGCAAGCATAACAAGGATTTGTTTGAGAGCACTCTTTCAGTAAACTCATATTCCTAAGAAAGGGAAAATCCAAGAAACTCAGTGAAGGGGCTGCTCTGCGACTAGTGTTACTGGTGCACTGGACAACGTAATAATGGAGGACTAACTTTACCTCCAAATTATTCACATTCAGCTTAAAACAGCAACTTTATGGCTGAAATTTGTACACAGGTGTTTCAATGGGACAATGACCCCCAAAACTTCAAAACTGGTTTTGAAATAGATAAAGTAGGTAAACCTCTAGAATAGCTTCACCCCAATTAAACATTTGTGGACTTTGCTTGAAAACTGTGTTAGTGCCAAGAAACTAATTCATATGAATGACCCTTTCCCACTCTGCCAATATAAGTGATTGAATATCCAGACAGAATTGTGACAAAAGCTTGTGGATGGCTACAAAAAGAGGGCCAAAGAGGAAAAGAACCATCCGGACTGTTTATGGACGCAAAGTTCAAAAGCCAGCATCTGTGATGGTATGGGGCAGTGTTTAGTGCCAATGGCATGGGTAACTTACACATCTGTGAAGGCACCATTCATGCTGACAGGTACATACAGGTTTTGGAGAAACATATGCTGCCATCCAAGCAACGTCTTTTTCACGGACAGCCCCTGCTTATTTCAGCAAGACAATGCCAAACCACATTTTGCACGTGTTACAACAGCGTGGCTTCGTAGTCAAAGAGTGCGGGTACTAGACCGGCCTGCCCGCAGTCCAGACCTGTCTCCCATTGAAAATAAATAATGCGTTATGAAGCGTAAAATACGACAACGGAGAACCCGGACTGTTGAGCAGCTGAAGCTGTACATCGAGCGAGAATGGGAAAGAATTCCCCCTACAAAGCTTCAACAATTCGTGTCCTCAGTTCCCAAACGTTGATCGAATGTTGTTCAAAGAAACGGTGATGTAACACCGTGGTAAACACGACCCTGTCCCAGCTTTTTTGGGAAGGTGTTGCAGCCATCAAATTCCAAGTTCATGATTATTTGCTAAAAGCAATCAAGTGGATCAGTTTGAACATGAAATATCTTATCTTTGTAGTGTATTCAATTAAATATGGGTTCAAGATGATTTGGAAATCATTGTATTCCGTTTTTATTTATGTTGAACACAACGTCCCAACTTCATTGGAATTGGGGTTGTATTTGACATGCAAATTATGCTTCTATCAGAATCAGAATCATCTTTATTTGCCAAGTATGTCCAAAAAACACACAAGGAATTTGTCTCCGGTAGCTGGAGCCGCTCGAGTACGACAACAGACGGCCAATATCGACCTTTGAAAATCACATGCATATAAACATCCTGCAAAAATGTTAATGTCTGTTCTTGTCCTCTCACCAGAAAACAACCAGCCTTGAAGGAGTTCCGATCTCTGGGGTAAAACCTTCAGTTATTCATGACTGTGGGCTTTCTTGACGCTTTAATGTGATTCTCTATTCTTTGCACTGTTACTAATTATACAGAGGTGGGTAGGTCATAAAACACTACATTTACTCCATTCATATTTACTAAAATGACTTTTGGGAAAAATTGTACATATCAGAGTAGTTTTAATATACTTTCTTCGAATAAAGTTTATTCAATAGTTTATACTCCGGTACGTTTTAGAAGAAACTACCGTAATTTCTCGTGTAGCCGACGTGAGTCCACTCATGCTTTTTGACGCCAGGCAGTCACGTGATCGCACACAAAGTCCGCGCGGCCCCCCGAGCACAATCCGTTTTCAAAGTGACTCATTTACGTGACGCACGGCAGAAACAACGGCGCAAACAATCGTGCGCGACGAGCAGCAGAAGAGGCCGAACACCACCGGCCTCGCGTTTCATTGTTTACGAGTCAGAGACTGTGGAAAACAACAGCTCCAGTTGTGTCCACGTCGCAGCCTGCGAGAACTCCACTTATAACGTCAACAAGGTTAATGACCATTTCTTCGCCTTAATGGATGTTATTTTATAGACATAAAAATATATGGTTTCACATCAAGTGATATTGTTGGGAAAATCTGAAGTGAGGGTTATTCCTAGTTTAGATTTTTGTCTAATTGATGTTGATGCTGTGATGGGGGTGGGGGAAATCTGGTTGACAGAGCAGTTTTTAGAATGATTATTATTTGTTTTACAGAGTTCGTGCTCACTCTTACTGAATTATTTGGGGGGGGGGGCTCCCCGCTCCCCTTAACTTGTCATTTTATTCTAAAGTATCTGTCCAATTCTTGGCTACTCTACCCACACCCGTAAGTATCGTACATATGATTAACAAATGTGTTTTCAGTACATGTTGGAGAAAGCAAAGCTATTTTTGCGAGGGGATTTTACACTACTTACGTACGGTGTTTTGCAAAATGTCACCACGAGCTTTGTTTCTTTTTTTTTTTTTTTAAAGCTTGGTCTCTCACAAGCTCAAATACAATGCTCCACTATATTTTTTTTTTGTTATGTCCATTCATCCACTTTCTACCGCTTTATCCTGTCCAGCATCGTGGGTGAGCTAGCCGACAGAGACAGACTTCGGGTTAGGAGGGTACACACCGGACTGGTCGCCAGTTCATCAAGGTGGCATATAAAGACCAAAAACAAAAAAACCATTGAAACGTCTGGCAATTTAGAGTCTATGTTAACCTAAGGAACAGGAGTGCAATGTTGGCAAAAGTCAAGCAAGCCGGAGGAGAACGTGAGGGTTGAGAGCTGAATTGTCAAATCATCTTTGATCGAGGGTATTTTCATTTGGAGGCTTTCCTATTATCAGTAGCAACGAACTGTCAAATAATGTGTGACCGTCTCAAAACGTTGACCGCGCATACAGCTGATGCCTTTGACTTGTTTTGTTTTAAATCAGTGCCTCGGCGACCAGTCGGCCGCTCTGGTTGGTCAGATGTGCTTCGAGGACGGCCAGACCAAAAACACGTACTGTACATCGTTCGCAAATCGCCTTTTATCTCCAACGGCATCTCTCGACTGTCGCCGTTTCGTCATTGGCTATTTCGTATTGTCGTGCAAAGGTACGGGACAGGATGCTTCATGCTCAGAAATACGGGGGAGAAGGTACGTCAAAACGGAACGCATCGAAACGAGGAAATTGTTGATTGAAACGTTTCGACGATTTCACCAGCCTGTCATGTCAGAGCACGGCCTGCTGACGACAGTCGCCTACAAACTGGGAAGAGATCGGCCTCCTTGCTACGCGCTCGAGGTATGCGCGTGCTTCGAACGGGCAACCTTATTTGGAGTAGTACGAGCGCGACTCATTGAACTGGATTCTCTCTCGCTGACAGGGCTCCGTGGCCATCGCCGGGGCGGCGGTTCGATGGCTCAAGGACAATATGGGAATAGCGCAGTCGCCCGCGGAGATCGGTACGTTGCTTTGTCGTCGGTCGTCGATTGCTGCTTCGTGTGGAAAAACAACACGCGGTTACAGTCGTGTCTTGTCTCTCACCGTCGTTTCAGAGAAATTAGCCGCCTCAGCAGGGACGTCTTACGGCTGTTATTTTGTGCCTGCCTTTTCCGGGCTCTACGCTCCATATTGGGAGCCCAGTGCACGGGGGTGAGCTATGCAGCACTTCATGTCATTTGACCCTGAATTCTAAGGTGGGGGGGGGGGGGGGGGGGGGGGGGGCCTTTTTGTGCAGACTTCTTTCCCAAACCTACAAATAGGCCTGGGACAGCTTAGTTGTAAAATGCGCCCATGTGTTTTGCAGCGTCATCTGCGGCCTCACGCAGTTCACCAACAAGAGCCATTTGGCTTTTGCGGCTCTCGAGGCCGTCTGCTTCCAAACCAGAGAGGTAAATACTCTTGCGATCGGCGGATCCCTTTGGCTGTAAATAACGCTGGCCGTACCGCGATATACTACCCTATGTTGCCATATCAAATCTACATTAAAAAGCAGGCAACGCGAGCACCAGCTATTGCTTTGTAGCTCATTTTATGTCCGAATTTAGATGTCAAACACATTGGCGTTTGTAAGCTAAATAATGAAAGTCCGTAAAACCCCGAGCGGGAAGTATTATGGCCTTCAAGGTCTCGGTTTGTTTGAGAGTGCTCGATGACGGACGGGGTGTGTATTTCAAAGCTACCGTGTGATTTCTGAACATTCTTCGTATTTCTGTACTAAAGTGTCTGACACGCTTGTGTGTCAGATCGTCGACGCAATGAACAAGGACAGCGGTGTCCCTCTGGTGCGGCTGCAGGTGGACGGAGGCATGACGGCGAACAGATTACTCATGCAGCTGCAGGCCGACATCCTCGGCGCGTCTGTGGGTACGAGGGCGCCCGACGCCGCTGGCGTTCTCCCGACTTATCGTGCTTTGTCTGTTTTGTGCTGCTATATCAGAGAAAAGAAAGATCAAGGTGACCTTTTTTATCCTCACACTACAGCAGAGTTCACACAATACAAACTCAATGTGCCAACCAAATTGGAGCCCAGCAACAAGAAAATCGTCACGGGATTTTAACGGTTTTCATTTCAGCAATTGTTCTACATTTTAAGGGAAATTGTTTTGAAAATACAAATGAAAACTAGTGGAGGCTCTTTTGAGTACCATATATAGCACAGAAACCTCATTTTAGGGAAAAGCTTTATAATCCACAGCCCCAAACCCAAAGTAGCGGAAGCGGACACTCACTGTCGGCGTTACGTGCCGCTGGTTTTTGTCTTCGCTAAGCTCGAGCTCCCTGCCGTGCGAAACAAGATCACTGGAAAATTGGTTGGGCTAATTCAAGTTCTGTTGCTCTGTCACAGCTGTGTGTGTGTGTGTGTGTGTGTGTGTGTGTGTGCGCGGTCCAGTGAAACCCTCTATGTCAGAGACTACGGCTCTTGGCGCTGCCATGGCGGCAGGGTCCGCAGAGGGCGTGAACGTGTGGAGCCTCAGCCCCGGTGATCTTCCTCACGTGACTTCTGAAAAATACGAGCCTCAGATCAACTGTGACGGTAAGAAAGGAAACGATGCGACCAAGTTTGCAACGTGAGCCAGAACTGGCCGGCTCCCCAAACCAGCTGACCCTGCATGCGTAATCCTCCCAAAGAGAGCGAGTTCCGCTTTGCTCGCTGGAAGAAGGCGGTCCAAAGATCCATGAACTGGGAGACCACAGAGCCAGGCTGCAGCGACGACGGTACGGCATTGCCATAAGCGGGACTCGTTCCCATTCTTGACACTCCATCTGGAATGCGCTCTCTCGCTGCCAGGTTTAGAGAAGGTGAACAAGGGCATCCCGTGGGGGGTCTCTCCTCTTCCTCCTCCCCCAACCGGAGTGGATCCCTAAGGTCCGGCCTTTGCTGCTGCGTTCCTCGTTATTCTTCGTGCGATGAGGTTCGGGCGTCTGCGGTTCGATGTCTTTGACACTCGTCGGTAATGACCACAATAATTGGATGCTCCCGATCAATTGTGAAACGTAGAAAGATCAAGTCACGAATGAACACTGCGGAGATCCTGTCTGATGTGCGGCCGTGGAGAAACCCTGCACCGCGGCTGTGCATACGGATCGTTTTCCGAGCGAATTTCCTTCTGGAAAGTTCATTTTACTGATCGCTATTTGAATGACTGTATTTGCAGTTATCTATCAAAAGGCCGTTGTTACTAAATGACATTACATTCTAAAGCAATATTTTTCAAACTTTGAATTGCAAAATGTGCATTAACACAATAGCAGACAGCAAAATAAATGGGGTTATTTCTGATATGAATATGTAGGAATTTGAGTGTCTTTACCGTTATTCCGATTGTATAAAGACGAGCAATGGGTTGAAGGATTAGTTCAGATCCTTCTTGCACTTGTAGCCACCATCCCGAGTTTGAAGGGCAATGCATTTCAATCATCCAACCCCGACCATTTTTAATGTTATTCAACGGGCCACCGCCATTTGCTTTGTCAAGACGGATTGCTTTTACTATGAATGCCTACATTTTTAAATCAATAACTTTTGGAAAATAGGACTAAGCGCGGCTGTTATAGCATGGGTGACATTTACCAATATAAAACACAAGGCAGCATGGAAAACAATGGTAAATGTTTCTTTCCCATTATTGATCGAATGATATCAAAGTGACTGACCCACATGTCGCCGTATGACATGTCTTTCGTCATGCTAGATTGCAACTCATTTTAAAATACTCTCATCGTCCATTTCATTATTCATTCATTTTCTGTCCCGATTTAACCTCACATACCCTGAACTGTCGCAGGGCACAAAAACAACCAACCGACCAACCAACCACGTGCACACACATTCACACCTATGGACAATTTAGAGTCGACCGTGCATGTTTTTGGGATGCAGGAGGAACTCGGAGTACCCGGAGAAAACCCACGCGGGCACGGGGAGAACACGAAACTCCACACAAGCGAGGCCGGATTCGGCGGATGCGCTAACCAGTCTTTCACCGTTCCACGTCATTTCATCAAGTCCCCCCCCTCCACCCCCGGCTAACCAAGTGATCTAAAATGGCTCAAGACCTTCATGGGAATGACCAGGTGCTAGCTGCGGCCAGATATCAGTTATACCCCATAGTCGTGACATAACTTTTCAATCTTCACTACCGGTATGTCCTCCTCGGAAACGGGCACCACTTTGCTGCCTGAAGGAATGGAAAATAAATATGTATGCGCTGTCAAAAGCTATCGAGATATATTTGCGCAATTCTTTGGGGAGTGCAGAACATTAAAATAAAATTGCATTAATCATGGTGCCAGCATGGCCACCGGAGATATTTTGACAAATGCATTGCAGCTCACAAATTTTGACTGGTAGCTATACAGGTGCATAAGAATTGGAAAACCATGTTAGTCAAAAACTCATTGTATGGATTCATTACACGGAGTAAACTACTTTTTTATTTTAGCTTCCAGCAAATAAAAACATTTGACCATCTCCAAGAAATTAGAATGTTACACAAGAGAAGATTGTAATATGGAAATTGTTTTGTAACTGTAAAGTATTTTCTTGTTGCGCGAATCAACTTTTTCCCAATCAAGATGACTAATGCTCGATGAAACACTGGGCCAAACATTTGACAGTTTGGAAGGTAGTTTGTAACTTCAGTTTTTCTGTGAAATTAGATCTGCTGGAATTTATAGCTTCCTGTGATGAAGGCTTGATTATTTGTTTACATCATTGCCTCCAATGTCTTATTAGGGATGTAATAATCTCAAATACGCACAATCAATAGTCATTTCCAATATTCAAATGTCACTTGGGATTTTATATATAAACTCACACTTCAGTTTTCTGAGCAAATGTATGCAGCCGTACAAACATGGAATTCTTCAAATCTATATTAAAAAATATCCAGCAAGGTAGCTAGTCATAAAAGTCTTGGAAATAAAGGAGAAAACGGGACCGAGATAACTTTGCCCATATAACATAAGTGAGCAGGACACAAAGGGCTGTTTTTTTCCACCAATACTCCGACAAAGAATCAGTCGGGTGATTCGAATCATCCAATTAGCGAGAGAACTGCCTTTTGTCGCTCCGTCCTTTGTTGACATGCTTAAAGATTTTGGACTTGTGCACATTCTTGGATTTCTGGTAACCAAAACCGCCGCCGCCGCCTCGCTTTTGCAGCTTTGCACCTTTACTGCCGTGGACATCTCAGGAAAAGGGCCGGGTTAAGGAGAACACTGTTCGAATCATTTTACATTGCTCCACAAGTGGTGCAATACAAGTGCTAAAAGCATACACACACACACACACACACACACACACACACACACAGGTTTAAAGATGTCAAAAATGTGAACATTAAAAATGCAATCTAATTACAAATTAGCAACACATTTGACCTGCATTACATGACCGAAAAGGATACTAAGATCAACGTAGGGTGGGACTTTGAATCCAAAAGACAACGCCACCATGAGGAGGTTAAGTGTGTTGACGCTGTAGATCTGCTTGAGCGAGTGCGAGTCGTAAGCCCTCACGTAAGACTTGTAGGCCTCTTGGGCTGACTTGTGAAGATAGTAGTTCTTCTCAATCAGTTTCTCCAACTGAGCAAGAAGAGAATTTTAACTGACGTCAAAACATTCTCTCTTTGAGATGTGATCTGCTCAGCTACTCAAAGCGCGAGATTGCTTACCTGGGACTGGATATCGGAGATTTTACTCCAGGAAAATTCAAACTCGCTCAGGGGGACCTGCAGAACACCGCACACTTATGTTACTCTCACGGAACGCGTCATAAGCACGGGGGCCTGAATACGACCAGGCAGCACCAAATCCTCTCTTTACCTTGGCCTGCTTGAGGAAGCGCAGGAATCCGAGTTCCTCCGGTCGGAGGATCAGGAGCGCGTGGCCTCTGCCGTTGATGCCTCGAGCCGTTCTGCCCACTCTGTGGATGTATTCCTGTGGGCGGGAGGTAGACTTGACTGGGCAATAGTTCTCCTTTTGCAGAAGCTTGATGAGGTTAGGAGGGAAAACCGGTGAGCTGCCCCCACCTCCAGTATACAGTATCACGAATGCTGTGTGTTTTCTGTGTTTAGTAGAAAAAAACGATTCCAATATTTGGCAAAATAAAACAACCGATTATATATATTTTTTTTACATTCATTGGCTGATTAAAGTGAGTACTTTTTTTTTGTGCCTTAACACTTACAACCATGAAGATATGAATTACAGGCAGGACATTTGACTGCTTTACAATACTTTGTAATGTTTGTATGCTATTATCATACGTTGTAAAGGTTTATAAAAAATAAAATTATTATTAATTTTTTTTTTTTATAAAAAAGGCTGAATTTTGGGGGGAGAATCTGTGTTTAAAAACTAAAATAAAAAAAATGGTTCTTACGATTACTGAGCCCTAGTGTTTACTACTGAGGTGGCTTGAATGCAAAGGTCAAATTTTGTGTAGGATGTACATGACAAAAAAGTCTCAGTTTAGCTACATGTACTGTATTCATGATGGGCATTTCCTTCTTTTCATTACACAAGCTACCAAAGCTTCCTCAAAGTGGCACGGCCCTACAAGAAGTGAATGTGCGGTGAAAAGCAAGCCCATGAAGTTAGGCATTGATTGGTGGGAGGCCTATTTTTGCATTTCATTTCTATTTGAAGGCACTTAGCTCACCGGAACAAAAACTGCCGCACACGACACCGGGGAGTGATTGTTGACGTAACCTCAATTGTAATTGATGTGGTGTAGGGGGTGTTTGGGAAGTGGGAAACAAACAAAGTATGACCATGAACTGAAGTAATAAGCGAAGAGAACACAGTAATGGATCGGAGAAGTCGAGAATAATCGTCATCACGAGACCTTGGGGTCATCTGGGGGGTCGTATTGGACGATCCAATCCACCTCTGGGATGTCCAGGCCTCGAGCTGCCACGTCAGTACAGAGCAGAATGCCCGAGTCTGCGTTGCAGAACTGGAAGAAGGTGGTGGTGCGTTTGGTCTGCTTCTGCTTGCCCTGAGTGGTGGACAAACTAGCATTGGCAGATCTGCTACTACGGCCGATCGACGCAGGAGCGGCGGATGTCGAGGCTTACGTGGATGGCCATTACAGGGAGGTCGATGTAGTTGAGGAGCTCGTAGTGGAATTTGACAGACATGCAGGAAGAGAAGAAGACCATGAGCTTCTTCTTACGGTTCTTCTTCAGAAAGGTGAAGAGCAACAGGAAGCGCTTCTCTGACGGACACACTACATAGCCCTGGAGTAACGAAAGGAGACCTTCATGAAGGAGGAGGCCAGGCACATCGGTAAACTGTCGTGCCATCAACATACCTGCTCCAAACCATCGACGGTGGCGTTGTCCTTGTTGTCATCCACCCCGACATAGAGCGGCTCTTTCTTCAGAGAAATACGAGCCAAGTCCTCCACCTTACGAGTCTGTGTCGCTGAAAACAGCATGGTCTGTCTTCTCTCTAACACCAAAGACACAACAACCATCATTTATTTTGATTCAACATGCCATATAGTGATCTTAATATGCATGGTATAAAATGGATAGTCATAATATTTCATGGTTTCCAAAGACTGATCTACTCAGACATTATCCTTCCCCCAAAATTGATCAAAATACACTGTACATAAAAAAACTAATGACAACACATCAGAGAGTCCTGAATAAAGAAACATGAAAAGTATTTTGCTGGCACAATATGGGCCTGCTTGATGATCAGCAAAATATCTTTTGAGAATTGACTATACAGTGGTGCCTTGAGATACAAGTGACTCAACTTTCAAACGGCCAAGTTCTGCCAACACTCTCGAGTGAAAACTTGAAAGACGAGCACTGTATGGTGGCAGGGGACTCAACTTACTTCACAAGTCGCAGTTTGCCAGATATAATTAGTAAATATTCCCCCCGAAAAGAAGCTTCAAGCCGTTTATTGGCAGACTCAGCTGAAGGTTACTGTCAAACTAAAAATGAAACAGAATTAGAGTACACATTGTCCATTTAAAGCAACCGCATAGCCTCCGCTACCTGAATGCTAACACAATGGGAAACCCCATAGGCACACGGGCTAACAGTTAGCACCTTTAAGCCATGGATAGCCGAACACAAACAGTGTTGTAAAACGGGCAGACAGACCAGATCACAATACTCTCGGGTATATATTCTTTATCCTCTGCAAAGAAAGACTAATAGTACCGTACTGACAAAGAAGCAGAGTCACCAGTATAGTATTTTTAGCTCGTCAAAGCGCACACATCAAAATGAGTAGCACAATTGGAAGAGCGCAACAAAAACAGGCCAAATTCTTTTCAATTCTGTTTTCTGGGGCGACGACGACCACAGCTGTCAGCTCTATTAGGATGTTGAAGACGTGCATTGTAGTTGCTCAACCCAGCGCCGAAGCTTTCAAATGACTATTTCATCAGCCCTTAACGCTCATAACCAGATATATTGCCACTGTTCATGTGGGACAATGTTGGGAGGGAACAATAGAAACTGGACTAAAAATTGTCAAATGAAAAGTCCGCTTGACAAATATTTTGTGTTAGCAACACTGATAAGCATAAGGAATTACAATACACTACATTTGAGGAAAAACAAGCAAAGAAATATATACATGGAAAAACAATCTTACTGGGGAGAAGCTTTATGATCTGCTTCAGTTCCTCCTCGAAGCCCACCTCCAAGATGCGATCAGCTTCATCAATAATCAAACACTGCAAGTTCTTGAACATGAAGCCCGCTGTGTTCTAAGGATACACGGGTCATTGAAAACATTACCGCACAGGGAAGGAGTACTACAGATGCGCAGAAAGAATAACGTGATTACATGAAGGAAGAAGGAAAGTATACATAGACTCAAGCCAAATTGGGCATAAGAATAAACAGTAGGGTAGTTTCCTCTTAGTTCAACAGGGGAGCGATGTATCTGGAGTGTTTCATTTTGTTTGGAAGCAGCACTTTTTGTTCAGGTTATGTTCAGTGAGAGTTTGGTCTTTACATATTCATCCCAAAGGGAATACCTTTGTTACTTTACTGATGCTATATTGTTGAACACTGAGATAACTTCTGTTCGAACTCGTGCAATAAATATAACGGAGTTTCCATGATATAAATGGATCTGCATTCTCATTGACACAGAGTGGGTAGCAGTAACTCTCAGTGATGCTACTGGTCCCCTCCATCTACATTGGCACAAACGAGCGATTCATGCAATTAATGTTACCGAGTTGCAGAAGAATTGCGACTCCACAATGGCAGCAGACAAAAAGATAAAAGATGTCTTTGATTTTGGTTCCTTTTTTTGAAATGATCGTTGTTACGCAAAATTATTAGGTTTGTTGTTTGGACAGCTGACAGTTATTTGCCAGCTCAAGAAATCACTGGTGGTCTCCATCCATGGATGAAATGTAACGTCTGCAATCGTATACCACAGCTCACCTGGAGGTGGTCCAGCAGACGGCCCGGTGTCGCCACCAGGATGTTGACGCCATTGGCCAGTTTTTGGGCCTCCGCTGATCGGTTGCTGCCTCCCATGATCAGGCCATAGGTGTGCACGTGGTGCGTCATCAGTTCTTTCAGCACACCGTACGTCTGCATTGCTAATTCGCGTGTCGGAGAAAGAATCACTACACCAGTCCCTGAGAGAGAAAAAATAAATAAAAATATATATATATATATATATATATATATATATGCAGTCTGTTAAGTAAAACCTGCATGGAATAGAATCTGGAATGTTCAACATTAAACACTGGATAACGTGAACAATTATTACCATTTCTAGGCATAAACTTGAGTTTGTAGATGAGTTCTATGGAAGGGATGAGGAAGGCCAGGGTTTTACCACTCCCCGTCTTGGCAGCAGCCAGCACATCTCTGTCCATCAAAACCAACAGAATCAACAAAGTCTAGGTTAATAATAGCTGCAATTTATTGTAACTCTGTAAGCACAGGCATTTGCATTGACAGTTCAGTGGTGCCCCAGTTACTTTGAAAAAACAATTTAGTCAGTTAGCTGCTTATTTGACTTTAAAAGTAACTCAGTTACTTTACTGATGATACTTACAAGTTCCAGAATGACAACTTGAAATAACAATTGAAATATTAGTGCATATTGCATAGCCTGAAGGTAATTTAAATAAGACAGCGCAGACTGCTCTGCTGAAGAAGAGCTTCACTTCAGAAAAAAATAGCCAATCATCACTCGCTCACAGCAGTGAGCAACGAGGGATGTAACTAAACAACATTCACTCACAGTACATGCAACAAAAGCAATAGTTAACAAATAAGAAAAATAAAGGCGGTGGATGAAACGCACACTATTCCTCACTAAAGACACACAATGAACAACTGTACGTAATGGAACGCGATAAAAACGAATACGAGTCGTGAGGCATGCCGGGGTGCCGTCAACTTCGCCGACACGACAGAATAATCGACCCACAATGCATTGCATGCTTAAGTGGGAACCATTTTTGGCAAATAAAGCAGGAACCATATTTGATAACATGGCAGGTTAATATTACAGCAAAACTGGAGCAGCAACGAGTACCTCAAGTAAAAAAATAAAAAATAAAAATGTTTTTAAATGCCCGAGGGATTCTCTCTGCCTCTGGAAATGGTTCATTTTATTGTGAAGCTCAAGGGACGCATGGAAATTAATCTGGCACTACGTGCTCACGTTACCTAGGAAGCTTGGTTGATGGGAGTGGGAACGTGCCAACAACGAAGAGAGAAGCAACACGAGGGGGGAAAAGACAACGAAGATGTGCGAGCGCCGTGACGGGTAATCGTAACACGGACGTTGCTCTCCACCGAAGATGCCCCGTATGAAGCAGTGTTGGACCCCGTGCAAGATCAATTAAACGTGCAAATCATTGACATTCATGTTAATGTAACTTTACAACACAATGTTAGCATGCGGAGGGCTAGGTCTACGTTAATTGTGACTACCGTCAAATTCGTGGCTACTTTATAATGGTGGCGACAACAGATTGCCCGCCACCATATTACTTTACACAGTGCGTACTTGTAATAGTTGTAATAATAACATTTATAAAATTAATAATACAAGAACTTTGCTCAGGCAAAACTTTTTACATAGTCAGTGTACTGTCAACTAATCTGTAAGAAGCTACATTTTCAGTCACGTGGGTGGAAAAACTTGGTCAGAGCGGACGCAAGAGTAAAATGAGTCATGTACCTCGACAGGGGAGATTTAGTTTCGTCAAAGAAAGGAAACATTTGGGTTTCCTCTTGATGTGTCTCCAGTTTAGTTTAAACACTTTCAATGTGTCTCGTCATGAAAAAAAATAAAAACAGTCTAATTCCAATGCAGCTGGTCTGTCCAACGCACAGCCATGAACCTACTGTATTATGTCGCATGCTAAAATGCTAGTTCCTTCGGTGAAGTTGTACAAAGGCTGTTCACACTTTTTTTTTTCATTAATGCCTTATGCTTTTGACAAGAAATGTTAAGTTTCAACAGAAATGTATTCATATTGTTCAAACTTGCCTCACTGAAAATGTTTCTAGTGCTACGAACAAATGGTTCGTAAGTAGAGTCAATTCACGAGTTAAAACAAAACGCGCAATCAGAATTTCTACATTTAAAGGAAGTTTTTTTTAAGACTTTTATTCTGCTTTTTAAATTATATTTTTTTTTACTGCCATTATTGGCTCGTTTACATCCTCACAAATAGCCAGTGGGGATACAGACCCCAAGTGTTAGCATTACTTTCTAGTCAAAAAAATAGTTTGCCGCTATGCACAAAAAAAAGAAACTTGCGACTATATAAAAATGGCTGATTTTTTGATTTTTAAACCTGTCCTGTTCCGCTGCATGGCCTAGCAGAATGGTGGCGGAACAGTTTTGCTGTGCGACGGCGGAGTTTGAAATACTCCCACTGCTTATTTTTGTATTACTCGGATGTTTATTGAAAATGCAGCTGGACAGAAAATGGTTTTATGGGACAGAGTAGACAAGGGGACTAGGGGTGAAATCCACAGCAGAACAATAGTGAGACAATCTAGATATTGGAACACAAGTAACATTACAAGTCATTTGTAGATGGGTGTGGGTCGGGGGGGGGGGGACGACATGCGATAAATAAGCAAGAGAACAAGATGAGAGGAAAGAAAGGATGTGGTAAAATGAGCAAGGCAGTGCTCCTGACGAGGGGTGCGCACACCCTAAGAACCTGTGAATATGTGATATATACTCACAGGTATGTTATACTAACACACCTGTGAGTATGTTAGTATAACCTGTTGTTGTTAGTGGTCCCCCAAAAAAGTAATTAAAGCCTATAGTGTGTCGATCAAACTTATTAGTGAACGAACACCATATCACATGCTGCCACCCAAAAACTGTCATAGCCTGCCAAAGCGGGCTTCTCTTTTGTATTGGTATTTGCTCCTTAACCAAGCAAAAATATATTTGATCAATATACACGATTATCCGAAATGTCATGTTCGCTGTATTGCAAGGTAGTTTACCAACCGTTTAAGTTGCGGTTACCCATTAAATCACCTTATGCAAACCAAAAGACCGTTAGCCTTGTGCAACATATCATAGCCACAATAGTAATGAGCAGTGGTTCGAATAGATCAATTGAATCCGATGACTTGTCTGGTCGTCGTAATGCGCTAGATTACTCATTACTCTAAAGAG